>NC_134864.1:41246666-41546666 GCF_049852395.1 Peromyscus maniculatus bairdii | reverse complement strand
TGGCTTGGGGCAGGATACAGTTAATATGAAGTGGGAAATGGGAGAGTGAGTTCCAACTGGGTAGGCGGGAGGAAGGTCAATCAATACAGTAGGAGAACATGGAGGTGGGAGGGGCAAGAGACAAATCCCATCAAGGTTATTTGGTGAAGCCTCAAGGAATCATGCTATTTTATATTCACTTAAAATTATAACCCCACCCCACCCTCCTGTGCGTATCTTAAAGAAGGTTGAAACATTTGGCTGACTACACTCCCCACAAGAACCATAGATTAACACAAATCTTGAATGGTTGGCCAGGGTAGTTCAAGTTACTCCTACCATATAAACCCTTGGTGGCCTCTCAGGGGTTGAGGAGGAGTCTTATTGATGAAGACACTGCACACTTAGGACACGAGACTCAGGTGGCTCAAGCTGGCGCTGACCTGAAAGCCTCTCTCCAGTAGTCTAGCTCCCATGGTTCCAGGAAGTGCTATGCAAACTGTGAAAGGTGAGTGATTGAACAGCCCTGTATATACAGCAGCGGTAACAACGACAATGACCAGCATGGCAAGGTATCCATGAAGTTTCAGTGAGTGCCACTCACATGTTGGTGGCAACCAAGAGCTGGCTAACTGTACTCAAGTCCAGCTGAATAGGAGGAAAATCGTGCCTGGCACTGGAAACCTAGGCAGCTTCCTGAGACTAGTGACGTCATGGACCTTAGAAAAGAATCTGTCACCATCACTTACAGGCATAATCCCTTACTACATTCTAAATCTTATCCTTATGCCTTGTAGGTGTAGCAAGAAACATTTTTATGAGGGAAAACATGTCAAAAATTGTGTTGAAGCATTCATGTGAATGTTTAGACAAACTAGGTCCCATGAAATTACAGCCCTCCGTGTGTTCTATCTCTATGTAAACTGTACAATTACTCAATGGAAATGGAAACTCCATATGAAGATTCTTTCTATGAATTAAGAAATTGCAATCTCAGGCTGGAGAGATGACTAAGTGGTTAATAGCCCTTGTTGTTCTTCTAGAGGGCCAAGGTTCAATCCCCAGCACCCAAGGTAGCTCACAACTGCCTGTAACTCCAGTTCCAGGGGATCTGACTCCCTCTTCTGGCCTCCAAGGAGTACCAGGAAGGCATGTAGAGCACAGACACCCATCAGGCAAACATAAAATAATAAAATAGTACGAAGAGATTTAAAACTCAAATATAGACTTTTCAGAATTAAAAATAAACATTCCTTTAGCATCCATTATCTAATTTGTTACTTCCCCTGGCTTTAATTGGATCAATAGCTTTCTGTTTTCAAGTTTTGATTACATCATTAAAATTTATGGAAAGACCTGAAAGTTAAGATTTGGGAGAATGCTATTTGTTGAATATCTTATTAAAGATTTCAACTGATTTTAAAGAGCTATGATTAAAGTTTGGAAGGCTTATTGGTAAAACATTTTCTACACTTTTAGGACAACTATAATGTAGCTTTTTCATTTCTTTTTTATTTTACATTTATTCATTTATTTGTGTTTGTATATGTATGTGTGCACATGTGCTTATATGTGTGCACATGTATATGCATGCCACAGAGAACATGTGTAAGTTAGAAGACAGTTGGCAGAAATTAATTCTCTCTTCTACCACGTGGGGATCCAGGTGGGTTGAACTTGGATCATCGGGCCTGGAAGCAAGTGCGTACCTATTGAACCATCTAACCTGTTTTTCATAGTTTCTAATATTTCTATAATTGATATCACAAAAAAGAGAGAGCAACCTTACTGCTATGTAAAAATATTTTAATAAGAATATTTAATTTAATTTAAAATCTAGCTTCAGCTCTGATACAAAATTTTATAGATGTCGATATGAATAAGCAGAAATGCTCATAAGTTTTGACAACTACAGTCTCTATTTGAAATGTTAAATTCTTGGATGAGTAAGGACTTACTTGTGTACTCTACCCAGTTATAAGCATATATTGTTCCATTGATTTTTTTTCATTTCATAAGAATATTGCTTTTAAGAACCATGCTTTTATTCTTTACCAAAATTTATGTTCATGTCACTACTGCCTGAACAAATAATTTTATCTTCAATGTTAAATTTTTTAGCTGAGTTTAAAGTTTTTCCAATTTATGCCATGTTAAAAACTTTCATCTGTTTCCATGAACTGAATTTAAAATTGAGCTTTGGTTGTGGAATACAGATAGCCAATTTTGTATTTCAGTCACCCGAGAACATTGACATCAAACTGGCATTGTTTGTCAGGTTTCTTTTCTAGCTGTTGGAACCAATGGGTTAGCTAGCATCCTTTTGTGTTTTCCATTCAGAAACTCATTTGATCAAAATGAAAGGCCAGAGTTCATTGATATGGACATTTCTGTGGGTAGAATTATTGTTTAGGGTCATAGTCTTTCAAAATTACTCTCTAATGAAAGGAATACAGGGACTTTTTTCTTAGCTGGCCTATTTCTTTACATTTTATTCTTTGCACTAGTAGTAAACACCGGCAAAAATTTTGTACCAATTACATGTTCATCAGGTTTCTAGAGAAATGAAAATTAAATGTTCATTAAGCATACTTATGGGTTTCTTTTTTTCAGAACTCATTTCCATTGGAAGAGTTTATTAGAAAATTGAGTTAAAAAATAACAAGAATGAGTTGCAGTTTATTGCAACTTATTGCAGTGGTGTGTTTTGTTGTATGGCTGCAGTGTGCATCTCCTGCATAGATTTTAAGCATTTCTAACCCATCATTTCCCATCCTTCATGGCACTGACTTCTATCCTGATAGCGCTGAGTATTTCTTAGATTTGGCACATCCCACTGCCAAATGGCTATAGACTCAAGTGGTTATCACTGACAATAGAACCGAAAAGAGATGGTACCAAATGTAATGATGATTTCACTTCTAAGCTTTTCTGTTTTCTTTTCTTTCTTCTTTTTTTTAAATGTCGTGAAACTCATGGGCATTTAGTAGAAATGGTATTTCAGGTTTTAAAGTTTGATGTTCTCCTGGGCTAGTGATACACACTACAATACTGTCTCCTCAAGCTTAGCAGGAAGTAGCCACTGGTCCTTAGGGGGTTCACACAACTGTGAAAGCCAACAGTAGATGCTCTCCAGTGTGCCAGTGTGTTGTGCTATTTGGTGGGTTGAGTGTGTTAAATGAATTTTTAACTTAAGATTTTTTATTTTATTTTATTTTTTTTTTTTATTTTAAAGGCAAGGTTTTTCTGTGTAATAGCCTGGCTGTCCTGAAACTCACTCTGCAGACCAGGCTGGTCTTGAACTCACAGAGATCCTCCTGCCTCTGCCTCCCGAGTTTGTGATTAAAGGTGTGTGCCACCACTGCCCAGCAACTTATGAATTTTCAATTTATAAAAGGGTCTACTAGAATGGAACTCCACTGCCATTTAATGTGATAGTTAATGCTGATTGCTAACTTGACATCTAAAATCACCTAGCAGACAATCTCTGGGCATGTCTGTGAGGGAATTCTAGACTGGATTAACTGAGGTAAGAAGACCCACCCCAAAAATGGTGGCACCATTCCATGGCTGGGGTCCTAGGTAAAGTAAAGGGGAGGAAGTGAGTGTGCTGGCTAGTTTTATGGTTGGCTTGACACAAGCTAGAATCACCTCAGAGGTGAGAACCTCAATTGAGAAAATATCTCCATACAGTCTGGCTGCAGGCCAGCCTGTATGGCATTTTCTTAATTAGTGTTTGATGGGGGAAATCCCAGGCCATTGTGAATTGAGCCACCCCTGGTCCTGGGTTCTGTAAGAAAGCAGGCTGAGCAAGCCACAAGGAGCAAGCTAGTAAGAAGCACTCGTCCATGACCTATGTATCAGCTCTTGCCTTCAGGTTCCTGCCCTGTTTTAGTTCCTGTCCTGACTTCCTTGATGATGAACTGTTATATGGAACCATGCGGGAAATAAACCTTGTGAGTGAAATAAACCCTTTCTTCCCCAAGTTGGTCGTGCTGTTTATCACAGCAATGATATCCTATGACATAAGCAAAGCACAGGGCTCGTCTATCTCTGCTGTATGACTGTGGGCACAATGTCACCAGCTGTCCCATGCTCTGTTGCCATCTTCTCTGTCATGATGGACCTTCAAACTGTGAACCACAGTCAACCACTGCTTCCTTAGTTTGCTTTTGTCAGGACAACTAAAAAGGTAATTTTACACTCACGAAACACCTGTACTTCCACCGCTACGACCTAAGGCTAGGATATGCGTTCTCTAACTGCTTGTCTCCACATGTATGTCCTCTCCAGGACAGGAGATGCTGATATCACTGGGTCTAGAAATGGTAGGGGTGAGTAGCCATTGTCGCCACTAATATTCTTCCAGACTTCGCCACAGGCTTAAGGCACAAGCATCACATGTACTTAGAAATGATACAACAGCAGACGCTAGAAGCATAATTTTCCAAACCAATGCCACTTGATTGTAATGCAGTAATTCATACAAATCTTTATTTAAAATGGAGATATTGGAAATACCACACTCGGCATGATACTGAGGCAGTAGATCTGGCTTAGGATTATCTCAGACAAGTCAGGATGCAGGTCACTTTCCATCCCACACATACTTTAGTAAACAGTCCTTTGTGAATAAACCCCTCTGGACTCATCCTATTTTGAGTGTACCATCTGTTTCCTGTTTGGTCCTTGGCAGATAGAGTAGGAGAATAGTCTTTTCCCAATATATTTTTATATGTCAGAAGCAGATTTCAGAGTATAAAAAGCCATATGATTTGAATTAAGTATGCATTTATATTAAGACGCATTATATTTTTATAATAGCAAAGACTTCCTGGAGGTGGGTACATCCACATGTCACTTGGATCTAGATGGTAGGGTTACCAGTGACCTTTTTTTTTTCTTTCCCTTATGTAGATTTTAAAACTTATCTTCAGTGAGCAGGGATTGTAGTTATAGTAAGCAAACAGATGAATTATTTTCACACTCCTTTGCATGAGGGGATGGGTATTGAGAAACATGTACTGCCTTTACCATGTTTCTCATCAACTGCCATTGTTTTCTCAGCTAAATTATTTCCAGTTCCCTTGCGTGGTGAGTAACACTCTAGGGAAATCTTTCCCGGTGTTAGCTTTCAGTTACTGTGACAAAATGCCTGGGAAAAACAACTTAAAAGGAAGAAAGATTGATTTTTGGTTCACGGTTTCAGAGCTTTCTGCCTATGGTCACATGGCCCCATGGCATTGGTCCTATGTCAAGACAGAGCATCAGGCCAGAGAGGTCATAGTCAGTGAATATGCTCACCATAGGGTATCTGGGTAAACGAGAGAGGGATCAGATCCCAGTATCTCATCCAAGGGCATCTCCCAGTGATGTCTCTTCTTCCCAGTCAGACCTGCCTCCTAAAAGTTGCTCCACCTCCACAAAGTATCACAGCCCAAAGCCTGTAGGGGGAATGTTACAGATTGAACCACAACCCTCCTGCAGGATTTTCACTGGGTTCCTGTGGATAATGTTTCTGGGATACGACCCAGGAGTCTGACTGCTGGTCATAGAGTATATTTTAATGTGGTCCTAATTTGATTAAGAATTCCTGGGCTCTTTTATGCGGTTACTGCTGCATTGTGTCCTCACTGGGCTGATTTTGTGAGCATATCCTCACAAACACCTTGTGTTTTCCAGTTTTCTCATGATGTCTTCCAATTCCATGTATATAAAATGATATGTTCTTATTTCACATGTAAGTCTCAGTTATATAAAAAAAATTGGTCTCTCATGTCCTGTTTAATACATTTGCCTTTCTTCTCTTGTGGTTCAGATTGCTTGCTCATTACAAAATGGATTTACTTATTAATTATTCATTTATTTACTATTTCTATGTGTATATGTGTGTGTGCTGTGTGAGTTTATGTGTACTGTGTGCATGCAGGAGCCCTCAGAGGCCAAAAGAGGGTATCAGATCCCCTAGAACTAGAGTTACAGGAAGTTGTGGGTTGCTGGGAACTAAACCCATAACCTCTGTAAGAGCATCAAGCACTCTTAAAGGCTAAGCCATCTTTCCATCCCAGTTGACTCAGGTTTTCAGATATTCTGTCCTTTCCTCCTTGGTTTCAAAAAGTTCCTTGTAGATCCCTTTTGTCATTTGGATATTTAATTGTCTCTCAAAAGCTCACGTATTAAAGGGTTGGTCACTATGATGACACTTTTGGGAGGTGGCAGAACTCAGAGATGGGAGGTCTAAATAGGAGATTCTTAGATCATTGGGATGTGCTCTCAGAAAGGAGTCTGAGGCCTACCACAGTATATCCCTCTCTCACTTTCCTGCTTCTAATCCAAGAGACTTTGCTCTGTCATACATTCCTGTCATTATGTGCCGACCCACCCAAAGCAATGGGAACTACTAATGATGGGCTAGAATCTTCAGAACTTTCCAGTCCAAGGAGCTCTTCTTTGTAATTGATCTCAGTTGCTTTGTTAGAGTGACAGAACACGGAATAAGCCCAGTCCCCAGCGTGCACAAAGTAATCTACAAGTGCGTGAGTAGTCTTCACTAAACACTGTCCGCTCTCATTTGTCCAAGGTAGATAAGGGATTCCAAGCTTGACAGAAAGCTCCAATGTATTATACTTGGTTGGGAATGTGGCAGAGGCACAGATCCACCTGTGAATGCGGCCCAATCTGCTGGTACCATCTGTAGCCCCACTTTGGGAGTGGATCCTCCGTAAGTGGATCATTTTACCCACAGGCAAATGAAAGCAGACTTCAGCTGCCAATTTCACGGCCTCTCACAGTCACAATCAACCTAGTTATTTCCAGTTAGACCCTCTAGGAGTTATTTGAGAAACAAAGATGCATGCTTAATACATTGATGATAATGGGCATCAGTTGAACCTCATTATGTGGCTGGCGATCATTACACAGATTTTTCACTCGTTATAATCTGATCACGTAGGTGTTACCACTATATTTATTTTGCAGGACTGACATCTAGGTTTGAGGAGTTTAAGAACTTGCCTAGGACATTATCACTAAGTTTAGTGAGATCTAAAAATTAAACACAGGGAGGCTAAAAGCAGTACGTTATCAAAAGGAAGAGCTCCATCAAAATTCTTTTTCAGAGTCGTGCTGATCAATTCCCTCCAAGGATATAAACAACATCTTATATAGCAATAACTGAAAAATCAAATTTCTGAGATATGGACTCCAACCATGTGAACTTGTGAGGGTAGACAGTGAATACAGGGAAGGGCAAGTGTCAATGTTTTTCATACAATGCTGTGTTGTCAAGTTTTGAAGAAGTTGAGAGTAGAACATGTGCTTCTGCCTCTGGATTCAGAGGGTCTCCTTTTAACCACGAAGGAAAAGTGTATGACCATGTGCTCCCCCACAGCACGCCAGCAATTAATTGTGTGTCAGGCGGTTTTAGATGAGTGCAATGGTATGTTATCATCAAAATTTGATCTGTAACTCTGGCTATCAGGGAGGAGGTGTGAGTGGAGGTGACTTTTCATGTTCTTTGAAAGATTTTTTTTTTGTGAGAAATAAATTTCTCTATTTCAGTCATAGGACTGACTATTGTGGTATAAGAAGTTAGCAGGAGAGGAAGGGAGAAAATTAAGGAGTCACTTGGATATATTTATGACATATGTTGTGTATGCATTATGTATGTGAGTATATATGTATACATACATATAGATACACATATGTACATAGATATTTATGTACATGTCTTTTTAGTTGTAAATGTGGGCCATGTGTATATGTGTGTGCATACATATAGATACACATATGTACGTAGATATTTATGTATATACATTTGCAGTATTTTTAAAAGCAGAGAGAAAACCAACAGAAGTGATATTTTTTGAATAGAAACTTCTTTGCATTTTCCTAACAGGAAGTCAGCAGGAATGATAATTTTCAATGTCTTTAAAATGCCAGGTGTGGGCAGGATGGGGCACAGCCCTGTCAAAATAAATATGGTAGGAGAAGAGAACCCAAGTGAACAGAGGGCCCATGATATAAGACCTGAGCAGGGCATGAAGGTGCAGTCCTATAATCCCAGCAACATGGGGAACTGAAGCAGAAAGGTCATAGATTCAATGTCTGACTGGCCTCCAGAGCAAGTTTAAGGTCAGTTTGGGAAACTTAGCAGAATTTTATTTCATGACAAAAAAAAAATAGAAATTATTCTGGAAGATTTATCCCCATGGTAGGACCCCTTGTTCAGCACAAAGGCCCTGGGTTCTCCCCCCCCCCCAGCCTTGCTAACTGAATGAATGAAAAAATGCATGAAATGAAAGAACTGACATTCCTCGTTTAAGAAGAAGCATCCATCCCAGGATAAAAAGTCACCGAAGATAGAAACAAGTCAGTAGTGGCTATGTCTATGGGGAGTTTTAGTGTCACATAATACATACAGAAGTTCACTGGATGCAAGAGTTTGGAGTTGAGGGGCCATGAAAATGAGATTCATCTGCAAGAGAGGGATGATATCCTCTAAGTCCTGTGTTGGACCATGGCAGAAAGAACTCATGAATGTCTTTTAGGGATGTGAGACGGTAATCGAGGCTTCATGCTGCAGGAAGTCCTGTGTTTCTATGCCACAGTGAGGATGATGGCAAGGGGGATCCCATCAGAGAACGTGCTGCTGACTACAGCTCTCCACCTGACGTAGGAAGATTTCAGTGATGCTCATGCGAGGCCAGAGAAATGCAAGGCAGGCTGAAGGAGCAACTGCCTAGTCGAAGAGAGGCCAATGGAAAGAATCCAGAAATAGAAGCAGAGGATCCAGTGCCAGCAGGAGCAGCATGAGGGAGACAGATGAAGTGGGAGCAAAAGCCCCTTGGGGAGGTGGGTTGAACTTAGGCCAGCAGGGTGGTGGAAAATGGCTGTCGGTGCCAGGAGGAGAATGGATTGAGTGAGAGGCCATGGGAGGGTGGGGGGAGAGGGCACAGGGCAGGCCCCACAGGAATTGGAGACGTGGAGTGAGAGATGACGACTATTCCAGCTGTCCAAAAATCCATTCTTTTGATTTTGTCCTGGCAGGATGAGTCTGGATGGGAGCTGAGAGTGACTATCAGGGGAAGACAGAGGGTGCTGGGGAGCGGGGTGAGTATCAGGATGCTGGCTGTCACAGGCCAGCACGAGTGATGGCAATGTCTGTCCCCCATGTACGCCTCAAGAGTGAGCTTATTTTTTATGTGTGCTGTCTTCAGAGAATGGATCCAGCATCAGACTGCATTCTGGGAAAGGGTAAGATACCCTCAAAGAACATGCCAGAAGGAGCCTCTGAATACCCTCTCAAAGGAGTGCTCCATCTGTGCCATGGCCTTGGAAAGTGCCAGGTAGATAGGGTAGGGGCAGATCTCGGGCAAGGGTTGGCTAGTGACCAGGGCTTTCTAGATTCCTGGATCTCTCCCCACTCCTGGCCCTGTTCCTTCCCAGCCATTGTTCACGATGACTGTACCCAGGCAGGACTCAGAGAAAGTTCTCTACAGAGCCCCAGAGACACTGGGCCAAGTGTGTGCTGTGTTCCAACCACTGCACTCCCCTGCCTTGTCCCCCAGCACATCCAGGAAATAAAGAAGAGAGGGCGAGCACCTTCCAGGCAAAGGTAAAGATACATCTAGTGTCTCCAACTCTGACACATGACTGCAGGAACTGTAGTCTTCCTCTGGCTGTTTAAAGGTCTGCTTCAGCAGGGTGTTCTAGATGATAATCTGCTCTCCACCTTAACATCCCAGACTCTAACCTCTATTTGTCTTAGGGAAGTTTGCAATTCATTTGATGATGTTTGTTCATTTTTTCGCCTGTTCTCTGGTCAAGGTTGAGCTTCCTTATGGAAATAATTCAATATTTGTGTTCACATATTAGAGATGGGAGTCCCTGCCGTAGGGTCCCTGGAGGCTTATGGCAGGCATGTTCATGGATAACAAACAAGATGACCCAAGATAGAAGAATTCAGAGGAGAATCTGAGGTCCCCACCTTCCTTCCCATCCATCCTTAGTCCCCCTCCCTCTTTCCCTTCCCTTCCATACCTTCATTAAGATGTTTACATAGCAGATAACCCTCTCATTCAAATTATACAGTGTGATGGCTTTTAATACATTTGCAGATTTGCGTAACATTTCAATTTAGGGTATTTTCATGGTCTTCATAAAAACTCACCACAGCTCTTAGCTATTGTCTTAGTTAGGGTTTCTATTGCTGCGATGAAACACCATGACCAAAAAGCAAGTTGGGGAGAAAATGCTTACACATCAGCATTGTTGTTCATTGCTGAAGGAAGCCAAGACAGGGACTCAAACAGGGCAGGGTTCTGGAGACAGGAGCTGATGCAGAGGTCATGGAGGATGCTACTTACTGGCTTGCTTTTCCTGACTTACTCATCCCATCTTCTTATAGAACCCAGGGCCAGCAGCCCAGGGATGGTGCCACCCACCATGGAGTAGGTGGGCCCTCCCCCATTGAGCACTAATTGAGAAAGTGCCTTACAGATGGCATTTCCTCAACTGAGGCTCCTTCCTCTGATGACTCTACCTTGTGTCAAGTTGACACACAAAACCAGCCAGCACGGCTATCATTCTTGTGGTGAATAGGAATGCCCCCCACCATCGGCTCATATATTTAAATGTGTGATCATTAGGGGCTGACACCACTCGACGACAGGGATTAGGAGGTGTGGCCTTGCTGGAGTAGGTGTGGCCTTGTGGAAGGAAGTGTGTCACGGGTGATAGGCTTTGGAGTTTCAAATGCTCAAGCCAGGCCCAGTGTCTCTCTCTCTTCCTGCTGCCTGCGGACCCAGATGTAGAGCTCTCAGCTACTCTCCAGTACCACGTCTGCCTGTATGCCACCATACTTCCTGCCGTGATGACAACGGACTAAGCCTCTGACATTTTAAGCCAGCCCCAATTAACTGCTTTCCTTTGTAAGAGCTGCCGTGGTCATGGTGTCTCTTCATAGCAGTAGAAGATCGACTAAGACAGCTCTCTACTCTTTCGTTCCCCTGCAGAGCCTAGAGGACAAAAATGTCCTAGTGTCCAAGGACCATGTAGGCTACTATGCACTTGTAGTATGCATCAGAGTCCATGATGCTCTTTCCTATATTTATTTTGATTTTGATATTTTCAAAACCCATCCAAGTAAGCAGGACAGGTAGATTTGTCTCATTTTTTTCCATATGACTAAGCTTTAGGAAGGATAGTATTTCACCTTCCACAGGGGATGAAGTTGTTTAGGCCCTTCACATTTATGAAAGGATGATTGCTGTGGGATGTTCTGTAGGTCCTGTGGGAGCCCATTCTCAGGTTCTTTGTGGCGTTACCCAGCAGGTCCGTATAGAGGATGATTAGGACCATGGGCCTGAGTGCAGGTGTTTGAGATGGTCTGCACTTGGCTGTGCTGGGGGATGGTCTGTATGTCAAGTTGCTCTGATTGGTTAATAAATAAAACCTGATCGGCCGTGGCTAGGCAGGATAAAAGGACAGAAAGGCAGAAGGAGATGCTGCAGCCGCCGCAATGACCAGAGACGCTGCAGCCACCACCATGACCAGCAGCATGTGAAGACGCCAGTAAGCCACCAGCCACATGGCAAGGTATAGATGTATGGAAACGGATCAATTTAAGATAAAAGCACAGTTAGCAAGATAAGAACAGTTAGCAGGAAGCCTGCCACGGCCATGCAGTTTGAAAGCAAATTAAGTCTCTGTGTTTACTTGGTTGGGTCTGAGCGGCTGTGGGACTGGCGGGTGACAGAGATTTGTCCTGACTGTGGGCAAGGCGAAAAAATCAAGCTACAGATGATAAAGAGGAGTTTGTAAGTAATGTTTCTCCTGGTACTCCTCAAAATTTAGGCAAATAAAAGCAAATAAATAAATAAATAAAACCTGACAAAGAAGCAGGAGCTGAAACTGTATTTGTTGACATCGGGGTGGAGCATCTAATAGAATGCTCTAATTAAGACTTAAGAACTGGTAGAAGCTATTGCTCCGGGTAGCTGCAAGATTTCCTCTTCTAGGATTTAGGAGGAGGAGGAAGTTCCACAGATGTCAATAACACAGAGTTCTCTGGTTGGATTTAGTTGAAGGGACAGCTATATTGTGGGGCAGGGGCATGGATAAAGTAGTTACTGTTCAATGTCTCCTAGGACTAGGATTCATGAAGTTAGGTGACAGAAGCCTGCCACCCATGCTTTCATGATGGTTTTTCTCTGAGGAGGAGACTTGTTTTTTGGTGGTCTTGCTTGAAGTGAGAAACTGTATGTTCCCTCAACTATGGGCATAGCGTTCTAGACACTGAAGAGGCCGATATACCATTGTTTGCCTTCAATTCAGTTTTTATTGCCCACCAGTGTATATGGGTTATGTGCTGCTGTGTGTGACTTGCCTTAAAACGCAGCGGCTTGAACCACTATGTAACACTGAAGTTCCCAGTTCTCTGTGTTGATGGAGTTCAGCTGTGTGGTCTTGCTTGCGCCCCCTCGTGATGTTGCAGGAGTCACAGCCTCCTGAAGGATCGAATGAGCTGATCATCAAAACAATGCAGGTGTGTGGCTGCTCTTGATGCAGAGCATTGCCTAGAGCTCACCTTGGACAGTCATCTAGTGTCTCCATGTAGCATTGCGGCTGTTGTCTGCTCTGTCTACCACCTTCCTGAGGAAAGCTAGGAGTTTGAGTTTCCCTAGGGTCCTCTGTCTTCCTATGTGGTCCTAACACTTAACTCCAGTACGGGACTCAGGATGTCTGTGCAGGATTCCAAGAGGCCACAGTGCAAGCTATCAGAAGGTTAGTCCCACACTCTCTATGTGTGTCAAAGCTGAACTGTTCATATTCAAGGAGAAAGAATGTAGATCTCATCTGCACTTTTCTCAGTCTTTTCATTTCAGTGGTCAAGTACCTGACTAAAAGCACTTTAAGGTAGGAAAGGCTTGTTTTGGTTCATGATTTGAGGGCACAGTCATCATGGTGAGGAAGGCAGTACAGGAAGGCTATGAGGTGGCTGGTGACATCGTCTCTGCAGTTAGCAGGCAGAGAGGGATGAATGTTTGTGCTCCCCTTCTCCTTTCTCCTTTTGTTGTTCAATCCTGGATACCAGCCTTGGGATGGTGCCACCCACATTCAGGGTGGGTCTTCTCTCCTTAGTGAAACCTCTTGGACACACCCTCACAGACACCTTCAAAGGTGTGGCTCCCAAGTGGTTCCAAATGCAGACCAATGGACAGTGAGGATGGATCGTTGCACCAGTTTTTAATGGGAAGAGCAATGGAAAGTTCATGAGCTAATCCATCGTCTAATCTGCCATGCAGCAGAGTGAGTTAAAGAGGTACGGAGGAGTTAGATGAGCAAAGGGCTTCGAGCCATGTTGGCAGTGGGCTGGACTACAAAGTTGAAAGCCTTAAAACACATAAGACAATGGAGTCCAATGAGCTACGTCTTAGAATAATTCATTAGTTATTTGTTTACTGAACGGACATTTATAGAGGTCATAGTTAATGTTAGGTACTCGTGTTAAAAAGATATTATGCTCAGCACAAAGTATTGTAATTTATACCAAAGACTACATAAAAATAGTACAAAGATATGATGTTGTTGGCACAGGCCTCCGGATTCAGCAGGGTACCAGGCAAAGGGGGAAAGAAATACTTACCATTAATAATAAAAATAGATGAAAGCTATGGGACACGGTCCCTAAGTTAAATAGGTTTCTTTGGAGGGAGATCATATGCATCTTTATAGCACATTATTTGGAAGCAATGGGGTGTGTTCAAGACCCCTGTGTCCAGCTGAAATTGCTTAGAGGCCTTGAGAAAACAGTGTTTATAATTCATGCTCCTGGACCAGCACTTATTGACATGTCCAGAAGGACTCCCGGTGGGATATGAAGCTGCTGAGCTAAAGAAAGTTGCCTGGCTATTGCTCAATGAGCACACTATAGGCCTGTTCTAAAGAGAAGGCACATCTCTGAGGAGAAACAGGGGGTAGCCCTCAATAGCAATGGAGGTCGGGAACATGGCTGGGAATCGTGTCAGAGGCCAAAAAAACAGAGAAGCAGTGTGGAGAGGACTTCAATCAGTTTAGATTACCCCGAGTCAATTATCAGAGCTGATTTAATTGGAAGGGAAATAAAAAATAAAATGCCTAGGAATTTTGGCTTATTTGTCTTTTTTTTTTTTTTTTTTTTTTTTTTTTTTTTTTTTTTTTGATTTTTCGAGACAGGGTTTCTCTGTGTAGCTTTGTGCCTTTCCTGGGACTCACTTGGTAGCCCAGGCTGGCCTCGAACTCACAGAGATCCACCTGCCTCTGCCTCTCCCGAGTGCTGGGATTAAAGGCGTGTGCCACCACCGCCCGGCTTATTTGTTTTTCTTAAACATTGAGGGCTGAGAGCACAGCTCAGTAGTGGAGTTCTTGACCAGCAATATGTGATTCTAAGTTCAGTTCCCAGAACTGCAAAGAACACTGGGAGCCGGGGCCGTGACTCTGTTGGTAGAGTGCTTGTCTAGTATTTACGAAGCTCCTGGTTCAGTCCTTACTACCCCATAACTCATGTGGTGGCATATGCCTGTTCTCCCAGAACTTAGGAGACGGAGGCGTGAGGATCAAGGATCATCCTCAGCTGGAGTGTGAGCACAAGGCCACTCTCGCCCGCCCACAGAAGACCCTGTCTCAAGTGAAATGAAGCCAAACAACGGGCAGAAAAGGGAAGAGGAAGAAGTCGAATGGGCCAGCTTTAATGTGAAGCTTCAGCCAGTGTAGCACGATGAAGCCACAGAACACTTACAAAGAAGGAGAAGATGGCCCCTGGCCTCGTGGCAGAAAGGTAAGGCTAATGTCCTAGGTGCTGCTCACCTCAGCTTGCCATGGGGATCAGGCTAGAGCCAGGCTGGAGATTTCTGAGCAAAGACACTCGTGGAGAAAGAGGGAGAAATGCCACCAACCCCCGCTCCCTCGGCCAAGCCGCCCTTGACCTCACCCTCAGCTCAGCTTCCTGAAACAGCCCTTACCCGGCATAGCGGTTCTGTAGTTCCTATCCTTCTGCCTCGGAACCTTGTCGCAGCCTGAAATGCACTGTCTCCCTTTCTGATTTTAGTCACCGTCAAGGTTCTGTAGTTCCTATCCTTCTGCCTCGGAACCTTGTCGCAGCCTGAAATGCACTGTCTCCCTTTCTGATTTTAGTCACCGTCAAAGCCTGCCTGCACAGTGAAGTTTCCGGGCCCATCCCAAATGCGCTCCCTTCCCCTCTTGTTCCTGTGCCAATTCATTATTGGCTGCATTAATGCTCTGATTTGCCGATCACGCTTTTAAGTATCTAGTATTTCCCAAACACCAGGCATGAAGATTTATGACACATTCTGGACCCCTCAGGGAGTCCAGTTGTGATCCTCACAGGACCCACTGGTGAACAGTGGACCTGATAGCCGTGTTCCTCATGTCCTCTGCACGTTGTTTTCTTAAATCTGTGAAACCTGTTCATTACAGATGGTACCCAATCTTCCCCCATCCTCCCCATCCTCTCAGTCTCATGTAGATAGAGCATTAATCATCACCCTCGCTGAAATCGCAAAGGTCAAGGGAGCCCCTGAGCCCAGCGCGCCCAAAGAAACAAGTACGATGGAGAATAAATGGACAGTCCCACAGATACGTTCTGCTCTTGAAGCACATTGCTCCATGTGATCTCCGGAGACCCGGATGGGAGCAAGACCCATTTCAAATCAGTGTGGAAGGCCTCTCAGGAGCTCACTGTGGAGGGTGTTCTTGGGAGACACTGAGGGAAAGGCAAGTTAGCACGTGATATGAGCATCCAGCCAGGAGCAGAGGGTTCCAGAACTGCTTCTGATCCCACAGGCGTCCTCGGTAGGCAGAGAAGTTTAGTCTGGCCCTGATCTGGTGTTGCTGATCACTGCCGGAGGAGGAGACTCCATTTTGCCCAGCCTTCGCCTGGTTCCGTCTGGTTATGTAAGGTCACCCAGACAGAGAACGTGCTCTGGAGCACACATGGTCCCATCTTAAACACAGTGGACTTGGACTCGGACGCAGAGAGGGAGTTGTAGCCTTGGCGCTGGCCCTAATGACTTGTGCGGCTTGGGGCAATCGCTTTTCTTCTGGGTCTTAGTTTTCCCAACTGAAATAGCTTGGTCATTTTGTTCAATGCACATGTGTGTGTATGTGTGCGAGTGCACATGTGTGCATGCTTGTGTGCATATGTGGTGTGTGTGTTTGTAACCCTCTTATGATGCGTGTGTGTGTGTGTGTGTGTGTGTGTGTGTGTGTGTGTGTGTGTGACCCTAAAAACCCAAAGTTCAGGGATCAGAGATGAAGAAACAGGACTGAGTTGCCTGATCAGGCCCAGAGGGAGATAAATAGGCTCCCCACTAGTTCCCCTCCACTTCCACACCCTCTAACACATACTTTAAAAGCATCTATATGAGAATGGCCGGCTTCATTTTTTCCTCACTAGGCTTTGCAAACACTGATAATTTTGAGAAACCCACCTCCAAGTATATACACAGTGACAAGCTGTATAGATTTACTGCTCGCGACCCATGTCTTGACTATTAATAAAATCCTTTATAATATTTTTGAGATCAAAATAAACACAACTAGAAGGTTAAATATTTTCTTCCCACACCCCAGATTGTCTTACTCAATTCCTGCAGCGCACACACCCTGATTTGGAGAACACTGGCCCTGGGTGTCCCTGGCCATGTTGTTCTAGGTGTCTGGACCTAGAACAGAGAAATGGTATCAGCATTTTCCGGTCCTGATCATTGCTCACAGACGCAGCAGTATGCAGTTTGAGAAAATGAAAATATCAAGGTTACTTCAGGGGAAGAAAAATATTCCATTGTCAACTCAAGGCCATGGCTTACTTCTCAGTGGGTTGGGCACATTCTGCTGGCTCAAGGATCCATCTGGAGCTCCCAAGTGCTCACACTTGTATGGTCTTCCTGGTAAGGTTCTATTACTTTCTAGTCATGAACCAGTAGCCCTGGATCAGGCTATGTTGAGGGCTTTCTTTTCTTTCTTTCTTTTTTTTTCAGAAAAATTTATTATAAACAAACAACTTGTAAACTCTCCTCACCATTTAAGAAGTGCTTTATGATGAGCGGGGATCTTAGGGGTGTATCATAGCCTGTTCTCCTCAAGCCTTGGGTAAGTGACTGTTTTGTTCAAGAAAACAGTCGCTTTCTTTGGGAGGACTGCAGGGCTCAAGGGAGTGGTGGCTGGAACCCAGTCCCCAGTCCCCATCCACTCATAGCTCATTTGAGAGATATGCAAAGCTGTCAGGACGGCCAAAGGTCTGCTTGCCAAGGCAGGCTTCTGTCCAACACACTTCTATATTTATGAGAAACCCGAAATAAAACATGGTGCTCAAAGGCAACAGACACACAGTTAAGCGAGCCCCGAGAACATGCTTAACAAAAGGGGAGAGTGTGGGGACAGGCCATCGGGAGGTTACCCAGGACAGAATGGTTGCTTTGTGGCTCCAGGGGCCCTGATCCTGGCCCAACCAGAAAGCTATATTCAGATGAAGTCTAGGGAAATCTTATTACCTCTGTGTCAGTGTGGCCAAGCGAGAAGAAGACTCTTGTCACCAGCTCAGATCCCTAGGATTGTCATAACAGAGGACCACAAACCACGTGGCTCACATCAACAAGAGAGTTTTTCTCACAGTTCTGGAGGCCTGAAGTCTGAAGTCAATGGTCATCAGGGCATGATTCTCCCACCAAAGGCTGAAGTCAGGGGCTCCTCCTTGTCTCTCCAGGCTTGTGATGGTTACTGACATCCTTGGTGTTCCCCTGGCTTAGAACTACCTCACTTCTGTCCGCCACGAACTTTCCCCCTGTGCATCTGCTTATTTTGTCTAGACTCCCCTTTCTTCCTCTCTCTCTCTCCTTTTTTTTTTGAGGGGGAGGAGTGTCTCATGTAGCTCAGGCTGTCTCAGATTTGCTATGTAGACAAGGATGACCTTGAACTTCTGATTCTCCTTCCTCTACCTCCCAAGTGCTGGAATGACAAGCTATTCCACCAGTAACTCCTGGTGTATATGATGCTGGGCATTGAGCACAGGCTTCTTGTATGGTAGACAAGCACTCTACTTGCTGAGAGATATTCCCAGTCCCTTCAGATTATCTTTTTTTTTTTTTTAAATAAGGGTATCAGTTATGTTGACTTTAGGTCCCAACTAATCCAGTATGACATAATCGTAACTTAGTTATATCTACAACGATCCTGTTTATCAATAAAGTCACTTTCATAAATTCTAAGTGGACATAAATGTTTGGAGGAGGGAGCATATTTAACCCAATGTAGTCCCCAAATATACCTTTCCCCAGGGAAAAGTTGGGGCTAAAGAGAAAAAGTGTGTTTTGCTTTTTAATTTTGAGTAATTTATTATTATTATTATTATTATTATTATTTATTTATTTATTTATTATATGTGTATGCATGCACAAACACACACATGCCTTGGTGCACATATGTAGACCAGAGGACAACTTAATGGAAGTCAGTTCTCTCTTTCTACCCCTTGTCTTAGAGTGGATCAAACTCAGGTTATCAGACTTTGGGGCAGGCACCTTTTACCCATCTTGCTGGCCCTAAGGTTTTGCTTTCTTGAACCCATAATACCACTGCCTTTCTGAGATTTCCAAGGAGCTGAGGCCAATGAGAAGGTAGATAGCCTTAAAGTCTCTCTTTGGTTCCTCCCGTTGGCTGATCACCCAGAAGTCCCCAAATTTAAGGCCCTTCTCTGTAGAACCCAGGTGGAGAGAGAGAGAGAGAGAGAGAGAGAGAGAGAGAGAGAGAGAGCTCAGCACTTTGCAGAGGACTCCAAGGAGGAAGCCGCAACTCATATCCACGGTGGGCAGGAGGAGGCCCAGATTTCCTATGTGATTGATCACATCAAAGCCTGGACTGAGCAGATGCAGTGGAGTGGGTAGGGGACATCTGGTCTGAATTGAGCTTTTGAAGATAAACTTCAAGGCTTTGGACTGGTGGCTCCTCGGCATTGCTTACTTTTTAAAGAGGAATTTGACTTCCTCTGTCTACGCGTTCATAAATCTTCCTTCTCTCTCATCTCTGTGTCCTCTCTTTCCCCTGTTCGTTTTCTCTTTCCTGACGGTCACTTTTCCTAATGTTTCATTTCTAACAATTAGAAAAGTAAATCGCTTCTTTCTATCATCCCTCCTCCCCAATCTGCTGGGCTGCCAGTAGGGAGGAATTCAGCGTCCCTCGTGGGTGCTGACTCACACTCTTCTTCAGTCCCGATGGTTCACACTGGCAGAGAATGGAGACCAGAAAGGGGAGATTTGAAAAGGGTAGAGGGCGTGCAGGGAAAAACACTGAGGAACGTCAGGAAGGGACTGACTCCAGCCAAGACCAACAGCTGAAAATCTGGGGATGAAACTGGGAAGGACCATGGAAAACCCAGCAGGCCGCTTGGGGCTTCATGGAAGAAAAGCGTAATGAATACAATCCAGAACAATCCAGAAATACTGGGAGCAGAGAAATCCATGGCATACGGAGCCCAGGCCAGGGGGACAGAGAGGAGGGAATGGGATGGAGGGGAGAGATGGCCAGATTGTCATGATATGGAGTTAAGTTCTTTGGTTTGAAATCGGCACTGTTAACCTTTATGAACCCTTATAGTATTGAATACCTGAATGTGTCCCACAGAGAAAGTCCTGGAACAGTCCCACAGCCTGGTCTACCAAGCCTGTTCCTCTCAGCACCGTGTCCCTGGGATAGGGGGAAATGATTCATTCCATCTTTTGAGTTTGTCAAAGAGAAATAGTTAGCTCATGGGTCTTCTTGTCTTTGTGTGTGTGTGTGTAACCCTCGGAAAAATGGCAGATTTCCATATGCTGTCCAGAACAGAGTTGGAGCAGTCAATAATGATAAGAGCAAAACTCTGAAAGCCAAGTTCATTGGCTGCAACACTCTTGTCAACACCCCGTTCTCGTTGGTCCCCAGACCCACACTCCCACAGTCCAGTCTCGTTTATTACTCTAAAACGTGGGGCCTCTCTCTCTTTTTCCTCCAGTCACATGAAGTAGAAAGCATTTGGTAGCTGATATCCACCCTCCTGGGGCTTGGCCTTCACTGTGTCTATCTCTAGGTGGTTGACACATAATGGGAACTCACTTTGGATTGCCTGGATAATCTATGTTTTCACCAAATGAGTGGCTGGATCTGTAGTGATTAGAGAGCCTGGCTAGCCAAGGGACAGGTGGTGACAGAGAGCTATGTATGTGAAGCCACTCAAGCTTGGCAATGTGTCATCAGCATTATTCCCGAAGATTCCTTAGAAAGATGAACATTTTTCAGACCAGTTATTTTTAAGTGTTTTGACTAAAGAAATAGCATTTGGCTCCAGTTTTGGAGACAAGCTGGCCCTCTGAGCTTATTGAAGTATGTCCTGTCAGTCTGAGACTGGGATCACGTGGAATCAAACAATAACATGATAGCTAAATCTGATGTTAAAGTTGGTGGGTCTGAGCCAGACTGGAAGACATGCAGAATCCCTCTCTCTACTTTTCAATTTGGAGTACACAGAGTCCCACAGCAGGCAGGCCACGTACTAACGTGGATGTAAGTCGGACACGGGTTCGAGGCTCCCATCTGTCTATGTGAGCTCTCTGTCAAGTACAGAGTGGGAAAGAAGGGGCGAGGATCATCTAAGCACCTGCTACAAAACCAGGGCTGGCTGAGAACTGGGTGCATCCACCTCTGCCCAAGCTTTGCTTTCTCACGGATGAACATGAGTCAGACCTGGTGAGATCGTCTGAAAATCTCCCTATGCTTAGGGTTTTTGACTGTCAGACTGAATTTCTCTTGATCTTGGGTCTCCCCAATGAGGCACTGCTGTCCCCTGCAGACCCTGGTCAGTGGGCATGCCCCCTCCTCAACAGAGAAACCTGCAGGGGGACAACAATGGGTGCCATAGGAGGGAAGGTGAGAGGCAGCTGGGCAAACAGAGCCCTCATTGTTCCGATCCATCAGAGCCACCATCGGCGGGACAGTGCCTCCCCAGTGCATATCTGAGAACACATCGTGCCTCTTGCTCTGTTTACACAGGTGCCTTCTCTCCCTAGGGGAGCCAGGCTCTGCAAACACGTGTGACCACATACTGCCTGCCATAAGATGGATGCTCACATCTGCAGGCTGACTGGGGAAAGAAACTGAGGCCCAGAGCAGAGCGGCAGAGCGGCAGAGGAAGGCTTTCAAGCTGAACAAACCCATCGTGGGAACAGGTGCCGTTCTGTTCCCCACTGGCCTCTGGTTACCAGGCTGCCTTTGTCTTTCTTGTCAGCCTTGCTCTTCAGAGGGATAAAGCCACAGGGCTTTCACTTCAGGCCCTTCCAGCCCTTCTCCCATCCATGGCTGCAGGTGAAAGCCCAAATTCCCTGTCTGCTGGGGAACAAGGATGTGGCTGGCTCCTCCACTCCCTCAGTCCACCTGTTAGTACGGCCTGGCCCTGACGGAGCCCGGAGGGGGAGAGCCCGGGAACCTGGACTGCCTCGTCACAGGCATATAAAGTGTTCCTTGGCCCTGGGAATAGCCAGTCACCTCCATTCATAGAAGCCCCCCCCCCTCCCATCACTCTGGAGAAACAAACTGAGGCGGTCAGAGGGCAAAAACCTGTCTGTGGATGCATTTGTCTGTCTTTCTTTTCTTTCAATTTCTTTGTGTCAAAGCCTCAGCTCAAATGCCCCAGATTCTCCAGTGGATAACATGAAAATGAACCAAAAAAAAAAAAGACACATTGAGATATTCAAAAGCTTGGTATCCAGAAATGCCCACCTTCTGCTAAAACTGCAAAAAGGTGCAAGGAAGTGTGCATGAAGCTAAGAGATCAGTCTCCAGAGAGACTGCCAGGAGGGGAGACTGAGATGGCATCCTCAGAAGGGCCGGCATCAGCGCCCCAGTATCCACTGTATTCCAGTGTGTTTTACGAGCTGTTAAAGTGTGTATTTATTTTGTGTGTTTTCTCAAACTGGGTTTGTTTTAGATTGCTTGTATTTTATTTATATGACAAAAGCACTCAAATAAATGGTCAGTTTCTCAGAGGCTGGACAGCTGGATCTCTTAGGATACAGATCCTCCATGGGCCGCTTCCCTGACGATCAACCATGTCTGGGGTCATCCGCTGTGACTAAACTGCTGGAAAGAAGGACTTACAGGGAGGAGTCGCTGCCGACCATGGTCTCAGAGGGTTCAGTCTAGGGCACCCTGGTTCCAGGGGCTTCAGCAGACCATCATGGTGGCGGAAGTATTTGAAAAGGGTGCTTATTGGCTTCATGACAGAGAGGAACCTGAGAGAGGAACAGGACGGAGCCAGGAACAAGATACCCCCAAGAATCACCCTCAGTGAGCTACGGCCTCCAGCTAAGTTCCACACCTTAAAGTTTCTAAAACCTCACAGAACAGCGCCACCAGAAGGCTGGAAGCCTTTTAGTGACATGGGAACCTCTAGGGGGCACTTCACATCTAAACCACAGCGATAGTATCCAGAGGCATGACCCCAAATCCAAAGGCAAGCGGCATGGAAGAACCAAGGGAAGCATGGCCCGCCTTTCATTGCTTCGAACAGGAAAATTATCTCCGTAGATATTGTTGTGCTTTCTATGGAGAGAATTAAACTTTCAGAACTTTTGAGGGGGAGGGGGGCAGTTATAATTGCTCCAAAAGCCTTACCTGCTTGAGGGAGTTCATGGTATTCCCCACCACAGCACAGGGCACCCCTGTCTCTGTGAGCTCCTAGGGGCTCTCCTTACCTGCGTGTCATTATGCAGAGATGTATCTCTCCTCTGCCTCACAGGGAGCCAACAGGTACTACCTGAGATGTGA
The DNA here is from genome assembly GCF_049852395.1 of Peromyscus maniculatus bairdii. Classification (NCBI taxonomy): domain Eukaryota; kingdom Metazoa; phylum Chordata; class Mammalia; order Rodentia; family Cricetidae; genus Peromyscus; species Peromyscus maniculatus. Next base: position 41,523,836 of record NC_134864.1, on the reverse strand, counting down.
CTCTAACATGAATTCCAGGAACTACCTCTTCCAAGTAATAATATGCTGGTCCTAGCAAGCTCATTGGAGATACTCAAATATTGTCCCCGGTGTCTCCAAGTGCCTGCGGACCACTGTGTGCGTGGCTGTTTGGAGTCCAACAGCCGGTTGCTAGGCAACACATCTCCAACGAGGGGAGTGTGAAAAAAAATAAATAAACAGACGATGGGGACGGGAGCCAAGGCCTGTTATGACAAGAGCATCTGGGCACAGTTCACGCTAGCTTGATGGGAGTGTCACGGGGATGTGGGAGCTTGCTCAGCTCCCTGATGACTTTTCTTGCCTTTCAGCTCCTCACCCTCTCTGTCTTATGTGGTGAGGAAAGCAGAGATGAAATATGGCTCTCTGGAGGGCTGTGCCTTTGTGAAAGGCTGTTATAGCTGTAACGAAACTTTTGTAATCTGTAACCATATCCCATTACATCTCCAGGCTCCTTGGGTCTCTTCCCAGCCGTAAGGAAAACACAACACACCCTTTTGCTCCCTCTCCTTCGTGCGTTCTTCCTCGCGCCCCTGCTAGTCTCCACTCCTTCAAAGGTCATCACAGTTGTTCTTTTCACACAGATTGTTCCTCTTAGCCTTGGACGGGAATTGGCCCGAGATCTCCAGAAAGGCTGGGTGGTATCTGTGTTAGTACTTAACAAATGGAGGAGGCAGGGACCGAGCACAGGATGAGCTTGCTTCAGTGGTTCAGGGGCTGCTTGATGTCTCTTATGACAGAGAGAGCTAGCCTTTCCTCAGCCTAGATTATCGCCACCATCATTCATTATCTTCTTCCATGTTTCGGGGGACATCAACTGGCTTGGTGGTGAAGGAACGAACTGAAACCTCTCTCAACTGTACTAGTTACTAGGTGCATGTCCTTAGGAAACAGCATTCAATCTTTCTACTTCCTCGTATGCATAATGAGGTTACTGATAACTGTCTTGTAACTTGAGGGTTGTGGGATGGTCCATGTCAAATGCTGTGGTGAGAACACAGAATCTGGCGGGCATCTCACAGTTGCCGATTTGGGCTTGCTCTGGGTGCTTCGGGGAAATGGTGGGCTGCATGGGGATATAGTGTCCATTTTCACCTGTTCAGAGGGATAGAAATGGACTCATATGTGGCTTGAGAAAAAAATGGAGGAGGATTCTGGGTTGAGGAGGAATTCTTCACACAGAAGTTCTGTGAGACGTAAGGACCAGGATAATGGATCTGGGTGTCACTGATTCCCAATGGCCTGCTTCAATGCCTTGAGCTGCAGAGTCCAGGCTTGCTCCTTAAAATTTTAAAGTCTTAGTTGAATCAAATATAAATAAAGAACCATGTTTAACTAACTCATAGGACTGTGATGAGAATTAAATGAAATTTTGTATTGAAAGTCTAATGGAGAGCCTCATGCTGGTTGAATGAAGACTGGAGAGAGACAAGGAATGGTTGCTTTCAATGGATGGTGACGGGATTCTCCTTTATTTTCTCTGGCTTTCATTTCTTTTTCATTCTCTCACTTCCCTCTTTTAACTCCCCCACTTTCCCTCTTCCTTACCTTTCTGAAGTCCAGAATTGTCTTCTTTACTGAAGAACCATCTCCTCAGCTCTCTTTGCCCAAGTTTAACTTCTTCTGTTAGTGGATATCCATAGATCTTAGCCAAAGTGAGCCATCAGAGATACTTAAATCTAGTTTGTCTGAATGTAAGAGACACCATGCGGCTAGGCCAGAAGGAAACTGTTCTCTTCTGCACAGGTTATCTCGGGGCAGGTTTCCATGGATTGTTCTGACTCTGGGTTCATTCAATTCCTTGAGTCCTTCACTAGTTTTTGTGTGTGATGCTCATATGACAATGAGTTGAGTTGGTAGGTGGTAAGACAATGCAGTCACAAAAACAGATACAATGAACTTCTGTAGGCAGAAATTTCTGTCCTGCCAGCATCTCCCAAACACAAAGCAAATGCTTCCCAAATTACCACACAGAAAGTTATCATAATTATAAATGCTCGACCAATAGCTCAGACTTGTTACTAGCTAACTCTTACACTTAAATTAACCCATATTTCTATCTATACTTTGCCATGTGGCGTGGTACCTTTAATAGCATGGCACATTCATCTTCTGCTCCCTCCGTGTCTGGCTGGTGACTCTTCTGACTCCACCCTTCCTCTTCCCAGCATTCTTAGTTTGGTTGCCCTGCCTATACTTCCTGCCTGGCTAAGGGCCAATCAGCATTTTATTAAACCAATTTGACTGACAAATCTTTACAGCGTACAAGAGGATGATTCCGCAGCAAACTTCCCCTCCGGGGGCCACGTGGTGTATTAGAGGAAGAGGAGAAGTAGCCACAGAGCAGCAGCACACAATTCTGCACTGTCAGCCAAGTGTCCTCTGCCAAGCCATATTTGTCTGGCAACTTGATAATACAGGAAGTAACTGAAGAAGAGAGTGAAGTTGGATAGAGTGTCCTCTTATATGTGTCGGAGAGAACATGGGAGAGTGCGGTGCATGGCAACTCAAAAAACCTTTTCTTTTGGATTTGGATAGAAATTTCCCTTTGTACAATCTATATATTTACCTTACTTAGCAGTTTTAATTGCAGTACCAATGAAATAGTTATTTTCCTAAGAATTGAGGGGACTCTAAGGCAGATGGAAACATGGGGCAAAGTGAGGGCTGAGAAAACCCTACCAAAGTCATTTCCCTATTTTTCTTTTTTCAGAAAGTTCTGGATGGATGTGAGACTAGACCACACACTGATGGGACCCCTAGAGAAGATATTAATTTGTTTTCAAACCAAATGATTACCTTTCTGAAAAGTCATCAGGGTCAATAGTCTATATAATACAACAGAGGCATTGACTCCCTCAGCTCAGTGGGGTAAAATCTTCCCTCTTATCACACATCCAAAGTACCCCTCAGACATAACTGTGGGTGTAACCAGGAGAAACTCTTATTCCCCCTCACATTTTCGTGCCTCTCTGATGGCATTTATATCTCCAGTCCCCCTGCTCCCCGCTTCCTCCCCATCTCTTTCTCCCTGGCAAATCTGTTGCTTATTGAGGTGTAGGAAATTTGGGAGCTAGAATATGTGCAGTTGTGAAATATCCCCCACCCACTTTTAACTGATCCTCTGGTGAAAATGAACCCGCTGAGCATCCAAACATAACATACTCCCGGGTGCCTCGGCTCTCCCCACTTCCCATCTGTCTCAGTTCTGAGGGCTTCTCCCTGCCTCATCCTCTGTTTCCACTTCTGTGCTCTTTTATATCATTGCCCACCACCTCCCAGCACTAAGCACTGGCACTTAACCATTCTAGAAATCGGTACCTGTCTTTACCGCATCTTCTTCATAAAAATGCTGCATGCAGCAATGTTTCCAGATCAGACTCCCCTGGCCCTAATGAGCTTCAAAGTTCTTAAGTGCTTCCATTTTGTTTTGGATTCAAGCCAGTCTGGCTTCATAGGAGGAGCCAAGGAGTCAGTCTTTGGAGTCTCTCCTGTACTGACAACTGCTTTCTGAGGAGCGGACTATTTTGTCAGCATAGTGACAAAAATAATAGTGATAATGATAGCAAGAAAGATACGAATACATGAGATTTAACTATGCATCACACACTTCTCCTTCACAGTCACCTTAGGGGCAGATGCTCCCACAGAGAAAGAAACTGAGGCTAATTGGCATTGACTAGGTGGCCTGGGGTTGCTCAGAAGGATGCCGGGTTGGATCCGAGCCTGTGCAGACTTGCTCAGCCCAGCTCCTTCATCAGTACGTAAGAAGTTTCAACAGGCGAAAGTCTACTCATAACTAGGTTAGTGTCAATTGTCAACTTGGCAGAATCTAAGGTCGCCAGCGAGAGGGGTCTCAGGGTAAACCTTGTGGGGGGATATTTTGATGCCGTTACACGAGGTGGGACAGTGTGGCCACTGTGTGCAGCCCTGTTCCCTAACCAGGATCTTGGTTTGTGTGAACAGAACAGGGGCACTAAGCTCCAAGTTTGTATTCACTGTTCCCTTTTCCCGACCGTGGATGTACTGTGCTCCCAGCTCCTGCTTGCTTAACCTCCCTGCCATGGTGGACCTGTAACCTGTGAGCTAAGTAAAACCTCTTTCCCTGGAGCTGATTTTGTCAGGGTGTTATATCATAGCAGCAGGAAAATAAACGAAAACTCCTAGACAGAGAGTGGCCAACCAGGTAACATGACCAAGAGCGGTGACTAGTAAAGTAGGAAAATGCTCAAGTATCATTTGTCACATCTTTAAGTAAAACTTCAGGAGATGCAGGATTCAGTGAGTGAGGCACCATAGCATACCAGCCAGATGACCTAACTGGACAGTTTGGATCATTTTTCTCTCCTGGGTCACTTGGCTTCCACTTGGCCCTGGTATTTCTGACTCTCCACAGCACAACATCACCATCAGCAACACCTCAGACCATGGTTTGTTTGGCTGCCCTCTGGAAGCAAGGGCCTGCACAAGAAGCAAGGAATGTTCCCGCTCCGGCATCTGGGGAGTTAGTGGAGAGAGCCTTTCTCTGGAGCATGTTTGAGCTGCACAGCAAGAAAGGAAGCTTTCATTTGGCTCAGCTAGTTTTTAGACGGGGCAGAGGGGACACGGTCAGAGCCTCAGACCCTGTGTGTGGTCATTTAGTTTTGCTATGTTCCGTGACCACAGCCCTGCTTTAGGTCTCAGCCAGACATCCTGTAATGCATATGGCATGCCGTTACAGTCTCTGTGGGATGGGGAGGAAGGTGTGGATGAATCAGCTCGGCTCCAAGTCCTTGGCCAGAAGATCAGTTCAAAACACGCATCTGGAAGCTGGAGGGAACATGCATGAGGTCAAGTACAAGTATCTAGGATATTGCAGTTTGGAGAGTATTCCTTGAAGGATGTCATCACATCGTCAGGAACTCCTAAAGATGGATGGCTGTCTATCACAAAGAAAGTGAAATAAGGTCCAAGCATATTATAAGCTTAAGCTACGTTGCTGTGGGATGTCTTTCTGTCCGCTGTGAATATGTGTTGCTCTGATTGGTTGATAAATAAAGCTGCATTGGCCTATGGCAGGGCAGGATGGAGCCAGGTGGGAAAATCCAAGAGAGAGAGTGAGAGAAGAAAGGAGAGTAATATGAGATGCCAGCTGCCGCCCAAGGAGCAGCAAGATGCCAGCAGACCGGTAATGCCACAGCCATGTGGCAACTTATAGATAAATAGAAATGGGTTAAGTTATAAGAGCTAGCTAGCAAGAAGCCTACCATAGGCCATACAATTGGTAATTAATAAAAGCCTCTGAATGATTATTTTTATAAGCGGCCATAGGACTGCAGGGCCAGGCAGGACCGGAGAAACCTTCTGGCTACACTATATGATATATATTAGGACATTTTGGTATTTATTTGGAACCTCATCCCTTTCAGAACAAATTCACAGATGGTCTCTCTTTTTTTTTTTTTTTTTAAATTTGAATTGTGTGTGTGTGTGTGTGTGTGTGTGTGTGTGTGTGTGTGCACGCACATGAGTACAGTTGCCGAAAGAGGCCAGAAGAAGGTGTTGGATCTCTTGGATATGGATGTGGTTATTGGGATTTGAACTGTTTTAAGTATGAAACTTAGAATCAAGTTACCAGTTTCTACTGAGAAGCCCACTTGAGTTTTTATTGAGATTGTACTGAACATGCAGATTGATCAGGAGCTAGCTTATTTCTCTGGGTTTTTTACTGTTCTGTATACAATGTATTAAAGCGTTTTGGAAATGAGCTTCAGAAATCTCAACACAGAGAGAAGGAAGGGGGGGGTTCAGAACAAAGGTTTTTTGCTAATTCAAAGGTAATGAATATAGTGAATAAGTATGAACCTTGAACACAAGCCACCTGGAGGCAGGAATTGCAGGATGTGACTGATAATCTGATTATTTACAAAGGAAAAAAGTCCACTGCTGTCAACACAATGAATATGGTTTATACTCAGAAAGTAGAAGCTCCATTTGTAAAGTATTTACTTTCTTATAGAAATCCATGAGTTGGCCGTTCTCCACCAAGCTCTGCAAATGGGGAAACTAAAGTGTGAAGAGGTTGGGTATTGAACACAGTAGTTAGTGGGAAGGTTGTCACTGGAGTCCAGCCTTGCCTACCATGGCTCTTAGAACTCTCCTCACCTCCATGGTTTCACTGTGTTTGGAGTACTCTTAGATCCCGCTGGTGCCTGGAACTCGTGTGAGACTATGTGTGTAGTGAAGGAAGAAGGACAATTGTCTGTCTCTCAGCACTCCACCTGCTCCCACCAGCCTTCCTGTGACCCATTTTGTAGAGTACTGCCCAGGGTTTGCATCAGGACCACAATCTGCTTATCCTTGGGACTTCGAATTCCCTTAAGGCGGCAGAGCCTACGGTCTGAATTGGAAAGCCGTGGGTCCTCTTGGGCTCATCAAACACGCTGAATCTCAGCCCTGGCTGATGGAGAGTGCTTTACGTGGACTACTCACCCCACAAAAGCTCAGTTCTCATCCTGGCCAGTTCCGGGGTGAACTCCTGTGTCTCGCAGGCAGCGCCTCCTGGATCCCCTCTTTTCCTTTTCCTCATCAGCCTCACCCTTGGCAGCCTCCCTGCGAAATTCTGCCGCCTTCATCTCCTCTCTCCCTCAGAGGCTGGAATGCTTTTATGCTGAATTTCTGATTTCTTTGTCTTTGCCAAAACCGAAAGGCCTACATCTGCCATGTGCCAAAAAAAAAAAAAAAAAAGGAGAGGTTGCTTGGAAGAATGCAGAAGGGACCTTGAACCTTTGCTCTACACTCCAATGACAGGTTCTCTCCTTCCCTGCCACACCCCAGCACGCATGCTTCTTGTGGGATCAGGCAATGTTTCGTGGCCCCTTTCCCTTTTCCCTTCTCTGCCACCCTTCACCAACACGTCCCAGTTCTTCCCTCTCTCTTGCTTCTCTTCTGGAATATTCATCAGAGAGCTGGAATCCCAGGCCAGCAAGGTGCTTAGGGAGGACACTTAACCCAATCTCCAGCTTCCTGGCAACAGACAGACCTGCCTGAGTAAAGGACTGTTTCTTTCCTCTTTAGCCTTACATAAATACAACCGTTAAGACTCTCTGGGTTCTCCTCTTTGGTGTCTGACTCCAAAATTTCATTAAAAAAAAAAAATCTGTGCTTTCTTAGTCTGTCGGAGAAATAGCTGTCCTTCCGTGTTCATTATAGCACAATTCACAATAACAGAGATTTGGAAGCTACCTCAGGTATTCAAATGCAGATGAAGAGGTGAGGGAAATGGGGTTATGTATACACAATGGAATATCATGCAACCTTTAAATAGAATGGCCTTCTGTCATTGGAAACACCACAGATGAGCAGGAGGACATCATGTTAGTTGGCATAAGTCAGACATAAAAAGAAACATACTACATGTTCTCACTTACATGTAAAAGCAAACAGGGGAACAGCGGTTACCAAAGGCTGGGGAGTCTGTGGGGGAGGGAAAGATGGAGAGAGGCCTGCCCTTGAACAGAGGAACAGCCCTAATGTCCTATACCACAGTGTAACAATGCACGATGAGTAACTGATATATTTCAAATGAATGAAATGTTTCAACATAAATGAATGATAAATGTTTGAGATGATGATATCAACTGTTACCTTAGTTTGACCATTTCCCTTAATTTGACAATAAAATATATTGTACATGATCGAATTATATATCCATCCATACATATATCACTGAGTATCTATAAATGGTACATTCCAATTGTAAATTTAAAATGTTTCATCCAGGGGTCATTGAGATGGCCCAGTGGGTAAAAGCATTTGTGGATGAATATGATGGCCCAAGTTCAGTCCCCTACATGGTGGAAGGTCTTTACAGACTCTTGCAAATTGTCCTTTGACTATCACATGTATGCCATGGAATGCACTTGCTCACATCCCCCAAATTAATAAATAATAAATAAATAAATGTATCTATATAAATAATTGATTCTTCTGTTCATCAAATGCACTTGCTCACATCCCCCTAATGAACAAACAAATAAATAAATATAACTAATTTGATCCTTCTGTTCAGGGCTGCACGACCACATACATCTGTTGACAGATGCTCTCATGGTTCGGTGAAACCGGTGCACTCTTCCGGTGATGCTCACCAGCAAACCCTTTTGTTGGGTCAGGAAGAATTCTCGGGGCCTCAGATAGAACGATGGGATCCTAGAGGTAAAGACCCCGGGCAGCTGGAGGTGGCTCAGCTGGGGAGCCTGTGACTGAGCTAGTAAAGAATGGAGGTGAGAAGGGAGCCCTTGCAAATCCACCGTGGGGTCTTCTGAGTTGCAGAGGGACTCCATGCTTGTAAACGACATCCTCGACATCCTCGTAACTCAGCACTAAACCCAACTGCTGTAGGGTGAAATAGTTCAGACTGAGAGGCTGATGAGGGATGGATTTGGGCTTATTGAGTACTGGTTGATTCTATGTGTCGGGCAGTACCCTAGCTCTGCTCTTCTGAGTTCCTTCTGCCTCGAGGAACCTAAGGGGACCGAAGGGGCATCTTTCTTTCTCTGACCTTGGATTCTAAGAACAGATGCCAAATTGTCTTCCTCGACGGGCCCAGTTTTGAAAGCCCACACTTTCCTTGTATATACAGTTTACCTCTTGCCCCTCTAATTTGTCCAGTCCCTCAAAGATTCAGACATGGACCTTTCTTAGCATCTACATTTTCAGGACTTGAAGTTTTATTGTTTTTAAAGATTTATTTTTATTTGTGTGTGTGTGTGTGTGTGTGTGTGTGTGTGTGTGTGAATGTGTATACATATCTGTGTGTGCATGTGCATGTACCACACATGTGGGTGCTGGAAGATGCTTAAAGAAGCTAACAGACCCCTAGATCTAGAGTCACAGGTAGTTGTGAGCTGCCTGATGTGGGCAAAAAAAAGGGGTGGTGGTGGAAAATTATCTCTTTTGGCAAGTGCTTGGCAGATACTGGGGTAACCAGAGAGAGGTCAGCTAAAGAATGTCAGGTGATAGACATCTCTCATGGTTGTCCTTTCCTGGGGGCCAACTGAGCTAGAAGAACATAGGAAAACGTGTGGCTTTAGTTTTGGAAATGCAAATTACTGAAGTTTCAGAAATGATCATCATTTAACCAAAATGGAGGAAATTTACCAAGTGTCATGGCCCTGGCCACCATTCTTGACTTGTGTTTTTATTAGACAGGCAAAAAGTGGGCAGAGCTGATGTTTTCATAGTATTTTCCTGGTGTGCATGGGTGGTGTCATCATCGGGGGTGGGGTCTTGGGGCAATCACTGACACTGGAAAATTTGAAGCAGAAGAATGCTGTGAGGAAGGAATCCTTCTTCAATGTGAGGCTTCAGGAATGTTCTATTATCAACTATTTTTATGTCTGTGTTATTCTGAAGATGGGGCAGCAATTTAATAAATAAAATCACCCATTTTGATTTCTCTGTAGTCTTCCCAGACCATGTGACTCTCACTCCTTTCTAGTAGCTACAATGTCACCCCAAGAAAAATCCTTTTGCCAGGCGGTGGTGGCACATGTCTTTAATCCCAGCCCTCAAGAGGCAGAGCCAGGCAGATCTCTGTGAGTTCAAGGCCAGCCTGGTCTACAGATTGAGATCCAGGACAGGCACCAAAACTACACAGAGAAACCTTGTCTCAAAAAACCAAAAAGAAAGAAAACTCTTTTAAACATATTGATTATTATATCTCTTGTTCTGATGGCCTTTCTCTAAATGCCTGTCTCTCTACATTATAATACTTTCATTTTGTCTGATGAGCCAAACAGACTCCTAAGGGTAAAAGTGGGTGGCCAAATACTCTGACCAGTGCTGTCCAATATGGTAGCCACATGTGGTTATTGGGCACTTGAAATAGGAGCCATGCAACTGAGGACTGAACTTTTAATCCAGTTTAAAATTGACACAGATGCATTTCAGTTTCTGGCAAGCTTTTAAATGGGTATGAAATAACTCTATGGTGCTCCAAGTGTAAGTTTTATGAGCTCAGAAATCAAGCGTTGCTGAAGTCTTCAGCATTTAAACTGAGTTGTGCTCAGATGATAAAATACACATCAGGCTTATGGGGATAGTAAGAAAAGAAGAATGTAAAATATTTCATTAATTTTAAAATATTGCTTACACACTGAAATAATCCCTCATTTCCAGTGGATGAAATAAAATTGTATTATTAAAATTAATTTCAATTGTTCCTCCTACTTTTTTTTTTTTATGTGGCTACTGGAGCAGAGAAAGCTGTGAATGTGGTTCCCATTATGCTCTGTTGAGCAAGGCTGGTCTGAACTATGTTATACCCTTTCATAACTGTTCTGAGGTGTAGCCAAATATATCCCCTATCGCTACAGCAGGTTAGGGCTTACTGCAGAAATTAACTTCCGGTATCCTTCATAACGTCTACTTCCAAACCTAAATGTGTACAGCAATTGTCTCAGGACCTGGAAATTTTCTTGCATTTCTTACAGTTCTTCCAATTCACATACATGGTTACTGCGGTTTGGCGTTTTCAAAATGGTCTCTCTTGGTTGCTCAAGAAGGGCTCAAGCAAGCTTCCTGCCTCAGCCTCCAGAGTAGCTGAGTATTCAATCATGCATCAGTGCATCTGATGTGTTTATGCATTAACTCAGGAAAACAGCAGGACTTCCAAAAAATGGATTTAAAGGGTTCATGGGGAATATGCAGAATTGTTACTATAAACTTACTTCCTACAGATAAAAACATGATCTTTAGGGCAGAGAGATTTGTTCAAGTGTGTACTACTCTGCAGTGGTACCCCCACCCGTCAGACCCCTGCTAGCCAGTGCTCTTTCTTCTATGTTGCACTCAAAGTGACTGGGGCCACAGAGAGCCATGCACTTCGTGATAGACCATTACAAAGCATCAGCAACCTGGCAAGTTATTAATGAAATCCAGATGATAGACCACAAAACACGTCATTCAGCAAGTTGACTAGCTGGAATGGAACACACAGGGTTGAAAGATGGCAGGAGCCTGGGGTAGGAGGTAAGGCTTGTAGCCCTAACTCTGCTCTGATTGGATTATGTCATTGGGTAGGTCATCCCTTACCACTCCACCCCTCCGATCATCTATCAAAGGAGAAGGTCAGAGCAGGAGGTCTCTAGGTTTCCTCCCTGCTCCCACAAGCCAAATTTCAATCAGTCTAGTCCTGACCTCCAGCTGCAAAAACAGCAGGCCAGCCCCCTGGGTTTGCAAATGCTAATATTCCAGGCTAGCAATCATGTCTTGCAGGGTGTGAGGTGAAGCACTTGGATAGCCAGCAGGCTTTGTTCCTCTGCTTAACCTCACTCCTGGCCAGGGGCCTCCTCATTACTTGTAGTGCGTTCCATCACACACAGTTTGGCTGGGTCAAGTGAACTTATATTTTATTGAAACATTTTTCAAATGAGCATCCTAGAAGTGTATACCAATATCCCCTTATAACCACAAGAGATAAAGCCTATTTATACACAGAGCATCTCACTCATATAGAACTCCTCCATATGTGTATTGGCAACTCTTGTGAATTGACTGTGCATATATCTCATGTGGTTGTTATTCTACAGTTTTTGTCTTAATAATTTAGAAGAGTTTTTTTTTTTACATTGAAATTGTTAACTCTTTCTTGCTTTGTATTGAGAGAGAGAAAAAGAGAGGGAGAGAGAGAGAGAGAGAGAGAGAGAGAGAGAGAGAGAGAGAGAGAGAGAGAGAGAGAGAGAGAGAATGTGTGTGTGTGCATGTAGAGGTCAGAGGTCAACCTCAGATGTTGTTCTTCAGGATCAGTCTGCTGTGCTATTTGAGGCAGGGTCTCCCACTAGCATGGCACTCTGCTGAATAGGCTAGGCTGCTTGGCCAGCAAACCCCAGGGATCTGCCCACCTGCTTTCACAGCCCTGAAACTAAGCTACTATATCGTTATTTTACATGGGTTCTGGAGATCGAACTTGGGGCCTTTACTACCAAGGCAAATACTTTACCAACTGAACTATCTCTCCAGCATCTAGCAATTTTTTGAAAGCTTTTGACTTTGAAGTTTTCCCTTAGTTTATGACTTACTTCATAGTTTTGTGCATAATTTAGCATTTTATTTTACAACAGTTTATTCATGTATTTTCCCCCTTTTTACTGGGAGTTGAACTTGTATGATAGACAAGGACTCATATCTCTAGCTGCACAGCATTTTATTTTTATTGTACATGGCCACATACGCTCATTTTCATGCACTTAAGTAATGTACTTCAAGCATATTCTCCTCTATACATTACCATTTGAAATGATCTTGTTTGTCCATCTATTTGTTGTTTAAAAGTGGACATTTAGATTCTTTTAAAGTCCCTTTTACTCCCTATCAAATAATTTCATGCATTAACAGCTGTATGTTTTTCTCTTTATGGCCTATGGTATGAAATAAGAAAACAGACTATATTTTCTCTGGATAGTCACTGATCTCCTAAAGCATTTATTAAATCAAATTTTCTACACACCCCTCCCCACTATCTGGCCTATCATTGACATCATGGGAGAAACTTTTTCTCAAGAAAGTCTGAATGGTGCAATCACACTTAGCCTACATACTTTAAATTATGTGTGGCTGTTGATGAGTGGGAAGAATGAAGAAAGGGGTAAAAGTATGAGAATTATGACTCACATGTGCATTATAAGAAGTTTGGATATAACTTGAGGAAATTGGTTAAACAATGAGATACTTCATAAATTTAATTGTTTGCTTGATTGAGATCAGCTGGGTACATGTAGTAAGCAAATAAGAAATCCTTTCTAGAATCTAGGAGAGTTTCAAGGTTGACCAGATATCTTTATTATTATGTAGAGAAATGGCCTAGGGAGTGTGAATGTTTGGTTTAGTTCTTCCTGATTCAGATGGGATGGCTTTACTAGGATTGATCCAGGGGATTGAACACAACAAGATAAGTACTCTACCACTGAGCCATACCCACAGGCACACATCATTTAAAAATACTATCATCATCATCATTATTATTATTACTATTACTAAAGGTAATATAAGGTTGTATAAGGTCATTTTCATTTCTGCAGTTTTATGCCCAAGTCATTTCAGTGAGGACACAAAGTCCTGAAAGAGGGGACAGTCACTCTGTTGGTCTCTTGAGTTAGTTACCCTCTTTACAGGGAAGGATGCCAGCTTCCTCTCTCATCAAAAACAAAGTGCTTATAAACTATGAACATTATGGCCCTACTGATGCTCCAGATTCATCAAGCTCAGGAAAGCAGGGCTCATAGAACATCTGGGCTACAGAAAAAAACTCCCAAACCCTCCAAGTTCATTATGTCTGAGCCACAGAGGCTGTACCCTGTGTTCTTTCAAGGTTAGAATTTAGCTTAATTGAGGAAATAAAACACAATGCACCCCTGCTCACCCAGCACATGTTCCAAGGGGTTCCCAACTCCCCCTAGTGCTGTTAGAACAGTCAGAAGAGACTTCTAGAATGATGTGGTTAGTGTCAACTGACCTCTTCCAATCTTTGTCTTGGTGTATACTAGCTCCTTCTTGGAGGGGGCTAATTTTGTGTCTAGTGTCCTTAAGTGTGTTGTTGCCCATCTTGACTTCAGTTTACAAAGTGTTTCTTCTATGCTGAGAGATGTAGAAAACCTGGAATTAATAAGACTTGGGTTTGGTAAAGGAAAATCCTCTAGATTATGGAGTGTTTGGGCCAGAAAATGTGCCATACATTGTCTAGTCTTTTCTCTGTGTACATCTCTCAAATTTCCCTAACTCTCACTGATGACAGTCTTCCTTCCCATGTGAAACTCTTACCAAGTTAGCATCAAGAGAATGTTCCATCTGTTTTTGTTTGTTTGTTTGTTTGTTTGTTTGTTTGTTTGTTTGTTTTATGGTCCTTGTGCACATGCCATTCCTGACTCAACATTCTATGTGAAAATCTAAATGATTTGTACTTATTTTGCATAGTATCTTAAATTTATGACGTTTCTCTGCACAAAGTCCTTGACTACAGAGTTAGCACATAATCAATACATTGAAACACACATCATAGCACTCAGCATGGATGATCTTAGAACTATTTCTCATTCTAAACACCATAGAAAAACAGTCAACAGCCTCATCTGTTTGAGATGTTTAGTTAGCAATGCATGGAGAGGCAGGAGAATGATTCAGAAGACATGGAAACCTTTTGATGATGGGATAATGAATGTTGTGGAGCACTGGATAGGGAGCACTGAAGAAAATGAGGCTATTCTGAGGAGGCCTTCATCTCTGACTGACTCCTGTCCCTCAGGATTTAATATTAGAAAGCTGGAACCCTGAAGGTTCATAGGAATCAAGTTTAATTTAAACAAAATGGGATATTTAGTTGCCCTTGACTTTGGTGTCTGGTGACTCCAGGAGTGCAACTGGTATTGGCCTCGGGTGATTAGGTTTCAACACCCTGTGTTGGCTCCATGCTCAGGAAGATTTAACATTCAGAGGATACACCACTAAAGAAAATGACTCTCTTTCCCTAGCAACCATTAGTTACTAATAGCTCCTCAGGGAGAGGTGGAGCTTCATGAGTCCCATCCCTCTTTCATGACTGGATGTTGACAAGCTCCATCTTGGGCATGTCTTGTTAAGATAACCACAGGTACTGTGAGTTCATGGTTGCAATGGCCAGGCTGGGTCTAGAATATAGAAGACAGTTTACAGCACTCCTCCTCATCATTTATATCTTATACTTTTTTTCCTGCTCCTTCTGAGATGTCCCTTGAAGGGGGTAATGTGGTGTCCTACTCAGGGTCCAGCATTCAAAATACTTATGATTCTCAGCATTTTGACCCATTAGGAATCTCTTCATTAACATTAACCACCATCCATTGTAACCAGGCCCTTTCTTAAGGACCCTAAGTGCTTAACTTTTATCTATTTTCATTATTACACTAACAATTCTATGTGAATATGTTCAAGCTTGTTAACACGCAGTTGAAATGAGCCACCTCTAACAACACACCAGAGATTTCAATGACACACAGTTGTCACCTTCATGAAATGTGTAACGGTACTTCCTTAGTGCTGCTTAGGACTCATTCCCTTTCTAGAAGCAGGTCAGACTTGGGGCTCCTATTTAGAAAGTAGCTTAAAAAGTTCTGAGTTGTTTCACAGAAATCATTGAAAACTATTTTTAGAACACAAGGTAGGACCCTCGAGTCCTCTATATTGCCTTATCAATGTCACCTTCAAGCCCAGAATGAGAAAATCCCTGCTCTAGGCATTTGACGCCAGTTACACGGACCACATCTTATTTATTTGTATTTTAGAAAGGAATAGAAAGTGAGCAGAGAGACCCTGAGCATCGAGCTGAACCAGGATGTGAAGCTGGGATCTGACGATGTGTGTCGGCTTGCAGGATTTAGGACTCATTAATCAGCATCAGCTAGACTTTCATCTGTTGGCACTGGGGAGGCAATCATGTTAACTCAATAGTTTTCAAAACTTTGCATTAGTCTAATTATAAGATTTTGTGGTATTTTTCTTTGTTATTACTTTCTTGAGAAATTAAAACTATCATTGAACAAAGTCTAACCTTCCTCACAATCACAAAAAGTGTGCCAATGAGCTTTTATTTGGAAATTTTTCCTTAGATTAATAATTTGGAGATTTTTTCCACTTCTTTTTTTTTTTTTTTAAACCAGTGTCACAATACTCCTATTTAGTAGGGTCATACCAAATACTGTATCTTTCGGGATAATTATGTTAATGGTCAAAATCGAGTTCCTATCATCCCATCTCATCTGCAGCAATTCAACAATCCTTAGCTATGTGTCTAAAGTCATTCTCTTCTGTCTCATCTCCTTTCTCCTCAGTTAATGCTCTCCACCCTCAGCTTGGAGCTTTCTCAAAACTGGATCTGTTTCTGTCCTGAGCTCACTGGGCCCTGGGTTCTCATGGGTACTGTGCTTTGTGGCCCTCACTGCCCAACCTCAGTGGCAACCTCCCTGCACTTAGGCCACTCCTCCGCCCAGACTGTAGACATCCACCTCCTCCCTCCTCAGCCACTTCCTAGTGCCTTTGGGTCCAGGCTCTTCCCTGGTCAGTTCTGGTGGGTCACATCGCCTGCCCTCTGCTTGGAGGTCTGTTGCCCCACACTGCCTCGCTTCTCTTCCCTTCTACTACACTGTGACTAGGTAATAAAGGAGATACAGGGGAATGTTTGTATCCCATTCCGCTGAACCTTGACTGACCACATGTCCCCAACCATTCCCGTTTTTCCCTTCAACACAGACATGCACACTGACACCTCTCCCCAAGTGCACATGGGCCAGGGAGCAGTGACCCTTCCTGGCTAAAGCAAGGACCCTTAAACCCAGACCCAAAAGGGAACCGCATTTTTCTCAAATTATTTATCCAGCAACATTTAAAGCCAGTCATTTTTGCTTCAAATTTAGAACTGGAAATATCTATGGACTTTTTCTGGTGTTTTACATTTTGTTCTTTGCTAAAATAACTGGCTGATAGTCTCTGTGAAAGTTTGTGAATTCTATTCCTGATATGACCGATTAAAATTGTAAATGGAAAGTAGAAGCAACATGTAAGAAAAAAAAAACCAAGGTAAATTCAAATAAATGAGTTAGAAAATATTGGATCAGGAATCCCTTAAGCTCACTCCGAAGTTTTCAATGTGCTGGAGACTCAGAGAGATGGATGAAGACCCTCAGTATCTTTCTTAGGTACTTGATTTTGGAAGGTTGATGGCTTGTTGGAAGAAATGATGCAGAGGGGACATGAAGGATGGATACAATAAATAAAGGAAGAGAAAAAAGAAATAAAATTACAAGAATAAGATAAGGAAATGGAAAAGTAGTTATGATTTCCATTCCAAGGACATACAATCAAGAGAGAGAGGGAGAGAGAAAGCCAGAGAGATTCTAATGATACAGTGAAGAGAATTTTCCTCCTAATTGTTGACTCATGATCTGACTTATGTCACTGTCTACATTGGCCAAGGTAGATTGTCCACAACTGCCAAATCATTTTGACTTGCCAGAACATCCTTCCTGGATGTCACAGAAGGAAATGTATTGACTCTTGCATTCCTGAATGAGAGGATCGAAGTATCAATCAATCACAGATATGCATTCGACTCTGCCAGGGAAAGAAAGGAATACAAGCAAAAATAGTTTTCGTCATGGGACTCCTTAGATAGCTGAAGAGGATTTCAGAAGAGCTAGGATTTAAAAAAGAGGAATAGTGGGAAAAGATAAGTATGCCCTTTAGATTATGTGTTTCTTAAGTCCCTAGGAGATGGATATAAAAATAAGAGGATTCCCACCATCTACGGGGCAGCTATGGTGGGAACCTGCAGTTCACTAGGCAGAGGGAACACCATAGGATTTAAAATGAGGAAAAGCAGAAACATTCAGATCAAGGGTCAGCCACTTGCATTGGTCCTATTATTTTACTTCACAAAGGCCCAACTTTCAGCTGGCA
Source organism: Peromyscus maniculatus bairdii (assembly GCF_049852395.1). Classification (NCBI taxonomy): domain Eukaryota; kingdom Metazoa; phylum Chordata; class Mammalia; order Rodentia; family Cricetidae; genus Peromyscus; species Peromyscus maniculatus. The sequence goes on along the minus strand of NC_134864.1, from coordinate 41,506,352 downwards.
TGTGTAATGGCGTCCCAAATGCGTGTTTTGTAATGGATTTTCCAACTGCCTTGTGCTTACTAAGTCTCTTGGCAGCTCCGTCAAGTGTGAAGTATTGTACAAAGTTAATTCTTCTCATTGTATACTGGAACCATGTCAGAAAATGTTCTTCAAGGAGAATCCTCAGGGCTTTCTTGTCTTCTGGCCAAAGAAACTGTTTCCATCAGGCTGCAGGGAAAGCTTCCTAGAAGTCCAGATACTTCTGGAGTCTCCTGGTATCTTGTTCCACGTTAGCTCTTCCCTGAGTTGCCCAGATGTACAGATGTGCAAATGTACAGCCAGAAGGATGAGCTAAGATGGACCCCGGCCTAAGCAGGTCAGCTGGGCCAGCATCTTGGAAGAATTCTCATCCCACAGCCAGTCTCTGACACACGTTTCCTCACACTTACTTGTTCTCGAATTGGGGTGGAGAACGTAACTTGAAAAGTCCAGGGTTTGGGCCCAACTCACACAGCCAGGGAGTGAACATGGAAAAGGTAAACAAAAGAAAATACAGGGTTTTGCCCTGGAAAAAAGAGTAAGTGACTGTGGCCCACAGAAAATAGTTTCCTATTCCCTCCTTCACACCCATTTGCTGTGGCTTCTGATACTGACTTCATAGCTTTCTTCCTAGGAAATGCAAGATTCTTGTCTGTCCTCCCTGCACACTAGCCATGGCCAAGGACTGAACACAGCAAAGAAATGTTCCAGTTTTGACAGAATTAATAAATGGGGTTGTACTGTCTTAGAGGGATTTGTCAGAAGTTGATCTGCCTTCATCCTTAACATCATCAACATCTCCTGGAAACAATGCTGACATTGAGCACACAGATCTAATACAGATGCTGGCTGATGTCTACTGAGTACTTGTTAGATGCCATGTATTCACTGAGTTTTGTGCACGAATTAAAATGATATCTTTTCATAGGACACATGATCATCAGTTTTTCACAAAAAGAGAGCAAGGTTCAGAAATATGAAGTACATAAGTTCCATAATTGCATAAATTCCAAACCCAACCTTGTCTGTCGATGTTGGTTTGTCCCACAAAGGTGGAAAGGCAAAGTGATTCACCTCTGTCTCTAGCTCTGGGTTTCCTGGAGGTCATGCCTTACAACAACTGTGCTGTGATCGCTTCCAGAGTGGGACTCTAGAGCCTCCATACACATGGTTCTCTCTTCATTAAGAGGTGAGTTGAGCCAATCTTGTTGTCTTACTGTCAACCTACTCCATCCTCCCCTTACTTCTCCCCTTAAGACCATCAACTCCTTCATTAGTTAAAGCATGGGTGCTTTCACTACATCGGTATTCCTTGGGGCGATAATGGAAATTCAGTCCTAGCTCCAGCCTGTACTTCTGCTGAGCCAAATCCATCTTTTGCATGATTCCCCTGTGATTCCTATGTATGAAGGTTTGAGAAAGGTCCATGTAGTTGCTCTGCAGCATTCAGATCTCTACCACATCATTTTTCTTTCCTTTCCTTAGAATCTATAGTAGTTTCAGAGGTATCCTCCATGTAGTAGAGGATGTTTAGAAATTATTTTGTATTAAGAATTTTGTGTTAATATTACATATGTCAAATAATTTATTTTTTTCAAAAACCTTTCAGTTAACTTCTTAGTATCTCTTACAGATCCACTCACTGCCAACTGTTCTGAAATATGCAAGGTAGATATGCGAGCCTCATTTCTCATATGAGGATCAGAGGGACAATAAAGTAATCCAATTCTGTGTCAGATAGAATGGACCTGAGGCTAAAATCTAGGCTCTGGAGCTCATTTGGTGGCAGGTGGAAAGTATGTCCCATCACACTTCTCCTCCAGTGTTTCCCATGTGTATATTCCTCAGCACTTGGTCTATAGCCAGTGTCCAACAGATCACCCATGATGAAGGATACTCCTTTAGTAAGTAGATTCCTGGGCTCCATCCAAAGACATAATGGATCCCTCATGGTCCTTAAAACTTGAGAATCACTTCCTTCTTTCCTTTAAATCCCACTTTAAACAGCAGGGTTTAAAGAAGGCTGGAAGAGTGCATTTGAGATTGATTCATGTCAAAGAGATAACCCCACAGGAGGGCTTGAAGTAGAAACCAGAAGAGTACTTTCTCCTCACTGCCCAGCAGCTGAAAGGCTGCTAAGAGGGCTTGAGAGAGAGAACAAGAGTGTTGGCCATGGCAGGAAGTATTGGTACTGCCCTGGGTGTGGTGGTAACACAAGAGAGCAACCAGCTGTGGAAAGAGAAATAGGGTGACATTCGCCAGCTAGGAAAGGGAGGGATTAGAGAGCTGTCATTGTCGCCGTCCTGGGATAGCAAAATGGGAGGTAGTAAGTAAGTAAGTAGCAGAAAGGGAAAAAGAAGGGACAAACCAGGGTGAAGAAGGAGGGATAAGAGGGTGGGGAGGAGGAGGCAGGGGGCTGGCAGATGTAAAGGGACGGAGAATACAAAGGCAGAACAGGTAAGCCACACATGGCGGTCAGAGAGGCTTTCTTTGGGGGTCTCTTCGGCCCAGGGATCTGGTGACTGGATTGTGTCACTTTGTCAGACTCTTCACACAATAGAGATGGCAGTGAGTGGATCTGTAAGGCTCTCACCCCCTAGACATGGTTGGAATCCCAGCCACATGTGAATCTAGACACAAGGTTAAGTGAGTTAAGAGCTATAATGCTTCTATAGCAAAAGGCAGGAGAGGAAAAAATGAATCCTAGGATAAAAAAAAAGACACAAAATGTAAGAAAAATAAAAATTAATTAAGTTAAGATCAAAACCCCCTTTTGAAAAATAATGAAAAAATAAGAATAAGCCACAGACTGGAAGAAAATATTTATATGCTGAGATATCTTTCCTTGAGTTTAGACTCTTAACAGGATCAGAAGATAGTAGTGAACAGTTTACAAAGAAGACTAAAGATGGAAAGCAAGCATGTGAGAAGACATCATCATTTGCCCTTAAGGAAATATAAAATTTAAATAATAATACACCACTACTTAAAATGACTGAAGCCTAGAAAACTGACATCATCAATGAGGACTGTATACAGATTCTCATTCACTGGCTGCAGGAAGACAGAGTGGTATGGCTACTTCAAATGGAGTTTGAAAATTCAGTGCAACAGTAAAATACAATCCAGTTGGGTATGTGGTAAATGTCTTTAATCCCAGAACTTTGGAGGCAGAGGCAGGCAGAATTCAGTGAATTTGAGGCCTGCTTGGTCTACAGAGAAAGTTCCAGGCCAGCTATTTGGTTATATAGTAAGACTCTGTCCAGAAATAAAACACACAACACACACACACACACACTCCAGCATTTGCACTGGCAGGTACTCATCCAATTGAGCTGAAAACATGCCCACACAAACCTCTATGAACATTTTTTAGGAGCTTTATCTATAATACAGCTAGAGATGTCTTTTAGTAGGCTAATGGGTGAACCAGCCCAGACCATCTACATGATGGAAGAATATCTATTTGCCGAAAAGAATGAGTTAGCCCCTGAATCTAAAAATGCATATTGCTAAGCAAATAAATAAAAAAAAATGCCACTGCTACATGGTTGCCTCATGTGATTCCATTTATATGACATTCTGGAAAGATAAAACCATAGAGATAAAAAGTAGATCCGTGGTTGCCAAGGATTGGGATAGAGGTTGACTGGGTGAGGTACAGCGGGTTAGTCTGTAGGGCAGTAAAGCCATTCTCTGAGATACATCACTTGTGGATTCGGGGCAGTGTGTATTTACCAAACCACATGGAACTTTAGAGCCCAGAGAATGAATCTTAATTCCTGCCAATTAAGAAAATTCAATTAGGAGACCAAGAGATTCCAGGGTGAAATGCAGGCAGTCATAAAAGGAATCTAGGTGCATTACAAATGTGTGACATAACCTCCCTGAAGGGGGTAGGAAGAAGGAGCTGACCCAGGCAACTTTGGAAGCAGATGTAGATGGCAGGACTAAGGACAAGCAGCAGCATATGAACACCACAGACAGGCTGGTAAAGTGTTGAAGTCACTGTGCTGGCAGGCTAAGAAACAAATCATTAACGGATATGCACTCCGAGGACCGCACTGCTAGAGAGGCACGTTACACAGGACAAGGGGGAGGATTAGAATGAGCCATGTGGTTCTGGATCCGAGTGGGCACCATCAGCACACATTCATATTTGGTTGATTAGTCAGACAGATAAGCAGACTAACCAGGTTATCACACCATATTCATTCTCTGGCTCAGTCCGCTGAGAGGGTCTGCAATGTGGCTTGTGGCTTACCAGTACTTTACATCTGCCTTCTCATGGTGGCGGCAGCTGGCAGCGTCTCCCGACTCAGCCTTCCACTCCCCAGCCTTCTCCTCTCTGCTTAACCCGCCCATACTATACTTCCTGCCTGGCTACTGGCCAATCGCGTTTTATTTATCAATCAATAAGAACAACACATTCACAGCATTCCCAGCAGTAATGGCTCCAAAAAGCCAGCTCATGCACCAGGAACAGATCCTGAACCCACTGCCAGGGGCCCTCACACAGACCCAGCTACACAACTGTCTCTCATATGCAGAGGGCCTAGTCTGGTCCCATGTAGGTTTCACAGCTGTCAGTCTATCGTTTGTGAGTTCCTTTGAGCTTGATTCAGTTGTCTCTGAAGATTTCCCCATCATGATCTTGACCCCATTTGCTCATAGAATCCCTCTTCCCTCTCTTTGACAGGACTCTTGGAACTCATCCTGGTGCTTGGCTGTGGATCTCTGCATCTGCTTCCATCAGTTACTAGATAAAGGCTCTGTAACTAGAGTTTTCCTGCCTTGCCCACAGTCAGGACAAATCTCTGTCACCTGCCAGTCCCACAGCTGCTCAGACCCAACCAAGTAAACACAGAGGCTTATATTGCTTACAAACTGTATGGCCGTGGCAGGCTTCTTGCTAACTGTTCTTATAGCTTAAATTAATCCATTTCTATAAATCTATACCTTGCCACGTGGCTCATGGCTTACCAGCGTCTTCACATGTTGCTTGTCGTGGCGGCGGCTGGCAGTGTCTCCTCACTCCACCTTCCACTTCCCAGCATTCTCCTCTCTCCTTGTCCTGCCTATACTTCCTGCCTGGTCACTGGCCAATCAGTGTTTTATTTATTAACATATTTGCCATACAGAACATCCCACAGCAAGGCTCTATGATGACAGTTAGGGTATTTACCAATCTGATTACCAGGCTATACCAGGTCTTAAGGAAAGAGAGTGGATAGTTTAGAAGACACCAGTGGAATGAATGCCATGGGCCAAGGCCTTCAGCATATTCATAAATGAGATATTAGAATGGTAGGAGATGACACCAGGAGATGAAGTTGAGATCAGATAACACAGGACCATACCAAACAAAGAGTTGAGGAAGGGATGATATGAAAGAATGGACATGAAAGAACTGCTTAATATGTACTATGGAGGGGACATACTCAAGTAATAACAGCCATTACAACACCATTATTCTCTTTATTTAACAATTTTTTTTTAAAGGAGGATATGGACTCTCTTGTAACCCAGGCTAGAATAGGATCTCCTTCTTGAAAATGGGGTTGTAAGCATGTGCCACCACACCCAGAGCTGGAGATTGAGCCAGGACTTTATGCATGCTAGGAAAGCACTCCATAACTGAGCTGCATCCTTAGCTATGTAAGTGTTTCGAAGTCTACTTTAGCTCATGTGTGGGGGCTGTAGCACACTCTTTCCTGAAAGAAAGAATACAGCTGTTTGCCATGCTTCTTAAAGAAATGCACAGCCTTGTCTATACACAAGATGGAGGGAGAGAAGTTCTGCTGACTTTCAGTCAACCCGTACATGGCATGTGTGGATCCTGCAGAGAGCAAGAGTCACGTGTGGATTTGAGTGACAGCTCTATGCAGCCTCTGCCGGTTCCAGGGCCTGCATCTGCCTACAGGGGCCTCCTGCAACTTCTCCCTTCCTGGTATCTCCCTATGTTTATCTTCTTCCTACATCCTCAAAGGATACACAAGACCCCAAGTAAGGCAGGAGAGAGAGTTCTTGTCCGCCCCCCATTCTTCCTATGATGCCCATCTGTCTCCCCTCCCTCCTCTTCCGGAGGTGGCAGGAATGTGAAGACCATGAACTCTAGCAGAGGCTGTCAGGTTCTTTGGGGTGTCTTATGGGAAATAGAAGACACCTCATTTATATTGTCCAAGCTGCCGGAAGAGGCTGCCAGAAGAGGTCCTTTTAGACATGAGTGGTCAAAGGAAGATTGGTTTTCTCATTAGCGGTTGATATTGGCTAGTTTTGCAGATGTTGTCTGCTGACCACAGCAGCACTCCATCCCAGCCCTCTCCAGGCCTCAGAAGCTGCAGGGACTCAGAGGGACTCCTAGTCATCCCTCAGCATCTGGGCCTTTGATTCCCACAGTAAGCACCTGTCTACAGGCCCCAAGCCTGGCACCAGAGGAAGACAATGAAGTCTAGTTGAATCTGGAAGAGAAGCAGGGAGCAAGCGAGGTCAGTTGTACAGAGACACGCTCTACAGGTACATGGAGAGGACACTGTGAGGGTTGAGACCTATATAAGGAGATGAAGGTATATCCCTGTGGGCGGCTTGCTTGCAACGGCTGTAGTAGAATGAGCAGTGGTCAGGAAGCAGAGCATCAGGGAGGACTTAGGGTTCATTGTCCTGGTAGGTGCCCTGTGGCAGTCTGTCTCCCATCACCCTGTCACCTCTGCCTTGCTCTGCTGTCCTGCTCTTGCCTTCTGTCCTAGTTGATTTCTTATTGCTGTGATAACATACCCTGACAAGAGCAAGTAAGAGAGAAAAGAGTTTGGCTTATGGTTCCAGGGTGTACAGTCCACGGCTGCAGGCAAGACACGGCAACAGGAGGAGAACACATGGTAGGAAGAGTGAGAGGCAGCCTGGCCACACTCTATCACCTCAGGAAGCTGAGAGAGAACAGGAAGTGGGGCTAGGCTATAAAGCCTCAAGGCCTGCCCACAGCAATCCACTTCCTCAAGCAAAGCTGTGCCTACAACCACCTCCTAACAGTGCTACAGCCCAGAGACCAAATCTTTAACCGTGTGAGCCTATGGAGGACATTTCATATTCAAACTATAACAGCTTCCTATGAGGAAGGTTGGCCTCTCAGGCAAGTAGCTTAGGACCTGAAGCGCATTTTCTGACTACTTGAATGGCCCAGACCCTTGCCAAGGACTCTTGGTTCCTCTAGGATCCTGTAAGGGAGATGCTTTTATCCTTGGAGTCTCAAAAAAGAGAGCTTTGTTAATTCAGGCTGGATTTTGAGGCCATAGATGTTAACACTGAGGCATAGGCTCTTTCTACCACACTTCATGGTTTCAAATTATAGCTTTGTTACAGAAAAAACACTGCTGAGTGATGTTATATGTGGAGAGTTAGGAGAGAGAGAGAGAGAGAGAGAGAGAGAGAGAGAGAGAGAGAGAGAGAGAGAGAGAGAGAGAGAGAGGAGGTAGTAGCTTGGTTTATTTTTCCTTGGGGGTTCATAATGCAGGATCAACCTATGAGCCACAAATTTTCTGACACTACCACTGGACATCAATACTTGGGTAGAAAATTGGTTCTCTCTGAAGTTCCTTGTCTTCAGAAAACTGTGTAGCTTCCAGCCACTCTTTCCACTGTCCTCTTGTTTTTGCCATTCAGATTATTTAGAATGCCTTCTATTCCCATGAGTTTCAATTGCAACCCAAGAAAGAGGTGCTAATGCAAGAATCCAATAGATTTGGACTTCAGCACAATGCCATGTCCTTGCCATGTGAAGTTCGGCAGGTTACCACCTAATTTCTGAGGCTTGAATTATTTCACATCATATGCAACGCTGTTATGGTATGTTGCATTATATTGTGTTATGGTCTGATATTATTCATGATGTTATTATGACGGGGGATGAGATAATGCTTATGAGATTGCTAACAGATTTCCCAGCATATTACGAGCACCAATAAGTTACATGTGTATTGTCGTTGTAATTCTACACAACTTAGAGGCTTGTGTTCACAGCTCTCTCTTTTTTTAAAATGTTACTTATGCCCCACCCCTTCTGCCTTGCCCCAGACTTCTTTTCTGGAGAAATCTAGTCCATTCAACAAATAGCCAATGGTCTTCAGTCACCCGTATTTCTCTTTGGCATTCTTACGATTGTATAATTTATGTCCATCTGTCCCCCACCACCTACCAGCTCTGCTTCAAAGGAGGTATTGAGGCAGTAATGAGGGGAACATAGCTTCTATTTTCCTTTAGCTTTGTTGCTGGGGGCAAACTGATTTCACTGGTTTGTACCTTTAATACCTTTAGTTATAAAAGAGAAATAATATTTGCTCGGCACATTTGATAGGTCTATCGCGAAAGTTCAACAACACACACTGTGTAAAGTATGAAGACAGCCCCCAAATGCTCTATGAGTATAAGGCATTGTGTTATTCTTAGGAGCTTGAAGTTTGAGCTCTGTGATCATTTAACTTTTGATGTGGAACAAGCAACTAACCACACATGCTCAGTGTCGTATGACAATAAACATTTATTTCCTACACATCTGTAGAGCTGAGCCGATCCAAGCTGCCCTTGCTTGCACATGTGGATGGTTCTGGAGTCTGGCTGAACACGCTGGGCTTGGCTGAACCAGTGCAGCTCCACGTGTTTCTCAGCCTCCTCGCAGGATCAGACCAAACAGGTCCTGAGAACAGTGGTAGAAGCCTAAGAAAGTCATCGTAGCATACATGCCTCTTCAAATCTAGTCTTGGAATTGGCACACCATCCTTCCATTGGCCAAGCTGGCCACGTGGCTGAAGTTGCTAGTAGAAGTTATGTACCATCTGTGGCACTAGATTTTTCTGTTATATCAGATCATGAATTCAAGGAGTCATGATATCATTGGGGTCCTTAGTACAATCTTCCAAATTGTGGTTTTTGTCTACCATACTCTAGAGACTTATTAGAGAGTCAGTGTCTTTCAGAGAGAAGGATCCTAGACTCACAGGGAAAGAAACTTGCTGATTGGTTCTGGGACCTATTGGCAACAAAGGTTTCAGGAGTGATGGCGATAAAAAGAGAAATGTCACATTTAGTCTGTGCATCCAATTGTAAATCTTTCACTCTAAACAAAATAAAACATCTGAGGTGAAGGGCTTTTAGCAGGCCTGAGCACGAAAACACAGGCCCAAGCATGCAGACACGGGCCCGAGCATGGCAAACATTGCACATAGGTTTGACCTTTTACCCCCTTTCCTTTCCCTTCCGAAAAACCATCACATTCCCAAAGCTAGCCCCTAAGGTCTATTCCCTTATTTGGCCACCAACTCATTCCTGAGATGAAACACCAAGGTTCAACAATTGAAGTTCATTATTTGGCTAATATGTCCAATCAGGATTCACCAACTCACCCTAGCACAGACTCCGCCTTCTTCTCCTTAAAAGTCCACTGCTGTGGAAACACCCTCTCTGGCTCTTTCTTTTCTTGCTTGCATGTGCTTGCTGCTGCTGCCTTGGCAGCCCCCAACCCCACCCTGCTTGCCCCTCCGGGGTAATAAATCTCCTTTGTGTTGAGAAGTTGATGTCTGGTTATATCCTGTATCGATTGGGGGGGGGGGGGCTCCCTTTCACAAGGCTATTGCTTTCACAACAGGAGAAAACGATTCATATGTTTTACTCCCTTCCACCCCAGGATTCCTGTATATTTCTGTGAGTTACTGAGGACTAGGAAGAGAAGAAGCACATCCACTACAGGACTGGGAGGCTCTTGTCTCCATCCTTAAATCACACTCACCCCATCCCCTGCAAAAAAGAATCCGGCTGTCTTCAGGGCCAATTAGGTTCCTTAGGGTACCAGCTCCCCACAAACAGGAGCCCAGCTACCATGTGTTCCAGCAATAAACTTTTTTCCTGAAAGGTTTACTTGTAAACGACCTCAGTGAATCAAATAAGATATCTCAAATACAGAAATTCTGGGTTAGATGTTTTCAAATAACAACTTCCTCTTCAAAGGAAGATGAAGCTGAGAGAAGAAATGAGAGTATAAGAAATGGTCATAGAGAGGAGAAGAGAAGAAGGAAGGAAAGAAGAAAGGGGAGAGAGAGATTAATTGATGGATGGGCAAACATGCAGGGCAAAGATAGTTTTTCAAAAGCAATTGATCAAGTCATCTGAGTTCAAGTCACATGGTTAGTGAGAAAGAGAAACGCCTGCCTTGTTTTTAATAAATTGGGAATTTATTAAAATTGGTTGGTAAGAAGATCCCAAGGAAAATGTTCATATTGTCCAGTGCTTTTCTTTGTATCCCCAGAAACTAAACCCTGGCTCTAGAGTCCTTCCACGTAGATTATCTCCTGGTTCAACCTGGTGTGTGTGTAGGGAGGGCATGCACCTGTGTGTGCACGTGTACAGTGTACATGATGGTGTGTCTGCCCGTGTGTGCGCATGTGGAGACCAGAGGTTAAGGTTGGGTATCTCCCTCAATCACTCTCCATCTTATTTTTTGAGCTAGGGTCTCTCACTCAACCTGGAACTGAAATGGCTTTGCCAGTGAACCTCTGGGATCCACTTGTCTCCACGTTCTAAAACAGGGGTTATAGGAACATGCCACCACACCAAGCTTTTACATGGTGCTGGGGACCCAACACAGTCACACTTGCACACAAAGCCATCACTATAAACCTTGTTTGATTTTTAAATGAAAATAGTTGCTTTTCCGGGGAGAGTGGAAGAGAAAAATACCATGGAATAATCACTAATGTACTCTGCGATTAAAATTTCCTAAGAAGAATCCTCTCAGAGCTGTTGACTAGGAATCTGGAAGCTTGTTGTAGGCTTACTAGGCATGAGAAAAATGAACTTCTGTTAGGGGTATATCTAAATGTCTAAAAGGCCTTTCTTGCCTTTCTTGGGAGTTTCCTGATGGCAGAAACAACTGCTAATTCCACTCTTGACTTGGGAATGTCTATTCCACCTCTTTAGTAGTCGGTGATTGAATACTTTCCTTTTCTTTTGGAACCATTAATTCATTCAGTTAGGACTTGAGTGCCTATTCTTCTGCCTAGGGACTGTGCTAGTGCTAGGAATTGGTGGCTAGAGGTGAACAAAATAGACGCAGGCTTTGCCTTCTTGGAATTTATAGTTCAGAGAAGGAGCACAATCAGTCAATTAAACTCAACCTGACAAGAGGAATAGAATTTTGGGGAAAAAAAGAGCAAGGCCTCTAAGATAAAGGTCAGGGAATGCTTTTCCCAGATGACATTTAGGATTCATATTTAGAGACTGCTTCTCTGAAATTCAGGGTTTGTGAAGCTTTACAGTTATTCCTTTGAAACAGATTTTAACCTGCTGTTAAAAAGGTTTAGTGAAAATAAGCAATTTTATTAGACATGCCCATCAGTGGGCATACATAACGTGCTGTAATACTCACACCCTAGAAAGTATCCATGACAACATCAGGTGCTGATGGTGGGATCATCAAATGAGCCTAGATTTATGGATATAGTTGTTTGCTACCTGCCCATGGAAAATACAAGTGGGTTTGAATTAACATAAAGAAACAGTCAAGTTACACTGTAGTGGTAAGTTTCTACAGTCCTGCCCGGCTCCGCGGTCCAGCAGCTGCTTATAAAATAATCACTCAGAGGCTTAATATTATTTACAAACTGTACGGCCTATGGCAGGCTTCTTGCTAGCCAGCTCTTTCATCTTAAATTAATCCATTTCTATTCATCTTTATTTTGCCACGTGGCTATGAAGTTACCATCTGCTGGTATCTTGCTGCTCCTTGGGCTGCGACTAGGCGTCTCTCCCTCTTTTCCTTTCTTCTATCTGGATCTCTGCTTTCATTTCCCACCTGCCTCTAAGCTGCCTCACTTACTTGTTCTTTTCAGCAAAGCATAGGATGAAGGTCAGTGTAGAGAAACAACACAAAAATCTAATGTCAGTACTGAAATCTCTCAAGGTAGCAGGGGTTTCACACCCCTCCTTAATGCACCAGGACCATGGAATCATTGGACCACAAGTCCCAAAGACCATGCAGACCTTTATTGTCCATCTTTAACAGCCAGATATTGCATGTCACTCAGTTGCTACCTGTTGTGGTTTGAATGTGAAATGTCCCCTATAGGCTCATGTGTTTGAACACTTGGTCCCCAGCTGGAGGACTGTAGAAGCTTTAGGAGGTGGCCCTTGGCTAGAAGAACTGAGTCACTGAGGACTGGCTTCCGTTTTCACAACCCAACCCAAATTCTTGTCTGCTCTCAGCCCAGTGCTGTGCCTGATGTGAGGAGGTGAGGTGTCTCAGCTGAACATGTCTGCCACTCTGGAGCCATCTGCTGCCAAGACTTGCCCTTCATGATGGACAGGACTCCCAAACTGTGAGACAAATTAACCCTTTTTCCCTTAGGTTGTTTGGGTTAGATATTTTATCACCACGAGGAAAATAATCCACACATCAGTCAATGGCACTTGGTTAAGTAACTGACAGAAGGGATGAGGGAATTAGAATGATGCATCTGAACAAGGTCTGTGCTGTCTTGGCCCAATTATTCCTCTAATGATTAAGGAGACCACACCTCCCAACCCAACATAGACTTATGAAATGCTTCCCTAGGTTCAAGGGCTCTGGAGTTTCCTAAAGTAAAACATGGAGATAAAGAGATGGCACAGTAGTAGCTCTTGCAGTGGACCTGGGTTTGGTGCCACTTTCCACATGTTGGCTCAGAACTATCTGCAACCCCAGGTTCCAGATGATCCATTGCCCTATTCTGTCCTCCGCAGACACTAGGCACATATATGATGCACATACATACACATAGGCAAACACTTATACACACAAAATAAAAAGAAATAACTCAAAAAATTTTCGGATAGAACAGATTTGGATCATTGCCTCGGAAAGGGATAGCCCATGTGGGGATTAGATATACAAATAGCTATCATAGTAGAGAGAAGATAAGAAGGGAGGCAAAATATCTTCACAAAGTCATCATTCTACTCCTGTTCCAGTGTTTCAATAATAAAGCACTAACAATCACTAAGAAAAAACCAATATGGACCCAGTGCTCACTGTATGCGAAACACATTTCATCACATCCATTTAGACATGTGCCAATATCATGTCCATTTTGCAACAAAGGAACTGAATCTCAGAGACGTTAAGTAACTTATTCAAGGTCACAGAGCTAGCAAATTGCAAAATAAACTCCTACATTTTAACCCAGTACATACAGAAATAGATCTATTGCTAGATAGATCTTCGTTGTATACTGGACTTAATGTCCCTTAACTTTCCACTTTAGAGTATATTCTCTTTTCACCAAGCCTCGAGAACAAAGTCTCTTCCTATTTGAAAAACCAATGGCTGAGTTCAATTTCATGCAGTCAACTAAGCAGTCAGAAACATCTCATTTCATCTATACTGTCGGCTGCCAGCATTTGATCACAATTGTGGGTCTGCACTGAATATCTCCCCTAGTCCACTGTCCTTTCCTCCTTGCCATATGTCTTAGTTAGGGTTTCTATTGCTGTGAAGAGACACCATGACCACAGCAACTCTTGTAAGGAAACGTTTAATTGGGGCCGGTTTACAGTTCAGAGGTGTAGTCCATTATTGTCATGGCAGGAAACATGGGGGCATGTAGGCAGGCAGACCTGGTGCTGGAGAAGTAGCTGAGAGTCCTACATCCGGATCCACAGGCAGCAGGAATAGAGGGTGACATTGAGATTGGCTTGAGCTTCTGAAACCTCACCTGTGGCTACACCTTCAATAATGTTGCTTTCTGTGAGTCTATGGGGACCACTTTCTTTCAAACCACCACAGCATAGCAATGCTATGCTAAGTACCGAAGCTGGACAGCCTGGTGATTTTTATATTTTCTGACTCATTTATCCCCAGTGCAAGATGTAATGCATCAGATACTTTCAGTTTTGTGGCTCTTTTCTCCTTGGTATCTGTCTCTCTGGTTGTCTGTTTTCTTTACAAATATTTGTTTCAAGTTGCAAACCTATTGCGCAGCAAACTTCAGACTAGCCATGAGTAAACAAAGGATGGTATTGAATTTGGAGGCCACACACACACTCTCTTATAATAAAATTGTGTTCCCAAAGGTGTCAAGTGTTAAGTGTCACAGAAGAGGGTCCCTTAAGTCTGGCACATGTGGGCTTGCCAGATGATGTCACACTTGTAGCTAGGATGCTTTAGAGACAGTGGAGGTAGGACTCTCAGAAGAGACAAACCTCGTGAGTGAAGCCCTGAGGTGTTAGGCACAAAAGGGCACAGCAGGTTGAAGCATTTGGAAGAGTCAGGAATGGGAGAAAAACGAGGTTCTGGTGAGAACATGGGATACGTACAGGGAGCCAGTTCCATAGGGGTCTTGACTGTTACAGTCTATTCCAGAGGACCTGAAGAATGGCAATGGGCTTCAGCAGCCTACAGGTAGTACTAGCTTTCTGTCTTCAAAAGTTCACTTTTGGGGAACACAATAAAGAAGCGATAGAGAAGACAAAGGACCAATTTAGAGACTCCCTTCACTGCAAGAAGACATGAATTTTTGAAGTACGCAGAGAAATAAGAATGGTGACCCGGACCTGGTGGTGCAGACCTGTCATCCCAGCTGGCCTGTGACTGAAGCAGGAGGCTTTGAAGTTCACGGTCATCTGGATTGACTTAGTGAGATCCTGTGTCAAGATTTAGTTAGGTGTATCATGGGCTTCTTGCTTCACTGAACACAATGGATGGACATGGGAGCCGCTCTTATTTGGAGTCAACTGAGCATGCTCCAACTGAGGGTGCACTGGCGAGTACCAGTTGGATTTGCCAGAGATCCACCATCTCAGTGGATACAAGAGAGCAGTCTAGGCTCTGTCCCAGTTTCCACTTGGCCAGGCCACTGGAAACAGCTGTTCACCGTGCCGCTGAGTTCTTTCCGAAGAACAATGAAGAACAGTGGTTTGGGGTAGGTGGAGCCAGTGACTGGTTGGGCAAGAAAATGAGACACAAATTTAGGCCTTATGGCCCAATAGTTGTCACAACCAAAGAAGCCCTGTCTGGTAGCCTGGACACCCATACTAAACAAGGGCAGAAGAAACAGGAAATTAAAAAACGTAACTATGACATAAGCCGGGCATTCCATACATAATTGCCCCTTAGATAAACAGACTGTCTTCTCCAGGACAAGACAGGAAGCCAGTCCTGTGTTACCCCAGTCTTTGACAAATATGGCGGGAAGATTCTCCAGACCAGGACTGTTTGCTGAGCTCATTTCACTGCAGCTTCTCTTCAGGAGTTTAAATGCAGTGGAGCCTCAAGACGTCCACCCTCTGCTTCCCCATCTCTACAGCCTCTTAGCCGTTATTTGTGTTCTCGTATCCAGTGGAGACTGAGTCTCAGCAGGGCTTGTGACAGCATCCCTCAGCAGACTTGGCTTAGTCCCCGTGACTTTGGAGAGCCTGGACCCATACAGAACTTCTAACTTTTCTACACGATGCCTGTGGAATCTAGAAAGACAATGCCATTTTTTTACTGATGGAAAACGACCTTGGAAATATAATGAACATTTGCCTCTATTTCCAGAGTATACGGAATAGGGGTGGTCAGGGAGATTTATAATGCTGGAGAATAGCTTGTTTATCTAATATTTATCTTTCCATGCACTCTGCCAAGTAAGAAATATTTTAAGCCATATTGTATGTGAGGTAGCATGAAAGATACAGATGTACTTAAGATAAAGTGCCCTCAAGCAATTTACAGGGAGGCACATAAGAACAATGTTTACACACTCACAGGGAGGAGCACACACACATCCTAGTCTACATTCCACAGTGCAGTGTATATCTATTACGTCTATTTTACCTTATCAGTGGAAGAAGTACAATTCTAAAATAAGTGAAACAGGAATTATTTATTGAAAGTAATCAAAGAATTAATTATTGCTGCACACAACTGGTTAATTCAATGGCCTCAGATAAATATATATATCTAAATATATATCTAAAATATATACACATATATCTGAAATATAGATGTATATCTGAAATATATATATATGTATATATATATGAAAAGAGTTATGTTACCAGGACAGGAGCTAGAAGACAAAGCTAGTCTAGAAGCCAGGCACTTAGCCCATATCCTCTTTCTCCAGCACTACCTAACAGATCTCCGAGAAGACACTGATTGCTCTGGCATGGCTACACCACCACATATAGGGCAATCCTCTCTATGGAGATGGAATGCTCATACTGGTCTTGCAGGGGCAGGTGCCTACCATGTGAATGGAGTCTGGGAAAAGTGAGGTCCCATTAAAAATGGATGCTGGTCCAGTCGATTCTAATGGTGCTTATCACAAGCGAGATTTGTTAGGATGGGTATTAGTGAATAGATAGAGCAGAGAAGATGGAATTAAAATAAGGAGGTCTCTACGGAAAGAAAGATGGATCACAGCGGAATGGGGTTTGACCAACACTGTGTCAGTCACAGAACTGACTATGTCTTTGCATTTGTAGAGAGGAGCAGAGATACAATGCACCGCAAGGAAACGTGGGGACTTCTGGGTTGCAGCTAGAGTCTACTCTTTGAGAGGATGTGTGGACCAATTGAAATTATTTATGAGCCAAATATCACTAAATTATTTATGAACTAAAGCCAGGGAAACAAACGTGGCTTCAGGTTGTTGAGTGGGCTGAGATGGATGAAGAGGGGAGATGGACGGTAGAGGAATCTATCCCGGTAGTTCAGGTGAAGGGCGATGGGAGAGTGGCTGAGCTAGGTGGTGGTGGTTGGACCAGGAAGGGGGGAAGCGCTGTAGCCTCACTCTGTCTACTTAAATATGGAGCCCAGAGGACGAGGAGTTAGATGATGCTGAGCTAGCTTTCCTGTATCAGAAGTCCAATAGCTCACCAGTGAGTGGTGTGACTGTACCTCCACTTCCGTTATGTCTCAGGAAAGCACCCAGCAAAAGTTACTAAAAGTCATTGTATCAATTAACTTTCCATTACACTAACAAACTACCTGAGAAAATCAACGTGTAAGGAAGGAAGGTTTGCCTTGGCTAACAGTTCTCAGTGAGTATGAACTCACTTGGGTCTGTTGCTTTGGACCTGTGACGGAATAGTTCATTGTGGCAGGAATACAGAGTGAGTAGTGCAGGAACCTTAATCATTTCTTAGTAACACCAGGGGTTGAGGACCCAGCCTCCAATACTTTGGGGGCACATTCAAGAATCAAACCATAGCAGTTTTATAGAACAAGTTTATTGTTAAGTACCGTGTGTGTGTGTGTGTGTGTGTGTGTGTGTGTGTGTGTGTGTGTGTGTATGTGTGTGTGTGTGTGTGTGTGTGTGTGTGTGTGTGTGTATTTTTTCCTGATTGAGTTCTCTGCCGATGGAGAGAAAGAACTTCACTGCTCCTGACCAGGCAAGGCGATCACGTGGGTAGCCAGAATGTGGAGTCCTTGCACATAAATACATTTTTGTATTTATTGTCCTGTCTGCCCTGGAACAGATGCAAAGTCCAGGTTGCTTCTAGCTCTCCCAACTACCTGAAAAACATTGATGATCTGAGCCTTGATGATCTTGATAGTTCTTGATGAAAAAGTTCCATTGACACCTGAGAAGCGAGTGGGGGGGTGGGCATTGGTAACTGAATCTCTGACTAGTCAAAGGCACCTGTGAAAATGTCTGCCAGGAAACAGCTGGGATGAAAAACCAAATCCGAGCCTTCAGCCTTCAGTTATCATCAGCACTTGGATGTTCAATTTCTGTCTTCCTTGCTATCCAGGATCTTCAAAGGGACCTCATACCACAGACTCCTGACGGTAGCATGAGGTGCTTGCTGCTGACAGGTCTGCAACTTTTCACAATCCTGTGGCCACAACTTCTGCTCCAGGAGGAAGAGCTACCGCCTGTAGGCTAAGAAAGTGCTCTCCTGTCTCCGGGAGTGAGGCAAGGCTTGGCTGGGGACTGGGGATGTGCTGACAGTTGGGGAGGAAGTCAGAAGAAGGCGTAGTAAGTGGTTAGGCCAGTGGGACTGGCTTGGGAGGAGAGGTGGAAGTTCTGGTGTTGGAAGCATGTCACTGACGACACCAAGGATGTGGCAGGGTCTGGGCTCTAGAGGCGGGGGAAGATGGTTGTTGTTTCCCACAAGGGCAAGAGCAGAGAAGAGCTAAGGAAAACATAAGGTCACGGAGAAAGCGTCTAGCAGATAAACCAGTTAGGAAGCAGGGGTGTCCAATATGGGGTGGGCAGGAGTGGGGAGGACAGTACCAGACCTTTCACGTAATCACCATCATCATATTTGAAACTAAGATTATTTTTATTTTGTATCATTATTATTTTCCAGATGACTGTTTGTCTTCTGGTAATAAAGAAAAAGGAAAGGCGTGGATTGGGGTGGAAGGGTGACGTCACTGCAAGGGGAGGTGGGGAGGATCTGGAAGAAGTTGGGGGAAGGGAAGTTGTAATCAGAATGTATTGCGTGATAAACAATCCTTTTCAGTTTGTGGGAGAGAGAGGACAACATGTCCATAAATACACAGCAAGCAATTGGATTCGAAACCACCACCGTCTAACCCCAAACCCATGTTCTTGAGAGGGGACAGTTAGAAACTGAGGCGTCTAGGGAGTGGCAAAGAAGCCATATTGTCTAGGCCTGCGTGGCTGAGATTCTTAGCGGCATGGTGGATAGAGGCTACTTCTGGCTAGCCTCACCTCCCCAACTTCTTTAGGATCCCTTCCAAATGGGTCCAAATGCTGCCCATTGTGAACCAGAAGGGCACACCCACATAGCTGCCTGTACTACATCCCCAATGTCACACATTCTAGTGTGAGTTTGGGAATGGCGATGCCAGCGATTCCCTTCCCCTTTCCTCAAGACCTGGATTCTGACTCTACAGTCTCCTCTCTTCTCCTCATTGTCCCCCACCTCCATTGCCATCTTTTTCTTTGGAAGGGCAGAAGTTAGGGTACAAGCTGTGTGTATCTGTGCCCCCCCCACACACACATCTGTGTCCCATGTTGTTGACTTAGGAATGAGAGGCTTAGAGAATAAGGTAGGCTGGGCGGTCTGGTGACAAATTTGACAGCTGGGAGTCTATTGTGTATCGGCCCCAACTCTGAGGAAGAGGAGCTGGGGAGGCCTTGGTAGACAGAGGAACCCCGAGGGTCCCGGAGTTCAGCTTGGTCACAGCTGTGGAGAAACTTGTCTAGAACAGGTGCGGTTGCATGCACAGCCTTGCCCACTGCCTCTATATCACATTGGAGCAGAGTCCTTGCTGCCAGAAGACAGCATCAGAGCCTATGGAACTGGAGTTATGGGGGGTTGTGAGCCTTATGATGTGGCTGCTGGGAACTGAACCTGGGTTCTCTGTAAGAGCAGCAGAATCTCTTAAACCCTCTCTAGTGCCAAATTTTGTTAGTTTTTAAAAACATGCTATATTAAAATATTTTCCCCACCTGATTGCAGAATTTTTCACTGAGCTCATTGATGGAGCTTTTTTTCCTAGCTTCTGCACCTCTGATTATGTCTCTTATAACTATATCTTTTAATTTTCCCTAACTCAGTCTTCTTTCTCATCAATAAAGTGGGCAGAATGGAGGCACCTACCTATTGGTTAAAATATTAAGGCAACTCCACATAGTTAAGAGAGAGATTTATTTTGTGGGGTAACTTACAAGTGAAGGGATAGGTTATAGGGTCTGGGAAAGGTGAAGCGCAGTCCAGTGGTGTTCTCTGGAGAACTCTGCTTGGTCTACCTCCAGCGTCCAGGGTCCAGGAACCAAGAGAGCCTGCCCATTTGGATCTCAGGTCTTTAGGGGTCCTCTCTCAGCTCTGCCTTGTAGATGTGACAGTTACTGAAGCCTCAAAGGGGGTAGTACTTCCAGGTCAAAGCTGGAACTGCTATCCACTACACCAACCACACAGGTGCTAAGACTGCCATGTAAGAATGCCTCCTGCAGATCTTGGGTGTGGCAGTTCCTCACCCTGATGACCACTCAGTGAGTGTCAGCCATCACCCTTGACATTGCTGCTGCTGTTCGTGCCATTAATCATTTCTCTGCCCGGAGAGAGAACATTCCAGTGGAACACTCTCCTCAGAAGGGACCAGAGGATGAAGTGTCCTCGGAACAACAGTGAATCAGATTAGGAGCCTGGGGTTGTCAGGGCTCTGAAGCCAGGGCAGGGGTGCTGGGAGGCTTCCACAGAGACTCAGGGGCAGCTGAGCTGTGGGGAGGGGGTCGGGGAGAAGCAGCCTTGGCAAGCCCTCCCTCGCAGAGGATACTTGGGGCGCAGCTCCTCTCTGGAGAGGCCACATACTGCCTCCACAGCTTTTGCTTTTCGGGACTTGTTTAACATTTCAAACACAAATAAAATAAATAACTGCAGTGTTTATGGAAACCTAAGCCTGAAATGAAGAAGGCTTAGGAGAAAGCTCAGTGGAAGGAGGCCAGGGGGGCTTTGGAGGACACCCTTCCTTGACGTCAGTGGTTCTGTGCTTCCGTTTGCAACTCTTCTTACTGTGCCAATGCACTCCCTAGCCACCCCTTGCTAGCATGCATGCTGCACACATACATATATGTATAGGATGCATGTATGCACGTGCGCGCACACACACACACCCACCAATGAGAAATACACACTTTAGAGACGAGCTAGAGTAACTCTCTCTTTCCAGAAGTGCTTCAACTGGCTTCTTCTACATTCTTAGCTATTTTCTTTAAAAAAAATCTCATTAACTCATTTCTAAAAGATGGGTTAGCTACACCATGTTTAACTCCTTCATTCTTTTAAAGTTTTTGGCTTTGACCTTTGTACTGGCAAGCCAACTTGTCCCTGTTTGGTGAGTCATTCCCAGGTCAAGTTCCCAGGGGGTGAGCAAGATGAAGGGGCAGGGTCCCCATGGTGTAATTCGTTTGCATAATACTCTTCCCAGATCTGCCGATCAGCATGTTAAATATATGTGGAGCTCTTTATTAGCCACACTTTAAAAAGAATCTTCTTCGCTCACCCGTCTTATTTGCCAGACTCTACAAGGAGAGCGGTTTTGGCCAGAAATAGAGATGCTGTGAGGGAACAAGGTAACAGGGTTAGGGTTTCTTAGAAGCAGCTGTGGGTAGTTTCTTTCCCTCTCCAGCAGACATAGCTCCCAAAGGCCCATGTTTTGTGCCTGATGCAGCCAGGGTGCTTCCAAGAGTCCTGCTGTCCACACACTCAGCACCTCAGTGGTTGTTGGACTGAGACGTCGGTGATGGTGCACACCCTGGCACCCAGTTACCTCACCTGTTCCTTGCCTAGCTCTGGCTGGCCACCAGCAACCATTCCCATGGTGGGAAAAGCTCCAATCTGCAGGAACCCAGAGGACCACCATGTGGTGACTGTCAAGGAAGCGCCGAAGAGCCGTACTGCAGATTTTTGAGAACACAGACCTCCTTTCTGGAAGACTGGGGGCCACCCCTTACAATGGGCCAAGCACCTGCCATGGCTTACCTGCTCACAGGTAATCTTGAGAGGTTACCTTTCTTGTTTTTAAAGTTTTTATCACCATATAATCATTATATATCATAATGGGTTTCATTATAACGTTTTCATGTATGTCTAAAATGTATCTGGATTATATTCCCCCCCTTACCTTCTCTTGTCCCCCTTCCACACTTTCCCCCACCAACCTTTTGTGCATCTCAATTTCTTCACCCCTAAGTTGTGAACTCTTTATCTCAGGCTTCTGAGAATTACATTTAAATGAGATGTTTTGGGGCTGAAGGACCAGCTGTGTATAAGATGCTCCGGCTACCTGTATCTCCCCTCATTTCCTTCTCTCTCTCTCTCTCTCTCTCTCTCTCTCTCTCTCTCTCTCTCTCTCTCTCTCTCTCTCTCTCTGAATAGCTGTGGGAGTGGCTGTAGAGAGAGGGATGTAGTAGATCAAGACCACCAAAGGCTCCTGAACAGTGTTCTGTGATGAATACTCGGCTATGAATACTCAGTGTGAAGAAATTCAAACAAAGCATGTGCTTTAGGTTTCTAGGAACGTAGATCCACTCCCGTGTTCCCAGCCTTCATATTCCCCCATCTCTCCAGCCACCAAACAAACAGTGGGAAATAGTACTAAATTCAGCCATCAATGCATGAGGAGTCCATCTTTGTGCTGGTTTGAGTCATCTGTGTTCCTGTCTCTTAACTCCACAGATGGACTTTTCTAAGGGCCTCAAGGTCAGGCGATGACCTCTACTCCCCATGACCCACGCTTGTCAGACACATGGCAAAGAGCTCTATTCCATGCAAAACAGAGGAAGCTCAGGCCAGGGCCCTTCTGCTGTTGTTTGGTACCCAGGGTCCTACACACATGCTCGAGGAGTGCTGTGCCAATGAGCTGTGTTCACCTAGAACACAAAGATGTCCATCAGCATCCACCTGCCCACCGTGGGGACGGCTCTGACGCACAACAACACAGAAGCTATCATTGCCTTTGTCCAGTACCTAATGTGGAGACCATGAGGAAGGACTTAAGGGCAACATGCTAATATCAGTGTAGACAGATATGTCTAAAGAGGGAGAAGGCTGAGGAAATAGCTTGCTACAGAAACAGTGTATCGTCCTGGCCCAACTCACTCTTCAGGCTCCCATAGCATGTCTTGGGGAAGGAAGATGTAGAGTTCCTCAAGCCTGCCATGCTCCATTTTTTTTTTGTCTGACTTTGTGTCTACTGATGGGCTCCCATCAAGGAAGATGTGTAGGGATGTCTTCTCCAAGGTCCCTCCTTGTCAGGCTCAAGGCCCCGTGGCCGCTCTTACATCCAGGTGCTTGCTGCCTTCCTCTTCTTCTGCTTCTCTGAGCCAAGATTGGCGATGGCTCCTGGGAGTGCCCTGAGAACAGGACACACGGTCCTTCTTTATTCCTGTCTACATTATCAAGAACCCCTTCTTTGTGCCTGAGCAGGGTCCTAGCTTATGGTCTCACTGTTCGCAGACGGTGGCTCATGCAGATGCTTCAGATCCATAGGATGGAGGCTGCGAGGTGATGGGCCAGGAAGCAGCCTACAGGGAGTCACTTCTCACAGCTCCTGGCTATCTCTTGGCACAGTACAGCCTTGGTACTCAGCACATAGCAAGTGACCAAGCCTATGGGGAACTATAAACTCCAGCTTGACGTTGAAAAGAAGCCTTTGCAAGCCTCCTCCTGGGGAAATAATCTAGGTCAGAGAAGCTGGGGTGGAAAGGGTGTGAGCCGAGCTGACAAGGCAGACAGTACTCTTCCTCATGCAGTGCCCAGCCCAGTGTGGCAGAGTGGGTGCCATCTTCCAAGCCCTGGAATTCTGTCCTCTAACTGGGCTGGTTTGACCCAACCCTGCTGGGGAGCCATAGCACATTCCTCATTAGCATTTATGGGTTCATTACCAGCTTCCCAGAAAAATACCAACAAAAGGGCTGCATCTCTTTAGAGCAGACTTCTAGATTTTTCTTTTGTGAAAACTCTTACACCTCAAGTACAAGTTCAGCTTTCATTTCAGACACGGCCAGGTAGCCCTTGATTTTCCTATTTCAACTCCTTCCGGAATGACTTAGGGAATGAACTAAAAGTCATGGGGTGTGGGAATTCCAACCCATTCCTACAGCTTTCCTGATGCAGTCTCTATGTTGGTTACCGAATGAAAGAACCCGAGGCTGCTAAGGTTAGTGGAAGCAGCCAGCACACTGCATTGAAGCTATCACTTCCCATGGAATTCTCAGGTTTGCTAGCTTTGACATTTGGTGCTCATTCCTCCATCATTAGGAGATTTGGTCCCCCTGTATCAGATGTGAGGAGCGTGTGAGATTCACTGTCTTATGGCAATGGACACATGGGTAGTTGCTGAACCAGGAAATTAAAAAGGGGAAGTAGAGGTGAGAGAAGCCAAGGATTGCCATGGAGGAATCAGATTACCCTCCTCACATGAGGCAATTTCCCTGTGGGAACACAGGCTGAAGGTGTTTTGTGTATACAGTAGAGATTGTGCTGGGAAGGCCAAGGGATCACAACTTACCCAGCGAGTAGAGGAAATGCACCCAGCACACAATTGGCCCTCCTTGCTGGCTCACCTCCTGCACACAGAGCGGAAAGAACTGGTGTTCTTTCCATTCACTGGTATGTCTTCCTGGCCATTTCCTTCCTGGAGTTTCACTGGTGCCAGTTACCAGAGTCTTCCTAATAAAACCAATTCCAGAATGTGGGTACTAGCTGAGAGCCAAAACCTTCACCTGGTTCTTTCATCATTCTCCAATAACTTGGAAATTAGATGCCATGACCCTCTTATAAAAAGGCAGAAACTTAACGTCATGTCAAGGAATCAGATCAAACTGCCATACGATCAGGTCGGAAGTCCACATTGTGATAAATACCATGATTTCTCATTGTACGATTGTTTCTTTAAGCCATCCTAAGATGAGGGTCGTCTCTTTGATTGAATCAATTTGACTCATAATATACCACCTCCAAGAAACTTAGATGAAAATAGACTGTACTATAAAACTCCAGATCCGTTCTTTTAGTCACAGATCTCTAACCTTGATTCAGTGTTTTCCACATGGTAGGCATTTATTCCAACACATTGCATGGATTAATTTACTTAAATAACAGACAACACATCTGTGAAGTAAGTACTGTCTGTCATTCCTCAAGGCATGGCAGGCTTAAGCACTTCATCTAATTCCTGCTCCAAGGCAAAGTGGTCATCACTGAAACACAGGCACTTGCCCTGACATTATAGCCTCATTCAGACACCTGAGTAGAACTGATTGCATGAGGGTTCACTAAAGCAGTAGAATGTGCTCCACGGGTCCATGAACCCCAAAGTCTATTTGTGTGACAATTATCGTTTCACCTTAATCTTTTCCTTTTCTAAAAAACCATGATCTAGGGTTGAATCCCAAATTGCATGATATTTTGTCCATAGTTACTCTTCAGTTTCCAAAGCAAGTGATTACTTAAAAAATAAAAATAATTTTGACTATGCAGCTCCATTTGTTTTACTCATAAAGAATTGCAGCTGGCTGTTTCACACATTTAAGCTAGGATATTAGTTGCCAATATCAACTCAATCAACAGCTTCCTTTCTCTGATCTATCCTTTCAAAAAAGTCTTTATTACCTGTGTATCTGTGCTAGGTAGCTAAGGATCTGGTTCTGTTATATGTGTTTCTTGGAATGATGCCGCTGAACTGGGCCAGAAGCTACTGGATGGTGACCTTTGAGTAATGTTGATATGCGAACCCAACCAAAGAGGGAAGCCCTTCTGATCTCAAGGTAGGACTCGAGAGGAAGGGGACTTTGAACACATATGTTAGTTTCTCTTGGTTGTGACAAAATGCATGACAAAAGTAAACTTATGGAAGGAAGGGTTTATCTGGGCTCATGGGTTGAGGATGTCATTCATCATGGTGGAGAAATCATGGCAGAAACATGAAGTTGATGGTCACATTGTGCTTGCAAACAGGAAGCAGAGAAATGAATGTTGGTACAGCTCACTTTTTCCTTTTTCCTTTTTTTTTTTCATTCTGCGAGAGACCCCAGCCCATGGGATGGTGCCACTCACACACAGAGTGGTTTCTCAATTATTCTATGGAAAGACTCGGGTAGACATGCCCAACAGTTTACCTCACTAATGTCATAAAGGTTAAATCCAGCCATGTTGACAATTGAGACCAGGCATCTCAGTACTCAGTTCATGCCCCCAATTTTATCTTCTTCTCTAGAAACACTAACTCCAACACAGTGCTCCAAGCCAAGCATTGTGTTATAGTACAAGCCTGTTGATAATGCTTTCTTGCTGGCTTACCCAGTGCATCTTAAACACTAGTTGCCAATGGAGGCCAACCATGGAACTTAGAGTCCATCTACTCAAGAGTTAAAAGCTTCCAGTCTTGGGATTTGAAAGGGTCCTGGAGCTGAAAGTTCAAGAAGTGGATGGGAGGTTCCTCTCTGGCTTACGAACATAACTGGATGACAGTAGGTGATAAGAAGGTGATGGTCCCCAGAAGCGGGGTATGTAAGATGTTTTTATTTCTAATTGTTTACTTGACTATGGGGATCCTTATCTTCTCCCTTTCTTACCTCCCTGCGTGTCTTCCCTTTCTATTCTTTCCTATTTGTTGCGTGGAGTAAAATTAAAAAATAATTTAAGAATTAACATAGAAATTATAGACAGTTCAGATGTCCAGGCTCATATTTTTATGCAAATCACCCAGCAGCAGCATCACTTCTTTTATCCTAACCTTTCTCTCTCCCTGACTTTCATCCCCATTTCTTTTCAATCCTCTTTCTGACCACGATTCTTTTTCATTAATTAGAAAATAATTCAGCTTACGGACTAAATTATTACAGGCCTTAGCCTGTAATAACCTATCAAAGTTAGCTTACAGGCATGCTCCTTGGGTGATGGAAAGGTGGGACATAGGAAATAGATAGATAATAGTGAGTTCCCCCAAAACATACACAATCATGACAGGTACATTTTGAGCATGTATTCTGTCCAGGGCACCTAGTCTCAATTGTACTTGACCTTCAGAGAGCATCCTAGCAAGCTCATGGGCATCACGGCCGTGTTATCTCCTGAACTGATGCTTCCTTCACGATGGGTTAAAATTTAGGCTTGTGCTGTAAGAACACCTTCATGTCACCTATTTAAAGGGAACCTAGCTAAGAGTCAAAGGAAGTGGCATTTAATGTGACAGCACGCATCTTTAGAGGCAGTGAGGCAACTTCAAGGATAACTCTTGGAGGACTTAGAAATATCCTAACTCCACAGTGTCCCTTCCCACCCCTACTGGCAAGAAATTAAGCTTGGGTGGGGTGCTCCCTTGTTACACCCTCGATATCAATGGAGCCACTCTTTGAACTGACAGGGACAAGCATGTGGGTGGCCAAGCTGATTCAACCTGACCTGGGAAACTGAAATGAGCCCTCTTCACCCCGCTCTGTCTTCTTCCTGCCGGTAATGAGGAATGATGGTAATAAAAAGCTGCATTTCAGTATCAGTCCCTTTCTGTCTTCGGGGTCAGTGATTGTCTGGAATGTGGCTGGGCTGTTCCGATATGGTCACCATGGTCCCCCTATAACTTTATGTGGTCTTTTCAGTTACTTTCAGAGACATCTTTCTTTGTGGTCTAAAATGCAGGAATCCTAAAGAAATGGAGGCCAAGCATAAACACATCCATTGCCTTGAATCTAGACCTTGAGAATCTGAGTTGAAGCACCCAAAGCCCCGCACTGGTCTTGACACCGAAGTGTCTCCTGTGAGCTACACCATGTCTATAGCCCTAATTGCACGGTCTTTAGAAAACAGAGCCATCTCTCTTCCTTCCCCTCCTGCAGAGTGTGCCTAGTTTAATCATATTCTTGGAGACATCATCAACTTTTTCTAAGCAACTTGGATTCACAACAGAATGATTCTTTTTCAATGCCAACCTAAACAAATGCCATCAGCTTGCATCTCAAAGAATATTGAAACCAGAAGAGTCCCTCTGGGATTCTGACTGGCTTTGTGTCTTCCTTGGGGGCAAGGCTTGGTCTCAGGCTTGTATTTCCTAGTCATCCAGAGCGTGGGTGGGCCTAGTCCCACCACAGCCACGGCTGTGAGCTCAGCAGACTCAGTTAACACTCCTCAGACAGTAGTGAGTCAATGTGATGTGATGCTTCACAGGAGGGACCCATCGTCAGCCTTTCATTGGACCCTCCCTACAACCCTGTGAACTCAGGGTGCCTGCACGTGCCCAGGAACCAAGGGCAGAACCTCTGATGCCAACTTCTAAGTTTCTATACCAGTTGGCGCTGGAATAAAAGTAGCCTAAGTCAACATGCAAATATTTTTGTGCAAAGTCCTCTGATAAAATAGAGCCAGGCATTTTGGGTAAGACACTAATTTGGGAGGGCGAACTGGGAGGTAAAAGCATTATCTTCGTAAACAAAAGAAGGGGATATCAAGGAGGTGAATAGCAGAGGTCTAAAGTTGAGGAGAGTTAGACAAGCATTGTTGCTGGTCAGCTATTAGCAAAAGATGCTGTGCAAATACTTCCTTTATGTTTTAAAAAATGAGAACAGGCATCAGCGAAGTGCTGTGTGAGTCCCAGGAGCCACGCTCATGCTTTATTTATGCCCACAGAACAACTTTGAAAGCCTCGGGGCATTTGTCCTTGTCAAGTCCTCTCTTGGGGATACCTCCCCAAATATATCCTCTCCTCCATTCAAATGCGGCATTTCAGCCAGTTCCTTCCTGCCTCGGGATGAAGCAATTCATCCCCTTTGTCATCATCCCTTATTGTATCCATTGCTTTTCTCATTGCTGGGACTAAATCCCTGACATTGAGAAACTTACGCGGAGAAGGAGCGGTTTGGCTCACGGTTTAAGAGGATGCAATCCATCATTGAAAGGCAGGCACAGTGGCAGGAGCGCCAGGTACCTTGCTTGGCAGATAGGGCAGAGATTAGATAGAAAGTAAAACTAAGTATCAAGTCCCCAGTAGCCCGCTCCCTCCCCCGCCCCCCCCCCCAGCAAGACTCTACCACCTAAAGCAGTGATTCTCAACCTGTAGGTCTGCAGCCCCTTGGCAAACCTCTGTCTCCATAAATATTCCCATTATGATTCCTAACAGTATCAAAATCAGAGTAAGGAAGTAGCAACGGAAATAATTTTATGGTTGGGGGTGGGGGTCGCCACAACATGAGGATCTGTATTAAAGGGTCAAAGCGTTAGGAAAGTTGAGAACCACTGACCTAAGTTTTCTAGTCTCCCAAAAACAGTGTCACCAGATGCAGATCAAGTGTTCCAAGACACAAGCCTACAGGGTGGGGGAGGGGGCAGCACATTTCACAGCAGAAACCCCGACACTCCCTTCCAGCTTTCTGTTTTATTCTGGTGCTCCGGAGTGACTAGATTGGTGTATTTGCTTGTTAATCTGTCTTGTCTGCTCTTGCACCAGAATACAAACTCCTTTAGAACAAGGTTGGCTCTTTTGCCCTAGAATATCCCCAGCACCCAGAACATTGTCGGGCACATGGCAGATATTCCACAGGTATTTGCTCTGTTATGTCCTTTTATGAGTGAGGAAACTGACCCTAAGGCAGCAAGTCTTAGGTTTCAGGGGGCAAGTCCATCATGAAAACGGTCATGAATCAAGGTAGTCTGAAGTCCTGCCTGGTTTTCCGTCCCAGGATTCTCCGGCTGTGTAGACAAGACCTTCAACCTGCCTGGCCAACCAGTCTTCCCAGACCAACATAGAAAGATCCAGAGTTCTACCATGGTCCTTCCCCAGGGAGAGGCAAGGGCTTCTGCTTAATTCTCCCTCTCCCTGTAGCTCAGCCCAACCATCCCCTTCCCACCACACTGTTTACACTTGCAGATCTGTGTTGATGCGGATCGCAGGCTCCTTAGTCATTGTTTAACCGTTATGCTTCTTGGAGGTAATTTTCCATTCTTCTGTTTATATTATATTTTTGCTTCCCCCCGCCATGCTCCCCCTTTCTGATCTTTAAGGGCGGCGAAAGACACGTTTGGTAACACCAGCAGAAATACAGTTATAATTGCAATGGAAACATGTTACCAAATGGAGGATTTAACTGGGACTTGTTGGATTTCATCATGAGTGGATTATTAAAGAACAAATGCATGACCCCATCCTGGGCCTCCCCAAGCAGAGCAGTCCTCTGTGGTTCTGAAGTGGACACAAGGGGCTCATGTCCAGGAAGAACAGTTGGAAAGGAGCCTTCACGTTGATCCAGGAATATCTCACATCTCTTTAACCACCGTCCTCTTCCATGGCGAGTCATGGCTCAGGGTCCCAGAGGGGACTCAGCACCCTGGGCCGGCACATGTCTCATTCTTCTAGCTTTTGAGTTTCAGTTTGCGTGTTTCTGGGCTCTCTGACATGGCTGCTCTGTCTCGTGCTCTGCTTAGAGGCTCAGTGCATGTTCCCACTCCTCCAATTGTTCTAGAACGAATGGCAGCCCTAGTGATAGAAATGAATTTGGATGCGATCTTGATCTGTGAACCTACACCAATCTCCGATCCTCCTAGGGTTCATGTCCTGTTGTTTTCATGGCTAAGTGAGAACATGGGAAGGAGGGCCATGAGGAGCATGCATGAGTCAGATTCTGTCTTCAGCAGCATCTTGTACCCCTTTGCAGTGGGTTCCTGGGCTGTCCAGTCTCAAACATGTCCCAGGCTCCTGGATTGCTGGCTCCCAGCAGAGTTCAGCCCGGGCCACAATATTTCTGAGTCGCTTTTCCCAGCCGTCCCTGGGTCCCAGCAGTGGCGGCTGCTCCCTGGCTTCCTGATCCTTCTAGACAGGTGTCTGTGCTGGCTGTGGCTCCTGCCCGGTGACCGCCCCCCCCCCCCCCCCCCCCCCCCCCCCCCCCCCGGCTCTGATATCTTCATCTTCCCGCTGTCCCTGCAGCTGTGCCCTGCTGATGGTTGCCTCTGATTTGCTCCATTGTCCCCTGTTCCGCTTCTTAGCAACTCCATCGCCCGGGAAACTAATTCCCTTCCCGAAATCCTCCTTTAGACACTCAAGTACGGCTTTCATCCTTTTCAGTCCGACATTGACTGGCACAGAGAGATTTGTGTTCAGATCTAAAGCTGGATGAACATTTTTATCTGGCCAAGTTTTTGTTTTCCATTAATCATGAAATGACGTGGCAAGATAAGCAGGCGAGCCTCAGCAGAGGGCCACACAGTTACGCACATGTGTGGGATCTTTAGTTTGGTTTTTTCTGTTGTTGTTGTTTGTTTTTGTTTTTCCACACCAGTTTCATCAAGCAAAATGTAAAAAAAAAAAAAAAAAGATAAAAAACCCTTTCTTATTAGTAAAGGGCCTTTGAAGTGGAAAAAAAATTAAGAACAAAAATTAAAAATAAACAAAGATGACCAGGCGTCTTCCCATTTCCCCCTTTCTCATTGAAATCAGTGAATTTTACTGTACAATACAAGTTTGAGTCAAACTTCCTCCTTATTTTTACCTCTCGGCTGTGGCTTAGAGGAGCAAGGGATAGGACAGATGGGGAGAGAGACAAAGAGAGGGAGAAGGGAAGGGAAGGGAAGAAAAGAAGGGTTAGGGGGCCGGGGATGGGGGCAGGGAGGTGGGGTGGAGGGACGAGACTGTGAGCTTAACACCCAGCAAGCCTTGTGGGCAAGCCTGGGACATGAACACTCCGCGCTCTGCTGAACTGAGGTTATTCTGCTAAGAAGCCATGAAGCCTCCTCCCTACTCTTTTGGATTCTGAGATCTGACTTCATTGGAAGCTGACGTTCCAGTCAGAGAGAGGAGGACAAAGAAGGGGAAGGGTGAGACAGAGGAAGGGGCGGGGAAGGTCCTCTCCTAGTGACAGGGACTTCTTTCTCTGGAAAGCGGTTGGTTTGAGGCCCTGAGAGCTCCCTTGGTGTTCAGGTGTGAAGTCGGCTTAGGAAGGGAGTTTAGCTTGCTTGTGTGTTTTCACGAATGGGTCCGATGCTCAGCAAATTCAGTGTGGCAACATTTTAGGTGAGCAGAAGAGAATTATCTAAGCAAGTCCATCAGGCAGAGGGTCAAAAGATGGATTCAATGAGAAAAAGAAACTCCGTGTTCCTGGCTTATAAAAGTAAGTGCGTGAGTGTGTAAGTGTGTGTGTGTGTGTGTGTGTGTGTGTGTCTAATTTAGAACAGCTGGGGTGATCTCACGAGCCACCCCCCTCCAGGGTGGGTTGCAGAGTAACCGTTCTTCCATGGAGAACACATTTCCAAGGGAAATGTGTACTCAGGTGCAGCGAAAGGACCTGAGGTCATGGCTGAGGCCCCAGCCAAGCCCCTCCCAAGCTGCAAACTCTGTTTCCTCTGGAGTCCATTGGTTGAGAGCCATCTTTCAGAGGCCAAAGCCAGACCATGAGCGAGTCATGCATGAGGACAGCATGCATTAGCCTCCAAGACCTCAGCTCTGAGCATCCAGACTCTTCTTGGAGAAGCACTCCCTCCTTTCTCTGCACCCCCTCCCCTTTCCCATGACTCCTGAGAGCTTGGATGCTGAATTTCTGTAGGAAAAAATCACAGGGAATCTCATTAGAGAGACGTGGAAGATAAACCATCCCTGTGACTGTGTACCACCCCCATAGCTCTGATGACCCCAGGGTTCATCTGTCATTCATTATGATGTGTGACCTCTGCAACCAAGAGCAAGGACATGAAGGGTGAATAAAGAAAAAGAATAGGGGTTTGGGGTGTGGGGTGCATTATAGACTCCTGTGTCGAGAAAGGACCAAAAACATCACACTGACCATTCTCTACATTTCTCAAGCTGTCTTTATGAGATTATCAGGTGATGCTGAGCCTGGGGAGAAAAGCTGGCTTAGTTTTGCTTGCTCTCTGTTGCATCTCTGAGCCAGTGCCCACGATAAGAAAGACGATAATATCACCCCTGAAGATAAAAGTAAACAGAAAAGCCGATTTAGCAGAAGGTCAGAGTCTCGACTCAAGGATGGGATTCTGTACTCTGGGGTTAAATTTGTGAAAGGGGCTGGCCAGGAACCAAGCAGAATGAGCAGCTCATGTCTGAGCAAGAAACAGAGAAAGAACCTACTTATATGCTAGGCAGCAGTCAGGATATGAACATTTGGGAATATGACCCAGAAGGGCCATATCTTCCTGTATTTATGGAGAAGCCAGAAAGCTGTTATTTACATGAACTTTATGATTTTAGATGTTGAGGACTAATTAAAGAGATAATGAAGTTGACAAAATAAAATGCACTTTCAGACAGGATCCTTTCTGACCATTTTTGGCTTCTGTCCTAATGGAATTCCGGTTGCTCGCAACAATCTGTTGCCAATACGAATTACTTAATGTCTTTCCTTTATACTGTTTGCCATAGAATATAAAAGAGATTTTCATGAGTTAGGGGGCCAGGAAAGCAGTGGTGCAATGGTAATGTGGAGATATCTTCTTACTTCTGCTTCTGGTTTGCTCTTTAATTCTCCAAAGCATCTCAGATGTTCTGAGTACCCCCCAGCGTCTGTCATACTGGGCACAGAGAAGGGTCCACACTAGATTTATGTTGATAAAAATTAACGTGTCTTCCCTTTAAATCTAGGTAAATGGGGAACTACAAGTTTAGAATGAGTAAAAAAAGATCCAAATTATTACTAAGTTCCTTACCTCTAATTTCCCAAGGCTTATATGTATTGATATATAACCCATCATTCTGAAATCAATATGCTTAAAACAGCATACATTTGTATTGTCTTACTCATCTGTGGTCAAGAATTCGGGTTCATCTCACTTGGTGCCTCTTCTGAAAATCTCTCATATAGTGCAAACTAGACTCAGTCAGAGCAGAAGACTCACTAAGGATCTCCTTCAAATTCCATCCCCTAATATTGGCAGCATTCAATTCTTCATGGCGTGTTGGACTTGGGGCTGCCATCTTTTTCTGACTCATGGCCAGAGTTCCTTGCTGCTGTAGGATAATGCTTTTGTACACTGGTTTAATAAAAATGCTGATTGGCCAGTAGCCAGACAGGAAGTATAGGCGGGATAAGCAGACAGGAGAATGCTGGGAAGAGGAAGGGCAGAGTCAGGAGTCACCAGCCAGACACAGAGGAAGCAAGATGACAAGGCAGAACTGAGAAAAGGTACCAAGCCATGTGGCTAAACATAGATAAGATTTATGGGTTAATTTAAGTGTAAGAGCTAGTTAGTAATAAGCCTGAGCTAATAGCCAACCAGTTATAATTAATATTAGCCTCTGAGTGATTATTTTATAAGTAGTTGCAGGACTACAGAACCAGAGAAACAGAACTACAGGGCTAGGCAGGACCAGAGAAACCTTTCCAGCTGTAGCTTGCTATGCCGACATGTCCACAGGGCATCTCCCATGATAGAATTGGGCTTTTATGAGCACAAGCAAACAACTGGGAAAACAGCATTTAAAATGTCCACAGCCTTTTTGTAAACTACTTTCAGAAGTCATGCCTCATCACTGTTTTCATACTATTTATCTCAGGAAACTGGCTGGGTCCATCTCATTAAATCAAGATGATGGATTTATATAAGCTACCTGATGATGATTATGATAACAGAGCCATTGGGTGATGCCTTGAGCCTGTTTTCCTAGATATTTCTCAGATTTTCTTTTTGATGAAGAACTATGAGGCCCTAGGAGTTCTTGTCTCACCCCTTTCCAAGAGATTACATAAATTATAGGGATTAAGAGCTGAGCAATGATGGCACACACCTTTAATCCCAGCACTCAAGAGGCAGAGGCAGGTGGATCTCTGTGAGTTCGAGGCCAGCCTGGTCTACAGAGTGAGTTCCAGGATAGCCAGAACTGTTTCACAGAGAAACTCTGTCTCCAACCCCCACCTCCCCACCCACCCCCAAAAAAATTACAGGGATTTTAAAAAAGCAAATTTACTTCATTTCAATATGAAAGAAAAAATCAGAGTCAATGAATTTTAGAAGGTTTTGGAGGATACACAAGGAAGATTATATTCTCAAGTAGTAACAATAGATTTTGAGTCAATGCAGCATGCCATATTTCTGTTTGGGGTCTAGGTCAGGGGATTTGGGCCTGTAGTGGTCAAGCATGAGAATTGGAAAGCCTGATGCTATCATAGTGGGATCTGCCAGTGTAATGGGCATAACTAAGCGATGTGTAGAACCCCAGGTAGACCCACAGGTCTGAATAGGGAGTAAGGGCAGAAGTTTCAGAGATAAGACTTCAAGAACCTGAGGTTAGAACATCATTGGCTGAGGGGGAGGCTGACAGCAAGCATCATTTCAGGTCCATAGCATCATTTCAGGCAAGAATGACACCTTTATCACTAGATCCTTGAGAGAAAGATGATCAGTAGGTCTAAATAGCAGAAATCTGGCACCAGAGATGATGTGATGGGAACTGTATTCGAGGTCATGGCCAGGGCACCCAACCTGCTGCTGCTGCTCTTAGGAAGGTTTCTCAGGGAAACCAGGAGACAAGCCTGGGAAGAAACTTGCCCTTCATACTGGGTGAGTGAAAAAGCAGGAAAGAGACTGATTACTGGGGACCTTCACCCCGTAGCAAGGGAACAAGAGTAGACCCGGAGCTCCCCAATGCCAGAAACCAGGACTGGTGTCTGGGTTTGGCATGGGGCTGAGTGAGGCTACTGGTTGAGATCAGACAGTCTTTCTTGCCAGGAGTAGAGTCATGTGGGAACCCAGAACCAGGCTGGACATTAAACCCAGCGACCCTGTGACCAATTACACTCAATTTTCTCTGATACCTCATGGGAAAATCCTACCAACATTGTTCAGAGAGGCAATTAGGTTTCACGATTTCCTCCCGTCATCTGGACTTCAGCATGAAATTGGGGCCGCGCTTCCAAGCCTTTGCTGCCCTTCCCCTGGTCCAGGGTAGGGTGAGAGAAGGGACACAGGACAGAGCAACCTTGGGAAGATGGGACGGTGTTTTCGTCACTGTTCTGTTGCTGTGAAGAGATTTAAATGTTGTCTCTACACGACAACAACGACTCTCATAAAAGAAAGAATTTAATTGGGGCCTTGCTTACGGTTTCAGAGGCTTAGTCTTCTACCCTTTATGGCAGGGAGTATAGAGGAAGGCAGGCCTGGTGCTGGAGAAGGAGCTAAAAGCTACATCCTGTACATCCTGTTTGCAAGGGAAAGAGAAGAGAGAGAGAGAGAGAGAGAGAGAGAGAGAGAGAGAGAGAGAGAGAGAGAGAGAGAGAAAATGAGCCTGGGCCTGGTATGAGGTTTTAAAACCTCAAAGCCCACTCCAAGTGACACACTTCCTCCAACAAGGACACACCTCCTAACCTTCTAATCCTTCTGAAACAGTGCCACTCTCTGGTGACTAAGCATTCAAATATATGAGTCTATGGTGGCCATTTTCATTCAGATCACCACAGATGGGGTTGGGGGACAGGTGAAGATCCACACCACTTTCTCTACTGCTTTGTTAGCTACTCCCCTGCCTGGGAATAATCTTCTCTGTGAATAATCAAGCTGCACCCTCACAGCTCTCCTTTGGGCTTTCCCAGGGATCTCCCCAAATCTTCTCTATTTGTTAAAATATTAAGGCAACTCCATGTAGTTAAAAGAGAGGTTTATTTTGTGGGGTAACTTACAAGTGAAGGGATAGGTAACAAGGTCTGGGAAAGGTATAGCGCAGTCCGGCAGTGTTCTCTAGAAAACTCTGCTTGGTCTACCTCCAGCATCCAGGATCCAGGAACCAAGAGAGTTGGCACATCCAGATCTTGGGTCTTCCGGGTCCTCTCTCAGCCCCACCTTGTAGATGTGACATTACCGAAGCCTCAATGGGGGTTGGAACTTCCAGGTCAAAGCTGGAATGGCTGCCCACTAGACTTCTCTTTTTTACTTCCCCTTACCTTCTCCACACCACCCACACAGCTCCCTCTCCTGTACACCCTACATCTTGCTTGGACTGACATTAATCCTTACAATGGATGCTGTTTTCTTCCAGCATCTTCCCAACCTGCCTGCATTTTTCTACCTCATTCTCTGCTACCATGGGGTAGAAATATTCTTCCTGGGTAGAACATGGTTTCTCCTTCATAAGTAAGTCAGGACCTGAGGCTAGTCTCAGCCCACAGTTCCTTCTTCAATGGACTTCCTGGTTAAAATAGGGAAGAAAAAAAACAAAAAAAAAGTCCTGCCCCATGTCCAAAGTGCCCCTTCCATCTACTTGATTTGTGCTAGAATTTTGGGGTACACATACTTCTGCTGTTCTGCCTCACTGTCTACCCCCTGCATCTCCCACATCTATTGTTGATCTAAATGACTGTGGGGCATTGCTCTGGTGACTGGGGGAGGGAGGGGAGAGGGGCAGCAGAGTCATGACGAGTTACCTCGGACACAGACTCCGGAGACCAGCATTGGGGTGCAGATCTAGTTTAATGTGGAAGTTCACTAGCACATATACACACATCATCCAGTCGGTTAAGGACACATTACACTATTATCCAATGAGGCCTAATGGCGTGCAACCCACGTCATGTGAGGGTGTACATGAGGGACAGCATGTCCTGGTAGTGTGTCTGTGGATAAAGGACGGGAAGCAGGCAATGCCCTGTGCCCAGTGCCATTCTGTGGGTCTCCGGTGTGCCTGGACGCCATTATGTGTCTTCTGGTATACTAGAGACTCAAGTCTGCTTGAGCAGCTGCAGATACCATTTGTGCTTCTCACGTTCCCTGTCTTTCTTCTAGAGAGCCAACTGGACAGAGACTACTCCCTCAAACAACTACATGAGGAGCCATTTGGAGATAGGGGTCAGAACACAAAAGGCTCCACACATCTCACAGAAATCAGGGTAGACTACACTCCACACAGGCGGAAGAAGTCCTTACTGAACCAAATGGAATTTTTCCTGAAGTGAGTACCTTGAGCCTATCTTTAAGAACTGTGCTTTCATGATAAAACATGAAGGAGGTTTGGATAAATTTCCAGTATTTAAACTGCCTTTGTAGGGGCCATGTAGAGACAACCTTTTAGAACACAGTGACCTTTAAGAACGCATCTCTGAGGTCAGGCTTGGCCTCTAATCAGTGGGCAGGCTTGCTTACATTATGTATTTTGCTCTGTTCGTCCCAGTAGGAGGGGAAATTCTGGGGACAGTATGACTATAGTTATCTGAAAAATTGAACTAGGAAACTTTTGAAATGTACTTTTTGCAAATAAACTTTTTTTTCTTCTATAATGAATTAAAAAAAAAAAACCTAGAAGAATGCCAAGTCAAGGAAATTTCCCAAGAAGGCTCAGGATGCTCAAAGAATTCCATGATCCATCGTCAAAAATCTTTCCTGAGATGCATGGAATCTGAAGAAGGGGGAGGGGAGGCAAGTCCAATACATTCTTGATGTTGCTGAACACACAGTCCTCTTGTCGCTAACCAGCTAGTTTTGTTTGTTAAAGGTTGTCTTGAATAAATAGAGGCTATAGAGAGTCGAGAGTCCCCAACGTTGCCATCCTTGGCTCTGGTCCCACCTGAGTGCCTTTCTGTCTCACGTGAGCAAGACACTGCATCCTGCTGTTTGAGTTGGCTTTGCCCGGCTCCATGACTTCAGTCCCTTGTCTCTGTTTTCCAATGTGTGGGATCGTTTCCGTCTTCAGAGCACAACTGTTTTTCCGATTTGAATAATCATCCAGGAAGGCCTTGGTAATAAGGCCTTTGTACCATTACCAGCCTTTCTAATAATATGTGTCTTTCTCATCCTTCCTACTTGATGATGACAAATTGCAGCTGAAGAAGCTTCGTGGGAAAATGCAACAAACCATTTTACTCTGTGGATGGAAACCTGTGATTGTACCAAGAGAAACGAAGGAAAAACTGCTGATGTTTGGAGAAGTTGAAATAAGGGCCGAAGAGCAGATAAGTATTTCAGCATCTCATGGAAGGGGTAACAGGGTATTAGGATGGCTCAGTGTGCTCACTGAACTAGGAAAGCAGTGAGGCCAGGTCCACCAAAGGCATATGTTATGGCATATCAAAGGCCTGGCTTGGCTGAGGTCTTCATGCCGGACTCAAGGTTCTTATGGTGGTGGGAGCTCCTTCTACAACAGTGCCTACCTTGCTTCTTGGAGGTGGGCCAGCACTCTAGGAAACCAGCTTTCCTGGTGAAACTGGTCTTTCATAATGGAAACTCAGAAGTGATGGGTGATATACCTTCTTGGTCACAATGACACGGAGCAAGATGATGTAAAAAGAGTTCAAGATGTGATGCTCTGGGAGCTTCAGTTACAGCCATGATGGAGTCCTCAAGTCAGCTGGGAGAGTGGCGTTGCTCATAGCTCCGGGACTTACGACAATGGACATCTGTGTTCCTTCCCTCCTGCAAGCATTTCTATTTTTTTTAATTAATACCCATGTTTCCTTTGATGAAATTGTTCTTTTCCTGGTCTTCTGGTCTTGGAACATAGTAGGTCCATATGCTTCAGATCTGGCCAAGCAGCCAGTCCCATGCTTGTGTCTATTCTAATTGGCTCGGCCATAAGGATAAAGAAAGTAGGTCGAGATAGTTTGGGTTTTGATGATGAGGCAAATGACTCTTGATGATACCATTAATGTAATTACGTTCACCTCTTCCTGAATCTTTCTGTCACCTAGTGAACCTCTTTATTCATTTAAGTACATCTGAGTTGACTTTCTATCCACTAAAACTAAAAGAGGAATCCGAGTTCACACTCAATGCAGGGCAGAGAGGTAGTCTATCCCTCCTCCAGGTTGGGGCTCTTTCTCTTGTTAGGATGGAGGCGACAATTAGTGTTCCACAGAAGGGATGCATACAAGGGCAGATTCTCAAGAATAGAAGATACAGTGGTTAGTAGTTGGACCACAATATTACTGGTTCCACTGACTTTATTCTGGCAGCAGCCTAGGAAGTGACTCCAGGTCCTTCTAAACCCTGATTTAATTGTAGCATTTGCGGGAGAGTTCCAGATATTACATGCTCTCCTGTGGGTTTAAGGAAGGGTGGGTGGTCCCTGGAAGTTCTATGTGGGAATTCCCTTTGAGAATTGGTTTCAGAATGTACAGCCAAATAGATAATTGAATTAGAGAAGGCCACCAATTTTTTTCTGAATGCTACTGAAGACATTGGATGGAAGCAATTCACGCCAAAACATTTTCATTACCATCTTTTAGAGGCTAAGTTTACACCATGACCAATGAACCCCAGATTGTGATAAATGGGTGGCCTTGTCAGTTATTTTTTTGGGGGGGTTATAAAACACATTTTAAGTTTATAGTATTGTTTTAAACCTGTTGGAGCACACCATCCTAGAGCATATATTCTTGAACTCTGAATGAGAACAGTGTAGCAGGTCCTGAAACTTAAAGGTCTGGTCATGTTCCAAAGCCATAGATCTAAGTCCTAGAGTTTCCACAAGACAATGAATTCTAAGCTGTCCTAAGGTCTAAACAATAAAAGCTAATTGGCTCTCCAATATAATGAATTCATCTCAGAAACACTTCCTCTAATAACCCTAATCAATAGTAAATTTTAAAAAAATTGTTACTATCCATCCATCCATCCATCTATCACCTATCTATCTATCTATCTATCTATCTATCTATCTATCTATCTATCTATCTATCTATCTATCTATCTATTATCTGTGCTTATGTGTGCTCTTATGCACAGACCATGGCTCACATGTGGAGTTCAGAAGACAGCTTTTGGGAGTCAGTTCTTTCCTTCTACTGTGTGAGTTCCAAAGATCAAATTCAGGTCATCACTCTTGGTGACAAGTGTCTTTCTCTATTGAGCCATCATGCTGGCCTCCACAGTAGCTTTTTATTCCTTGTATTTGCCATAAAATCCCATTGGATGTGTTAGTGAGGTTCATATCATTACGATGTGAACCTAACCATGGGAGAAAAGGTTTATTTCTGGCTTGTGTCTTCAGAGTTTTAATTCTTGGTAACATGTTCTGTTGCTTTGGTGTATAGTGTCATATGCCATCATGGGGGTGAGTATGTGGCCAAGGAACCTGTGCACCTCATTGCAGCTGAGAAGGAAAGAGAGAGGCAAGAAGGGATTGATGTCCCAATAGTCCCTTCAAGTGCATTCCTTCAGTAACCTAACTTCACTAGGTCCCACCTCTAAATGGTTCCGCCACCTCCCAGTACCCCAAGGCTTATTTCCAAACATTTAACACATTGGTCTTGGCTGGACAGTCAGAATCCAATCTACAGCAAAGAGTTGGTTTAAATTGTTTTTCTCTACTCTTACACACACGCAGTTATACTAAGTGTTAGCATGTGATATAGTTCTCTCATTATATATTAACCTGACACTTAGGCCACAAGACACATATTATTCTATCTCTCAGTATGTTCCCCATCACATGTCCCACACAGTAGGGGCCAAGATAGCATCAGTAAGTACTAGATAGTCCATCACTTAAGCCCTTCCCCTTACTTTGGAACACACATCTCCTAGGTTTCAACTTCTGATTAGCTCCTCTTCAGTCTAGACAGTTCATCTTCAACACTCATTCAAGAAATAATGGCTGAATAGTTCCTAAGTATCATATGCTATTATAGTCCCAGAAGACCCAGAAACAACCAAAAAAGATCTCATTTCTAGTCCTTAAAAAACACGGAATTTCAAGTCACAGAATGCTGGACAACAGGCTGTGAAATAGCTAAGTTCTCTTAAACTCCCATTTAAAAAGTGAGGTGGACTCGCTCACAAGCCTCGGAGTGAGGGGAGACAACACCACCCCAGTGCTACCAAGAACTGTCCCCTGATGTCATGGTTGGCTCCCAGCCAAAGTTCTCCTTTCAGTGAAAGGGTTTTCAGCCTTGGCTAGGGGCTTCACTGAGACTTAGTCAAGGTTCATTCTTAAAGGCTGTCTGTTTTCCTGTTTACTTATCTTTTCATTTATTTGGGAATATTTACTTCTTGGCTTTCTATGTAGAAAGTCATTGTTAATCTTACTTCCTAAGTGGCTGATGCAATAGTCATCCTCCGGGAAACAGCATGTTGGACAGGATCACAGGCACTCAGAATCTTGGGTAGACATGGTTCCTTTAAAGCGATGGCTCTGTTGACCACCTCACATCAGGCAAACATGAAGCTAGACTATGGAAAGCCTCTGAACTCTTCTAATCCTGAATCAAGACCACCATCACTGCCAAACGATCTCTGGTGCCATTTGTATTTCCCTGAGACTTTATTTTCTTACTAAGATCAAATAATATTTAGTTGTTTCCCAGACTATACACCCATGATATCAGGCTGAATATTTTTCCAAATTTATTTCCACCCAGAACTCTCTTTGAAAATGATGCCTTTAAGATATAATCAAGTCAAAATGAAGTCATATTGAATTGAAATTAGGCTTCTGTCCTTTTAAGAAAAAAAAATAATTTGGATTTAGAGGCACACAAGGAAGAATGCCATGAGAAAATGACAGCAGGAGCTGGGGTTACATTCTACCAAGACAAAGAATGTTGAAGATCACCGGAACTCACCAACAGCTAGAAGGAAGTGGGGGAAATCCTCCGTTGCAGTCTTCAGGGGGATCATGATCCTACCAACCCCTGAGTTTTCAACTTTTGCCTCCAGAACTGCAATAAAATAAGCTTTTATTATTTCAAACTACCTACTTACTGGGGACTTACCCAAGCGAACACAGGAAATCAATATAGCAACAGACATCCATGGAAATCTAGCACAGGAGGAATGGCTGAAACCAAAGCAGAACCAGGAGATACATAGTTTCTTTCTTCGTGTTTTTTTTTTCTTGGTGTACTCCTGGTTTCTGTTATGCAGCAGACTCCAGGATGATAATGTGCGTCATGTTATGGGATTGTCCACTCTGGTCTCTGAAGTCATAACATCTTGGTCCATGAAGTCTCTCAGGATTCAGCTTGAATCTATTTAATTCGAGAGAGGAATATCTGAACTTTGGGCTGAATGAAAATGGCAAGATTTATAGATCATACCAGACCTAGGTTGACTCTAGGAGACCATTCTAAAGAGAATGTAACTGTCTCAATAAAGGATGCAATGGTCACTAGGGTCAAAACTTAACTTTTCTCCCTGTGTTTGCCTTTGACACGTGCTTTCTTTGGGAATGTGGTCCTAGGGGAGTGGCAAACAGACACTTTGAGTTGTCCACCATCACTAGGAACTGGTGTTAGACATGTCTAGAACACTCAAAAGTCTTCGGCAACATGCCATGAGAGTATATCCTTCAGGATAAAAACGAGGAAGATTTTATTGACTGGCTGATGTTTTTCCTCAAAAAGGACCCTACATTCATTAGCTTTCTCTTACTTCCAGTTGGTATACACTCAAGGGTAAGAAAGCTTCTCTGTCATCTACCCCATAGAGGCAGGGCAGGATGGGATAGGCACCAAGCACAGACTAAGCTAAGGCAGAGCTCAATTGTTTGAAGTTACTGTGCTGTTTATTGGCAGAGCAGTGGCTGCAGAAAGAGTGGGGAGCAGGCTGAAGACCTAGGAACAGTGCATGAGAAGTATCTGATATGCTCAGTGTCATCGAAGCAGATACGATTTTCTTTTACTATACTCTTTCCGAGTCTGGTGAGAATATTGTCTCTTGAGGCAAGGGTAGCCTATCATTCTAACTATTAAAAAGGCCAACACCTTGGAAGCTGGGCATGCTGGAAAAGCAAGGGAGAACTCATCAGATGGGGACCTATACCACTCCCCGAGACAGAACCAGACAATTAAAGAAGAAAATGTTAAGATACAGGTCTAGATGCAGAAATGCAGTCAATCTCAAGTAGAATAGGCAAAAAGCGCCTCTCTCCTCTAGCTTTTCCTCAGCACCTTCATTTTCTGATAGGCTTTCTTGGCTAACTCATTTTAATAAGCCCCCCTCTTGCAGAACTGCTCAGTTTGGGTCTAAAGCTCTATGCTATGTTCTCTCTGTAGCTCTGAACATGAATTTATGATGCACAGTTTATGGTTGGCCCACCTAATACTCTCAGTCAGGCCACAGGCCCCTCTCAGCTCGTGGAAGGACTGCTGTTGGTTCGAGTACCGTCCAGTTCATTTGGTTATATTTGGAGAGGGGCCAAAAGGCATACAACACAGTGCACAGAGCGTCGGACCTGAGGCAGAAATTCTCCAGAAGAATCTGGAGACAGAGACAGCAAATGGAATATTCCTTTAAAGCATAGGTGACTGGATGTAGTGGTTTGAACTAGGAATCCAAAGACATAAGCTCAAGACTGACATGTGGCTCACACACAGCCTTAGGAATCTCAGGGAGACCAGGTAGCCTCACACTCTTCCTACGAAGAAAGGGGCATTGATGGGTCTCTGAGCGACCTGAACATAGTGGAAGCAGAGTTGTGTTGTTATGGTGATGGCCTCTTTCGGTGAATAGAGGTGATCCAAACCCTGGGGCAATGCCAGAAATGTCCTCTTTGTCTAGGAGAGCTCCTGATAAAAATCCAGTACAGCTTGTAATTTACTTCGGAGTCATTCAAAAGACCCCTACCCTTTCCTCCTTTCTTCCTGTGAAAGATAAACGTGAGAAGCAGAGAAGTCTCTAATCCCCAGTGAAAGACTTCGCGATAGCCCAGCCTAAACACAGGTGTCCCTGCTTTTAGACTGACCGTGAAGAAAATGTATGCATCTTATCTTTTTACACATCGCCTCCACTGTGGCCATCATCCAGAGTAAGATCCGGGGATGCAGGATTCCTGAGAAAGCTTGGAGCCAGGGCATTGAGGGAGAAAACCTGAGCTTAGAGAGGCCAGTTCAGTCTTTCCACTCAGCGTCTCTGGTGACAGGAGGCTAACAAGGTTCCTTTTTAACTGTGTAAGGTGACCTCCACCCTCCTCTTCCCTTCGCTGATATTAGCTGAATTTCGCCAGTCATTATCTCTGTCTTAAGGTTGTAGGTTAAAATGCCCCTCAATTGTCTCAACTTGCAATGGACCCCACTGCCATTCTCCTATTGCTGAGGGAAGTCTTGATGGGGTCACAGCACTCAATAAAACATTTCTCACGAACAATTCTGTTCTATGGGCAGTAAGGGCATAGAGAGCTGTCTTGTTCCACTGTGGGAGCCCGAGAAGAATGTAACACTTTCAACTTGTAAAAGCAGGAGTGGCCACTTGACGTGGGAAA
This sequence comes from Peromyscus maniculatus bairdii, assembly GCF_049852395.1. Lineage (NCBI taxonomy): Eukaryota > Metazoa > Chordata > Mammalia > Rodentia > Cricetidae > Peromyscus > Peromyscus maniculatus. Next base: position 41,461,738 of record NC_134864.1, on the reverse strand, counting down.
ATGTCCCCCGGGTCATTCGAGTCTACTGTCTCAGTCATATAATGCTGCTAAGACGGAGACTGTACCTTTGTTTTGCAGTGGAGGTGGGCCGTTCTGTATATGGACAGTCATTTGTTACGCGCCACACACAGCTCTCAGGTGGGAATCAACAGTATGCTCTGGTTTCTACGTTCACACAGGTAGAGAGGTCAATTTATCTCTCAATCACTGCTCTTTCTTTGACATTGCTCTCTAAGTGTCCGAGGTGCTCCACGACAAGGAACTGAGAGATGCATGGAAAAGCTTTCTTCTTGAAAACCCAGCCTACAGGGAGAACTCAGACAGCTACAGTTTCCCGTGCCTGCCTCTGGTGGCACACTCATCTTCTTGTTAACATTCTTGGGACTTCCACTGGGACCTGCAGAGTTATGTGCGTGCACAATTTCTATTTTTTTTTTAAAGAAATTCTTTTGTGCTGAATTCCTGCTTTCAGAAAGTTTCAGGGAAAAAGGGGTCACAGGGGTCTGTATGAATGGTGCCACCCAAGGAAGGGTTCACCTGGTCTCTGATCACTCTGTTGTAAGCTCCGCAGTCGGGGGAAAGGCTGCCAGGAAATGAGTCTGATGGTCTGCCTGACTAGGCAGAGGATGGGGGTGGGTGACGGACAGTGCACAATCAACATTGTCTCTATTTCCACTCCACCCTGAAGTTCTGGGCTGGATCGGGTCTCTGGCAAAGCCATCTATACTACGTGAGACTAAGCCACCTATAATACCTGAGGCTCAAGACTTCCTCTCATTTGACCGACATGATTCTGGGGTTCAGAGAGGAGAAAATAACATCTCAGTGACTAGAAAGAGCCTGCCTTACATTCTTGTTCCAAGTTGGGTAGGAAGTTCTGTTACACCGCATTGCTTGTGTGTTGTGATACCTGCTCTCCAAAACTATTCATCTCTCTGCCACTCTGCTAATCCTGCAGCACCTGACTGACTGATCTGAGGTCCTTTCAGGTGGTGCTTGGGCTTCTTTTTAGCCTTGGGTTACCTATCTATCCAACAGTGATTTGTCCTCATGTCTAAGCTGAATAGCCCTGGTTTGCAAAAGAAAGTCAATTTTGTTTTCATGGAGAAATGTAGTGACAAAGCAAGGCATTATTTATGTCTTAGAACAATAAGGACGTCTTCAATAATAACTGAAGCTGAAGCCAGTTCTGCTCTAGACACTATGGGGGATAAAAAGACACATAGGACATGGCGTTTTACGAAAAGAGCTGGACATTCTTTCTAACAGATGAAAACATTAAATGGCAGCTACAGCCACATGCTCATTAATGTGAAAAATGTTGTGGAGAACAGAAAATCCAGAAAACCATGCAAGAAGCTATAGGTAGTTACCTGGTTCCCAGAGAGAGTGATGCTTTCTCTGGTGTTTGAGGATAAGGAGACTATTGGTAGCCATAGTTGTAGGAGATTAGAATTGAGAAGAGTGCAAAGCAAGGTGATTGTTCTGCTAGGAAAGACTGCACTGGGTGTGTGTCCTGCTATGGTCCATATCTAGGAGGCCAAGCTGAACAGGAGCCATGTCAGAGTGATCACCCAGCCACCAGAGGGTAAAATAGCAAGTCTTGCTCTAGATAAACTGATGCATGCATTCCCCGCACTGGACCTGCTCTCCAATCTCTCTGTCTCAGCTTCCGATGGGGAACCTTAGGGGGAAGCTCTGGCAGACTAGACTGGCACAAGTAAGAGGAGCAAGGGTCTTCAAGGTAGGGTGTTCACAGGCGGTGGCATGTTAAACAGGCCGCCATCGAAGAGGCTGTGAAATATTTCCCAGGAGGGATAGATGGAGGGAGGGACTTAGATACAGAGTATTCCAATCTCTCATCTTTTCTGCCAAGGCTTGGGACAAAACTCCAAATAAACATGATGCTCCACAGAGATAGCCTCACAGATAAATGGCTTTCAGTCTCTCCATGGTTTGATTCAACATTACCCAGGCAGGCTGGGTGCAAGATGACTCCATCCTTTCTTTAACGGATTTTCCAGCACGAAGCTGTCATTCTGCCCCTAAAATGAGAAGGAAAAGAGACCAGATACCCCACGATTGTAACTCCTCCTCCCTGGAAATGAAGGTCATAGAGACAACTGTGTGGTATGAGGTGCGGGCAGTTAAGACATCTCCATATTCTAATGAGAAGTGGGAGATGGTAGCACAGAGCGGCTGGCACTCAGTCCTCAGGCAGGACTTTCTGGGTGGTGGATGAGAACTGTGGCCTTGGGAGCCGCCTGGAGCTGGCAGTGGTGTCCACTCTCCATTCACTCTCTAAGTGTCAAGTAGCAAGTGGTTTGGGCCCAGAATGTGGCCTTGGCTTCAGGTGGGCAGAGCAGAAAAGAGGCCAGTCCATCTCCAGGCACCTTTGAAAACCCCCTGCTCTTGTCACCTCGAGAAGAGTGTCCTCCCTAGAGAAGGTGAGGCTCCAGGAGAGTTGAGGGAGGACGTCCAGATGGCTGTCCCGGTGAGACTACATTGTTCAACTCAGGGTCATCAAAATATGAAGTGAAGACTCGGGTATCTGTGCTGGGGATAAGATGGATCACAGTAAGGAAAACCAAACGCTGCAAGTCCTGCTTCTCAGAGCCTCTGCACTCCTCTACTCTCAAAACTCTTGCTTGAAAATGACCAATGAAGATGGATGGAACTAGAAGATATCATCCTGAGTGAGGTAACCCAGACTCAGAAGGGCAAACATGCTATGTACTCACTCATAAGTGGATATGAGCTACAAAGTAAGGGATAACCATGCCACAGTCCACAGACCCAGAGAGGCTAGGTAACAAGGAAGCCCAAGGGGGGAAATGCATGGATCTCCCTGGGAAGGGGAAATAGAGGAGAGCTCCTGGATGGACTGGGGGGGTGGGTGGGCACAGGAACTTGAGGGATAGAGTTGGGGTGTGGGGGGGGCAGTGTTGAGAGAGATGACTGGAAAGGGGGACTTTACGGAGACAGATAAAAGCCCGATGTGAGAGAAACTTCCACAAGTCTACAAGGATGGTCCCAGCTCAGATTCCTGGCAGCAGTGATGTACAGCCTGAACTGGCCATCCCCTGTGAATGGATTGGTGACTACCCTGATTGTTGTTGGAGAGCCTTCATCCAGTGACTGATGGAGGCAGATCCAGAGACCCAAGGCCAAACATTGAGCCAAGCCTGGGAGTCCTGCTGAGGAGAGGGAGGAGGGATTGTAGGAGCCAGGAGGGGGTCCAGGAACATCGAAGGAAAACCCACAGAAACAGCTGGTCAGGCTTAGGGGAACTCACAGTGTCTGAACCAAAAACCAGGAAACCTGCATGGGACCAACCTGGGCCCTCTGCGTATATGTGACGGTTGTGTAGCTTGGTCTATTTGTGGGACTCCTGGCGATGGAAACAGGGGCTGTCCCTGGTGCTTTGGCAGGCTCTTGGGAACCTGTTCCTCATGCTGCCTTGCCTGGCCCAGCCTGAATACAGGAGGAGGTGCTGCCATATTTTGCTGATGTCTGTGGGAGGCCTGCTGCTTTCTGAGCAGATACAGAGAAAGGGTGGATTGAGAGGGGGACAAGAGAGGAGGGGGGAGGGAGGGAAAGGAGAGGAAGGAGGCGAGTCTGCAGTTGGGGTATAAAATAAATAAATAAGTCAAATTAAAAATAAAATTGAAAAAAGAAAGAAAATGACTGCTGAAAACAGCTTGCTATGGTTCGGCCAGAAGAGCTCTGGTGTCCCTTTGTTTATCTGGGGACGAGCTAAGGCCACTGGAGATGAGCTGACACTACCAGGGCTGAGGTGACTTTCCCCGGGGGCCGGGGCTGGTGGAGTTCAAGGTGACAAGTCTCGTATTTCCAATTTAGGATTTCTTTCTTCCAACCCACACCTGGTGCGGTAAAAGTGCCCAAATTTATTTCGTTGGCCCTGCTAACAAAAGGGTGGAGTCCAGGGTAAGAGAGCACACTCTGTAGGATGACCACCCTAAACATCACCACGGCTGTCCCAACCCCAGCTGTCTGAGTGTCTTTCTGGGTCTGGCTGTTGTCAATACTTTCCCGGTACTCTGCCCATCTTCTTTTCCTCCAGCTTATGATTGGGGAGAAAAGGCCAAGGCAGGGCAGGGAGGCAAGATACAAGGAGGGAAAAAGAGGCAGCGGAGAGAAGCATGCAAAGCCGTGAAATCTAATTGAATGCTTCATATATACCAGGTCATATCACCCAAGTTATTTTGTTTGATCCTCAAAATTATCCTGTTGTCACCCTTGAACATACAATTGTGTAATTTAAGGAAAGTGCACAGCCAGAAAGTAACAGAAAAAAAATTATACCCAGGGATAATGACTGACAGAAAGTGGTCCTTTCTACTCTAGAGGAGGAAGGCAAAGGCAAAAGTATGTTATGTTCTATTCTTCAGAGCAGATCAGAATGTCATGTTTCCCCTTAAGTACAAATTTATTCCATTATTTTGACAGAAGGGCTGAGAATTGGCAAAGCTGGTATTTACCTTTCTAGCATTATCAAAGAAATGGGAGACGGAGCCCGACACCCCCACACCATGAGTCAGGGGTGCATTCTTAGTGCACCCAAGGCAAATGACCCATGTCCAGCAGTTTAATACTTTGAAAGTGAAGTTTCTATAGGAATACCTTGCCTTTTATGCTCTAGAATGGAGGGTTTGTTCAAGGTTAGCCACTGCGGAATAATTTTGTAGAGGTCCTGGTGGCCCCTGAAGGAAGGCAATCCACAGAACTGTCCCTGTCCCTTCTGTTAGTAGCTGAGCCCCACCTACCTAGTATCCTTTTGGTGTAACTGCTGTGACAAAAAGTCCCCATGCCAAGAGGAAGTCTTTCCTGGCTCCTTTGGGTGTAACGTAGCCAGCAGAGGTTAAAGGTCGGTAACAGGGATTGTCTTACATGGCAAGGAACTTGCTGTGTGAGCAAAGCCCAAGTGACCGGATGGGAGCTTTGTCCAAACTCTGGGACCTGGGAGAGGCTGGGAAAGGAAGAATGAGAAGTGTCCACGGGAGTCCAGGATGGAGGGTCAGGAAACCATTGCCACCCTGCACTGTGGAAACAGAAGAGCCTGGAGACGGAGCCGCACATCTCAAGGCAGTTGCAGGCTGGAGAAATAGCAGGCGTGCTCATCACCTGGCCAGGTTTCCCTCCCATCTTCCAGCACCTTCTTCCTCTCCCATCTGTCTCTTCCAACTTCTCTTTCTCCCGTCTTTTGCTTTCCCATGACCTCTTCCCTCCCACCTCGGTCTAGCCTTCCCATCCTGCTCCTCTCTCTCTATCTCTTCTTCTTCCTCATCTCCACCTCCCTCTTCCAGTCAGGAGTGTGCAGCCTGTGGTCCATGGTTGCACGCACCAGCAGCCTGTGGCCAAAGATGGTCTGAATGCGCACCAATACAAGCTTATTTAAAACGTTATGAGATGACGTGCACATATCTAAATAGATATATTAACTCCACTGCACAATTCATAAGCGTGAACTTCATAGAGGTCAATCTTGTGTGGCAATGTCGAAAAGTTGTATGTGCCTGTGAGTGTCTCGGAATTACCTCATGGAACCCAGGAGTCTTAAATTTCATTTAAATTTGAGAGTCACCGTGGTGTTGAGCTTCAGCTGTTGATGTTGGGAGTCCCTGAGGTTCAATGTCCTGCAGAAACGCACCCTGGTCTCAAGGTAGTAAGCTGGTTAGGAATATTCAAACAGAGAGATCTGTAAAAATTCCACACACGATGCACAGAGCGTCATAGGTTCCCTGATGCCTTTACCCTCCCCTCAGGAGACTAAGTCGGAGCTTGGCACAGAGGGGGGAGGAACACGTACCAAGCAAGGTACATTGTGGAGTTTTCTATGCGTTAGTCCCTGTTCTGTCCCCTAGATGTCTTCCTTCATGCACCTTTTCCAAACGCACCAAGTTATGTGACCTAAGTCATGACTCCCCGTTATTAGAAGCTATTCTGGCTGCTGCCCAGTTGTTGAAGTGTTGAGACGATGAGAGAAAATACAGGAACTGCTTGAACTCCCGCCCAGTCCTCTTTCTTCTTCATTCCCTCCCCAGGCTCCAGGAGCCATTGCTTCCTCATGCCTAGAGACTCTCACTTTAGTGCTCAGACTCCCTGACCAGCTGCTGCCCTAGCCCCTTGATCTTCTCTCACGTCTAGGATCAAATGTCATCTTCGGTTTAGGGGGAGAAACTTTCTCTAGTTCTGTATGTTGGACATAGGTAGCATTAAGCTTTTTTATTTTTTTTTTCTATTTTTAAAAATCTTGATTACTCTTTACAGAGTTTGTGTTGGCATACAACACATGGAAGTCTTCCTCACAGTTCACGTAGCTGATTTCCTGTTATGGAACTATGGCACCCATCACCATTGACTCCTCAGAAACTGGAAAGATGACCCATTGGGTGTGACACACACAAGCTCCACTCTCCACTTCTCCTTTGTAGCCCAATTCACAGGGTATAATTATGAGTTTGTGTTGTTTTTTTTCTCCACTCCCAGGCTCTAAGGCTCTGTGGCGGGCAAGAATCACACATATTTAGTTCACTCAACTTTCACTAGGCACCCAACATCTTACATTCTATAACTGCATAGACCAACTCTAGCTATATATTAAACACAAAGGGAGTTAATAACAAGAAAATAAATCTCTGTCTCTCTGTCTCTGTCTCCGTCTCTGTCTCTGTCTCTCTCTCTCTCTCTCTCTCTCTCTCTCTCTCTCACACACACACACACACACACACACACACACACATATCATCACCACTACCACCACCACCAAAACAAACAAACGGTACCAACACTTACGCAGGCATTCTGTATCGACTGATCCAGGTGCCGCCTCCCCATCAGCAACCCTTAACACTCTGCAAAGTGATGCTCCATTAAAGCCAACACGCTGTGTCTGGGCTTCATGCCTTGCTCCTCTGCACTTGTTGCCTACCTGTCTCCCTTCCCTAGCCAAAGCTGCATCTCTTGGTTGCTGGCTGGCCTATTCCCTCACGAGCCTGTCTGTTTTGGCCTGACTCATTCCAGGGCCCACCCTAACACATTCCTATTTCTCTTTAAATGACTATTTATGGCCTGTTACCTCCAGGACACAGCTCCTGATGAAAACAGTCCAGACCCAACGCCTCCTGTGTAATTGAGAATCCAGTCCTCCTTAAAATTCTTTTACACTGTTTTCCATAATCATGTGCTTCTGTTGGCAGCCCGTGGGTGCGATTGATCTGGACTGTAAGCTCCTGGAACATGGCTATAGCCCAAGGGCTGAAATGGCAGAAACCACCAGGTTGAACTGTGTAACCAGAAAGTGAGACGAGAAGGCGTTCTGGGTATGCATAATTGTGAGACGTGGGCAGACAGAGGCAGGCCGGCTGGGCACAGGATCTCTGCTGCACTGTGGATGCTCAGAAGGATGGAGGGCGGAAGGATGGCTGCTGTGGTCCTTTCCTGGAGCCCAGTGAAGAGTCACCTAGCGGGAGGTCAGACCTGTGCTCTGTAGCCCAAGAAGACAGACCCAACTTGGAGGATGGAAGACAGCCGAAGCCGATTCAGCTTCATGGGAAAATGGGTGTTTTTACTGTTCGAGTGGCCCTGGCTGGCCCGGGTTGTCTCTTAGCATCAGTGATTTGTAGACCAGCCTCCCAGTGTGCTCTGCCCCCTCCCATGTTCCTACCCTACTTTGCTACTATTTATGTAGCCTCTTTATTTGCCCAATATTTTTATTTTTTCCTTGGTTTAACTTGTTCTCTGAGAATGTTCTACAACATCTTTTGATCGTATTCTCCTCTTCTCTCAAACTCCTCCCATACCCTTCTTAGCCCACCCAATTGTATTCTCTTTTAAAATATTTAAACCACCCAACCTGGCTTCTCCTTGCCATAAAAGGGCACCCATGAAGTTATAGATTAGATGTGTAAGTGATTAATAGACACACACACACACACACACACACACACACACGATATTCACATGTATATTTTTGTAAGTGCGTAGGTCAGGATACCATAGGTAGATAAGCATAGTCTCAACTCCTTTCACATACCTGAGCCAGTGGGATGACGTCAGATAGATCCCACTTTCCAGCTTGGGAAGGGCATTTGGATTTTCTAAATCTTGGCTTTCTAAACTGTAGAAAACTCTTGCCCATGCCTGTCTGTGGGCAAGAGGTGTCAACATGTGTTCAGCTCCCACCTGCTGCTGATCAGCACCGTTCAGTGACCCAACTTCCTGGCAGCAGGAGAGTGTCTTTCTGGAACTGGGACTAGCAGAGGAGAAGCCATCTAAAGCCATCAAGGCTGAAGCTGCCTCCACTTCTGATACCTCAACTACAGCTGTGCCTTTAAAGACTTGGGACATGAACACCCGCCATCTGGGTGACACTTCCTCCTCCTCACTGCCCTGACCTCTCCCAGTTATCTTTTCTGGGAACGCTTCCTCCCTTTATACTATGCATTCATGAGTTTGCGAGTCCCTTGTGAACTCTGCACATGTGGAATGCAGTGTGGACACGAGTGTGTGTATGTATATGCGTGGCTGTGTATAGTACCTGCAGTATGTGTATGTGATGTGGTAGGTGTGTATGATGTATGTGTGCCATGCATGTGGTAAGTGCATATGTGTTACACGTGTGTTATATATGGTTTGCAATGTGTAAATGTATGTAACAATACAGTTGTGTGCATGCTATGTACATATGTGACATGCTGTGTATGTATGATGTACAGGGTGTACTGTATAGTGTGTATGATGTATAGCATGTATATAGTACAAGCGTACTATGTACTTGCTGCATATGCACATGGGATATGACTGTGGTGTGTTATGTTTATAAGTGGTGTATAGTGAGTATTTTATGGGTAGGTAGGTAATACGTGGAAAGTGTGTGTCATATGTGGCATGTGATATGTTGAACATTGTATATGTATGGCTCATGTTATGTGTATGGCCTGCGAAACATGTGATGCATATATATTATGTGGTATGTGGTGTAGTGTGAGTGTGTATGGTATAAAAGTATTTATTTGATGTGTGTGTGTGTGTGTGTGTGTGTGTGTGTGTGAGAGAGAGAGAGAGAGAGAGAGAGAGAGAGAGAGAGAGAGAGAGAGAGAGAGAGAGAGAGAAGGTGGGTTGTTAATAATGAATAGGGGCTGTAGAAAAAGCCTTTAGGGGAGATTTCAAAAGTGGGAGTTGAGCAATTAATCCAGACAGACCTCTCTTATTGCAGATGTGGGAATACCCCACAGGACTGCAGCTAATTAGAGGGAAATTTCCAGTCAGAATCCAGTTATCCGTTTGAGCCTCTTTCTGTGATACACTGACTTTTCCTGATAATTTATCCCTATGACCTCAATTTGGAAATACATCAAATCTCTCTGTCTCTGTCTGTCTCTCTCTCTGTCTCTGTCTCTCACACACAAACACACACACACACACACACACACACACACACACACACACACACGCACACACACACACACCTTTCAGCCTGAGTTTGTGAAGTACATCCCACCAGCCCAGGGACATCATGAGCACTCTATGGGCAGTCATGTTAAGCTAGAACCCAGGGCCAGAGCACTTTAGACTCTGGTAGCTTCTGTGTCGCTCGGTCCGTTGATTCTTTACCAAGCCAGATCTCTCTCGGTCTCTCCCATAAGTTCTGAATTTTCTGCTGCCACTGGCAAATGAATTACACGTTGCACCGGAAGTCCTGTCCCTTTGACTCCTCTCTGGCCGATGGCCCTCAGCTCTGGGCAGTCCCTCAGAAGAGCACTTCATCTGTTGTTCCCTGGGAAGGAGAGAAGGCCGAAGCTCTTCAAGAGGAGGGCTGGAAAGTGTGCTGTTTCCCCTGGAACAATTAGTGCCTTTGTGGCTGTTTAACCCTCACACCGGCCTTCTCCCTGGAGGCCAGCCAAAGGGAGACTTCGCTTTAGGACCTTGGCAGGGCAACACTTGGAAGCAGTTGCAGTTCTTATTGAGAGTGGAGAGTCTCTCCACCATGGATGCTGGCCAGCCTGGGCTATTCTAGGCTTTCTCTACTTGGGTCCCACTTTATCTGTTTCCTTTCCTGGGGCTCCATGATATGTGCTGTTTTATGTTTTCACACTCTCCAGTTATTCCTTATCTGTGTGTACTTTTTCCACGCAGATTGTACACAGAACTGTAAGAGCAAATTATGGGAGCTTTCCAGTTTGGAACGCATTGTCATCTGGGTTGATGTAGAAACCAATCATTTAAAAATGATTAAGAGAGAGGTGGGGGAGAAGAGGTTCTGAAAATAATCAATTAAGAAAATTCTTGTACTTCGTAGATGTCCTGGGAAAAGTTGAAGCCAAGACATGCTTAATATACCAATGACAATAGATTTAAGGAATTTCGTTATGACCTTTATGAACTTCAAGTTCAGGGGCATTGAAGGACACTTACTGGAGCCCCTTGGGGAAACTCAGCTGAGCTAGCAAAGCTCTCCAGGGAGCCACCCTCTATCTGTCAGGAACAGGAGATGCAGTTGCTGTCTGATTTATTTAAGAATACTTGGGGGAAGAATTATGCATCAAGTGTCATGCCGGCTACAGGCATGTAGACATGGAAGTCCTGGTCTGGAGAAGAGGTGAAAACGATATATTCAAAGGCTGCCTATGCCAGAGCACAAGGGTGGAGGTTTCACACAAAGTCTCTTTTGAAAAAGGACTGAAAGATCTAGGCCCACTGAGACCAATGTTTCCACTCACAATCTAGAGTATGGCTTCTCCGTCTACAGAATAGGTACCTTTTGGTCAGCCTCAGTCCTCACCCTCCAGTCTCTAACCTGGCTGGCTTTTCTTTCCTTTGGAATAATCTTGGCCCCTTCGGGAACCTGAGGTCTTCAGGCCTGCTAGATGAAGGAGGTGGAGACATTCATCCAGGATGAGAGGGTGATGGGCACTGTGGAAATCAGAGGCAGGTCACAGGTCCAGGTTGCTGATGTCAGAGGAATTAAAAGTGGATATTAAGAAATCATTTCCTGCCGCCAGTATTGTGAAAGCCTGTGACGGAGGATGAAGGAAAATTACTGAGGGCCCCTTCCCTAAAGGATCTTCTGGAAGAAGGACCTAGTTATCTAACAGAAGCCTGACCCCAAGCGAGAGCTCTTTCTCCCCCTTCCTCCAGCCACGAGATTGTGAGAAATGTTGGCTCTTGCATGGTTCTTCCAAAAGGTTTTGCTAAACAAGCTAGGTACTCTATACCCTCTCCACTGTGAAGAAAATTATTTGAAGGTTTTTTTTTTTTAACAAAATGAAAATTCAGTCAGTATTGTGCTAAGAGAGAAAGAGGGGACCATAAGGTAATGATGAAGCAGGGATACAGCTGCTCCAGGATGTTCTTTTGAAGCAGCTTGTTTCAATGCCACTGAACTCTGTATGCCTGGAAAATGTGATTTAATTCATCTAGGGACACAATATGGATTGTAATCTGACCTGACAGTTAGGTCAATGGAAACAGGATTATGGAGAGATTGGCAATGTCTGGATGGGAGGAGGAAGAAATGGAGAAATGGGGAGCACTGGGTGGATGCAGAAGTTTGAGGATTTCTGGAGGGTCTGAGTTCATTGACCTGCATATAAACTAGGAACATCCTGAGGCAGTGTTCAGGAAATGGAATGGGGAATCTATGTCACCGTGGAGTGTTCAATTTTGGGGGGAGGGTAAGACTGGGTTTGGAATGTACAGGAATCTTTCAGGATCCATGGCAATCTGGTTCAAGTACCTCTGGGATATCAAAGCCAGAGATGCTTAAACCCTTCATATAATATGGTGTAACATTTGCATGCAATCTATGCACATCTGCCCTCATTCTTTAAATCACTTCTAACTCATTTACAACACCCATATGAAATACATGCTTCAATAAGTATTATATAAGGGAATAACGACGCACAAAAGTATTTCGGCATGTTCAGTATACACGCAATTGAAAATCTATTTTGATCTTCAGTTTCTTGAATTCACAGGTGTGGACCCTTGAGCACATTGTAATTATTAATCTATGGGGGAAATTTCAAGAAAAAAGATGGAGTGCCAGAGCATCCACTGTGGGCTGGGCAGGACTGGAATGGGTCATATTTGTCCTAGCAACCACCTCCAGGCTCCTGTCTCACTGAGATGTTTATAGATAGCTTGGACTTCTGGAAACACATACTTTGGTCTGTGTATGCCTTTGCATTACCCCTTTAGTTTAAATGGATGTACTCAGAGTGACACGGATAAGCTAGCCAGCAGAGTGAGCATTTGTCACGGATGCCGTTTGCAAAACAGGGCTGCAAAATACAGACACTGAGAGAGGCTAGAAAGGAGTGATTCTCTGCACTTTCAATGCATGGTGTATGCTTTTCAGGGGACTTAGACTCTTCGAGCTTCTTTATATGTGGCTGGCATTCCCCTGGGCTGGCAGAGGCAGATGGAGGAGATTCAGCATGGAAGGTATTAGAATGCATGTCTAGTACAAGCAAGGTCTGCCATTTATTGTGCAGTTGCTGAAAAAAAAATAGATCAGACAGCTAAATGGATTTGGTTACTAGTAGAGTCCAGGAAATCACAGTTGACATGTGTGTAGAGAAGTCTTCTTTTGTACCTGACGCGATGCACAAGGTGATGGGTCTTCTGTCTTGATAAATGTCCTGAAAGCTCCCTCTGAAGTTTAGGGTTTCTTAAGGTTGAGAACTTCAAGTCCTCAAGACTCTGGACTAAGGTGGGGGGGGGGGCTATCTCCCAGGAGACAAAGGACAGAACTGGGGAGCAGTTCTAAACTCTGAGCAGGTCCCAATGTTCAAGTCTAGGGAAGATTAACTTTTAACTGTCTATGGAGAGCAGGCTGAAGTACAGACAAGAGGGAGATGTAAGGTGTAGGGTTTCTCTCAAGCTGGAGATTCTAGATTTCTCTTCATCCTAGTTCAGCCATCCTGTGTATCTAGGAATCATGGAAAGTGCCCTGGAATCCAGGATTATCTTACAGAACTGGCAAAAAACACACTTGCCATTTTTATGTTGTTGTTTTTTTTCCAAGACAGGGTTTCTCTGTGTAGTTTTGGTGCCTGTCCTGGATCTCTCTCTGTAGACCAGGCTGGCCTTGAACTCACAGAGATTCACCTGGCTCTGCCTCCCAAGTGCTGGGATTAAAGGCATGCATCACTACCACCTGGCCACACTTTTTTTTTCAGCAGGATTAAAATGAATTAGTGTGTACTGATTGTATAAAAGTGTTTCATTAGGATATTTTCATATATTTATAGAATATACTTTGATCCTGAATTGACTCAGGAAGTTCGGGCCCATTTCTTAGCTATGGGACTATCAGCTGAATGAACCCAGACGAGGGACTTGGCCTCTTTTAGCCCACGTAATTTCTCATTTCCTCAGTAATACAGCGGGGCTTGGATGGATGATCAAAAGGCGACCTTTAGACCGTAGCACTTTATAACTCTGTTTTCTGTGACCTCTCTTTTCCTTGGAGGGCTCGTCCATCATTATTTTTATTACTGTCACCTTCATTCATATTAATAATAGCTTTTGATTATTACTCAGATCACTGTGGTTGGAACACACAGTCATGACAAGGACAGCAGCCAGGCATGTTATAAGCAATTATTATGGCAAGCAAAATCCTACAGGGGCTGAAACAGGGCATGACTGCCCCCACTCCCTACACCCAGGCAGGCCCAGCCTTGATACACAACCAGATGACTTTTCCTGGGTCCAGAAGAGTCCTGGCTGCAAAAGGAGAAAAACTCTGCTTTGTCATTTGGAGACAAAGCATCGTGTGTCTTGGTTTTTGCTTAGACAAAATGGCAGCTCATTTATGCTTAGCACACACATCTAATTTGGTGGGATAGAAGAGAAATCATAGATTAGGAAGTGAGCTGGGGTGCAGGCTAACTGGTAGTGTGCTTGCCTAATGTTCTTCAAAACCCTGGATTTGATCTCCAGCACGACATACAACCTGGTGTGGCGGTATATGCTGAGCACCAGGAGGCCGAGGCAGGAGGGTCAGAAGTTCAAGGTTGTCTTTGTCTACAGAGCCATGAGGTTAGCCTGAGACACATGAGACCTTCTCTCAAAAAAGCAAAAGAAGGAGGTGGGGGGGGAGGAGGAGGGAAGCAGCATCTTTAAGACTACGAGCCGGAACATGTGACTTGACTCTCTGCTTATTCACTGGTGGACTGTCCATCTTTAAAGAAGTTATTTCATCCACTAACCCTTAGCTTTTTCATCTGTAAAATGGGGCCAAGCCCAGTTTCTACCTCATTGGGTTGTTTTAAGGAGTGAGTTCATGCATGTTAGAGCAAAGCCTGGCTCACAGAATTTAAAACAAGTTGACCATTTTCATGCCCCTCCTCCCCATATGTTACATACACATGCATAACAATGAAAAACTAGGATCTTAATATGAGAAAAAATATATAGAATTTTTTTTTTGCTGCATCTTGGCTATTTTGTGTTATAATCTTCAACTACATCCATTTTCTTGCAAATGCCGTGATTTTGTTTTTCTTTACAGTTGAATAAAGTTCCATTCTGAATTTCCTTGACCCATTCATCTGTTGATGGCCACGTAGGAAAATTCCATTCCTTTGCTACAATAAAAATCGTAGCCACAAACATGGCCATGCAGGTATCTTTGTTGAGGGACTTAGCATACTTTGAGTGTACACCTAAGGGTCATGTGGCTAGATCATATGGTAGCTGAGAGGAGAAAAAGAGGTCTTGGGGTTTGGGGAGATGGTAATAGAATGTGCCATGGAAGTGGAAGGGGAGATGCTGGGGGAGAAAGGAGGAGGCAGGGGACGGGAGAGAGGAGTGGGGTAGAAGGGTCAACGGAAAGACTGGATGAGGAGACTGCAGCAATTAAGCGCACCATTCCGTAGCTGATTACTTTGCGTGCCAAATAAAAAACAACCAACAAAAGCCAGGTTAGATGTGGTGTTGATGTCTTTGACTTCTTTCTGATTTTAGTAATAGAATTGAAGAAGAGGGGAGAAAAAGGGGAGGAGAGGAGGGGAGGGGAAGAGAGGGGAAAAGAATGGAGGGGAGGGAAGAGGAGGGGAGAGAAGAGGATGGGAGGGGAGAGGAGAGGAGAAGAGGAGGGAAGAGGAGAAGAGGAGAAGGGGAGGGAAGGAGAAGAAAGAGATTACAGTTCATTTCTGAGCATGGGTCGTGGATGGCAAAGCTGGGGGAACAATGATAGTTGTCCCTCTAAGTGCTGGCCTTGAGGGTGATGCCACCTCCCTGGGTTTCCTACACCACACCTCACATGCTCTTTCTCAGGCCTATCTCCCCACTGCAGGACTCACTGATGTCAGCAGGACTGGCCTGCCCGGGGTTTCCTTCACACACCCAGCCTTCTGTCTCCCCAGTCTACCCTGGCTTTCCTTCCTGCTTCTTTCTGTACCACGTTCAGAGAACAGATCCAAGCCAGCCTTCCTCTGAGGACAATTCCCAGATCCCTTGGATGTCCAGCCCCATCTGCACCCGCCCAGTTCCTTGTTGTCCTGTTAGACCTTGCGACATGAGTCATCTTTGCATGGTAAATGTCACCCCTGCTGTCAAGAGCTCCCCACGGCACAGCCTCATTTTGGACATAAATACTGACCTTTACCTTCTCCTGTGGACAGCCTTCTCCTGAACCCCGAAAGGGCTCAACAACCTGCCTGTGTAGTCCCCCCACACTCCTCAAAACTGGGGGTGGGCGGTGGGGCCCCTGAGACACTGTCTTCATTGAATTTCATGCTATTATAACTGTGTATAGTATAACTGTGTATAGCTGAGGCCCAGACTACAGCCCCCAACACTACCCACTTCCTGATGACAATCTACACATGCATCCAGATAGAGGGGCAAATGGGTTCCCAAAATCAACGAAGAACAAACTAGAAATTTCTGTTATTCTAGGACAGAACCGTTCTCACCAGGTCTCATAAAGCAAGCCATTAAAGTAGGGCTAGAATGAGAGTACTTTCCACACACACAATTATATGTTAACTCTCTTCAAGGAAACAGGCCAGAGAGCAACGAACTAAAATTTCACGTTAAATGATGTGTTTTTCAATTGCGCAAGACATTTCAAACTCTTCTCCTTCTTTTAATGATGTTCTTATGGGCCGTCCCACACAGTGCTTTAGAGCATTTAGTTGTCATCCTTGTGAATCCTGCACACGCTTTGGTGACGCAAGAGCTGACATCGAGGAAGGCAGCTTGTCTGAATGCATTGACTTCAGCATATGTGGAAAGTGATCATTTTTTTCAGAACAATGAACTGGTGGATGGACCACATTGCAGATACTGGGGTGCCTTGGTTGCTGGCCTTACTTTCTGTCTCCTAGTGTCCCTGACTGCTCAGTGCCCTTGGTGAGTCCCTTAATCTCTTTAGGACTTCATTCCTTCATCAGTAAATGAGGTCGATGACACCCGCCCTTCTGATTTCCCAAAGCGCCTATAAAAATAAAATGAAATGGGCTATAAAGCATACAGCACCAGGCAGACCATAAATTACAATTATGATTTTAAATTGATACACCTAGAATGTCATGACTTCATCTCGCAGGCCTAGTCTGGAGAGGAAACCTGAGACACGGCTCTGTTACCCTGACTCTCTTTAACCCCGACCAGCCTTCTAGGCTGCTTTCTTCTGGTCCCCCTCTACCACTGCTCAGAGTTTCACAGTCTATGGCCACTGTTGTGAAATTTTATTTCTCAGTGTATCCTTTTTCACATGCTTGTAAGGATTTGGAGGGCTCCAAGGTTCTTATTCCTTGCACACCTTTACCAGTGAGAAAGACCTTGTCTACAAACTTAACCTTGACACCGTCTCCGACTTTTCCACTCTGGCTGGCTGGCTCCGTTTCCTCTGACATGGCCCCTTCTTTTCAGTGGTTTCTTGTTATCTCAGCTGCTTGGGTCATTTGTGTCACTTCCCCGTGGCAGCCCAGGGCTCCACCTGCCTCCTTTCCTCTCCCACGCTGATGGGAACCCACAATTCATCCTGCTGTGGCTGTTAGGTCCTGGCTGGCCTCACTCCAAAGGACCAGCCTCTTCCTCTCTGGGTCATGGTACAGAGGATACCATCCAAAAGAAAAAGCTTTCTCTGTGGCTTTCCGTCTGCGTTCTTTCCACTTTTATCATTTAGTGTATTTCAAGGGAGAACAGGTATTTGCTGGAGGAGCCAATAAAATAAAACAGGAGGCTTTACCTTTCACTACGGAGGACTTCAAGAACTACCATCTGAAGGGGCTCTGGGAAGTGCTGTGTTCTGTCCTCTTATTGCCTGCCTTAGGATGCAGAGACGAAAAGTGAGCTGGCCCCCCTGAAGTCATTGTGATTTCGGCCGATGCTTCCCATCTCTGATGGGTACTGGATGCCAAAGATGGGAAAGACAGAAGATGAAATCTTTCATAACTATTGATCAGGCTTCAATCCTAGTATTTTCAGCACAGCCCTCCTCCACCTTCCAAAACCAATCTCCTTCTCCATCAGATTTCAAAATGTTCACAGCGGTATCTCCAAGTATCCCTTTCCTGCCCCCTAGACGGTTTTTTCCTCTCTCCCGTCCTTTCTCTTCTCAGGAAGTGAAGATGCTGTCATCACTCGGTGCTACCAGGGGCAATTTCCAGTGCATTTGGTCAATATAAGGGATGTAGAAATGCAGAGGAGTCTCTCAAAAAAAATTTGGTCTCTGGTTTATGATGAGTTTCTGTTGCCATAGATGACCCGGAAGTCATTGTTTAGACACCATGGGCCACTGGAGAAGGCCCTCCTCATTCTGCCCCTCATTTCATGTGCCTTCTGTTTCTCAGGAGAGAGGACCACATGGAGGGTGAGAAGCCAGGTAATAGGTGCGCTTGGCGAGGTTGAGAAGTAAGAACACATTTAGTGAGCCTTTGGAGGACCATATATTACTTGTCTGTTGCTGCATTCCAAACCATCCCAAGCCATTTCAAACCATTCCAACCCACCCCAAAGTAGGTCATTTAAAATGGCTTTACTATTCTTTGTCCTGTAGGTAAGAACTCTGAGCAGGGATCAGTTGGAATGGCTTCTTTGTTACGTGTGATGGTCTCAGGGATAGTTAATTTGGGGCAGAAAGATAAAAAGTGGCTTCACTCATCTCTCTGGAGCCTTGATGCTGATGGTTAACCAGGGCATCTTGGTTTAGAAGGCGTAATTTCAATGAGCCTCTGATAATTCTCTTGATGATGTCCTTGACATCATCTGTCATATCTGATGGTGTCCTGGGACAAATACAAAGGACATATCTCGAAGCTAGAGTTTTGAGTGGAACCTCACCAAGACGGGAGTACCTGGAGGTATGGTTCATCGGGGGACCACAGACTATTCACAAACACTTCTTTGGAACAAAGGCTGCAGCTGCATTGGTCATGTGCCTCCCACTCAGCAAGAAAGACTTTTAAAAGCCCATCTTCTCCACCTTTCAGTACTCAATACTTTCACCCTATCTGCTCTCATGTCAGGGAACCCCTCTCTGTCTTGGGCTAGAATAGGTTGTTCAGCTACTCACACATGTCAGCAAGCATGAGCAAAGAGTTCTGGGCCTGAAGGGTGGCTTTAGTAAATGCCCTCCTTCTCCAAATAAAAGCATTTCCAAATTTTCCATCAGTGATTTGACCTTTCAGAAACTCCAGGTAAGGTTCATATATGGACACGTTTCTAGGCCCTGGCTTTGAGGGATACAATCTCAGAAGAATAACATGGTAGCCCTCTGACAGGTGGGGTCAGTAACTGGCCTTGGGTCACCTCAGCAGTGTTGTTGAAAGTGGCTCTAGAGGAGCTGTCATGGGGCATGTGATCATATCACACTTGTCAACTGCAAGGACCTTACCCTTTGTAAAATGCCCCGTGTGAAAAATGGGAGCAAATAAGGTATTAACCAGTCACCAAATCAATCCATCAATCACTGAGGATTGTCTGGAATATCAAATGGTAAAAACCCCTGGATGCTTACTAATGCCTGACATGTCTCAAGGACTCACAAGTTAAATTCTGTTTGTTGATACTATGACATATTCATGCCATCATTCCAGTACTCCCCTTAAAATATGGGCTATATAAATAAGTATATTCCTAATCACTAAATCTATCAGTACAGAAAAGTAGAAAAAAGGCAAGGAAAATGGAAGGAAGAAAGGAGGAGAAATAAGAGACTGAAGTCATCTAGATGATACATAGACAAAGGAGGAGGAAAGAGTGACAGAGATAGAGAAGAGATGACAAGGTTGAGAACACACATACTTTATGAGCAGATGTCACTTTCCAAGGAGGAGTCCCATGTCTGTGGTTATCCCAAACCTACTGGCTCCTGAAATTCAAAGCCTTTGCTTGAGGGAGAGGATGTGGGGTGCGTCAGAACACAACTGCATTCCGTCTATACTAACTGGGAAAAGATTGCCTGGAAAAAAGAAAGGATGAAGGGGCAGGGGAAGGAACTATTCCTCAGAATGAGACTGAGGGCTTGGCTGGGAATTTAATCATGATAGCTGATCTATTAGCAAGTCTCCAAATAGTGATCCCAGTTCTGGGGAGGGGGCATTTCCAGTTGTCCCGAAGGACCAATCAAACTGTGCTGCAGTCCTAACTCCAAGCCCGCAGGACTGGTGACAGGCTTCTGTTGGAAGGCAGCTTCCTACCAAGGATGAGTAGGAGCACAGAAGCTGGACATCACCTCCCTGGAACAAATTCATTCTCTGCCATGGAGATGAGTTCAGGGCTGGGGGCCTGTATATGGAAGAATTAGGCAAAGGCTTGATTCCAAGTTGGAATGTGTGTGATTGAAAAATCTCTGTTAACAAGACACTAAGGGAGGGTAAAAGGGTTTCCTCTAGCAGAAGGAATCGTGAGAATCTCGTTAGACATCACAACCATCCTTACCATTGTCACCGGATACTACGCAGGGTCAATGATCAAGGACTATTTCTTTCCCCCAAATTGTTTGGGATGGTATATCTCTTACATGCATAAACTTTATATAAACCCACAAGATTTAGAATTTAGAATAGAAAATGGAGATGATAAACTTGCATTACAAACATGTTTGTAGTTAGAAATTTCTGCATATATTCCCATCGTTAAGAAAATGGAAATTTGACTTTATCAGATTGCCTACAGCCATTTCGCCCTGGACACACCAGGTCTCTGATTTTTATCAGCATTGCAGTTCAGATTGTAACTCCATTGTATAGTGAGTAGTTGATTGGTTAATAGAAAAACAAAGTTAAGTTGAAATTATTTATATTATATTCCAATAGTTGTGCAGATTTAAGAATCACTATTTTTATTAGATTTATATAAAACACTTAGGTACTTCAGAAAAACTAGCAAAATTATTTTCACTGAAACAAATTTATCTAGCAGTTCAGTATCAAGCATGATATGTCTCTGAAGAGTATTGTCTAAACTTCCTAGGTCCATAATCAGAATTATAAGACTTTTAGGTTGAAAATAAGAGATTCAAAGAACTATATTTTTGCATATGAAACTTGAATTAAGAAAATGTTTTAAAATTAATTTTTATGTGGCCACTGATAGTGTTTTATGCTCATAAAATACACCTAGAAAGTATAAAAGACATCCCACTGAAAAATCTTTTGATCATGTTTGTTAATGCATTTGTTACCTATACTGTATAGAACAAATCTGTTACCACAAGTCCCGAAGGACAATTTGAATGTCCATGAACATCTGTCAAGGAATACTGATGCTTTATTATGTCACAGTTTTTATGGGTTGATAGCCCAGGCACTGATGTGGTCTCATCCTCAGCTCAGGATTTTACAAGGCTATGGTGAAATGAGATCAGAACTCAGGGCTAATCTGAGGCTCCTCCTCCAAGTTATACAAGGCTTGGTTCTTCAAGGTCAGCAGAGGAAGGCATCCTTGGCTTCCAGATCCTCTCTAAATAGTTCATCTGATTGCCTTGTCCATGATGCTGTCCCTGTGCACTGACTCCTTTTCAGCTATTTAAAAGTCTTAATTACATCTTTCCGGTATTGCCATATATCAGAAACTAATCCTAAGAGTGACATTCCCTTATTTTCACATGTGCCATCCATGTTCAAGTGGAGAGATCACATAGGAGTGTCATCCATCAAGAGTGAGAATGTTAGAATTCTGCCTAACTCAGAAACAGTTTCCTCTTTCTTCCTTTCACGAAGACCCCATAGCCCACCATTTCCTCCCCACAACCTACCACTTCCTTGCCACAGCCCCACCTCCTCTCCACAGTCCCCACTTCCTCCGCATAGCTCCCACTTCCTCTCCATAGCCCCCACTTCCTCTCCACAGTCCCTACTTCCTCCCCATAGTCCCCACTTCCTCTCCATAGCCCCCACTTCCTTCCCATAGCCCCCACTCCCTCCCCACAGCCCCCATTTCCTTCCCACAGCCCTCTACTTCCTCCCCACAGCCCTCCACTTCCTCTCCACAGCCCCTACTTCCTCTCCACAGCCCCACTTCCTCCTATAGCCCCCACTTCCTCTCCACAGCCCACCACTTCCTCTTTACAGCCCACCACTTCCTCCCCACAGCCCACCACTTCCTCCCCACAGCCCACCACTTCCTCCCCACAGCCCACCACTTCCTCTTTACAGCTCACCACTTTCTCCCCTGTCTTTGGGCCCCTTCATTCACACATGAGAGCTGCAGGCTCTCTCCTCACCACTGCTTTGATCACTTCTCTGGTTCATTGTTTGTTTCATTCAGGGCTGGACCTGCTTATAGGACTGTCACATCTGCCCCCTGCCTGGATTCCCTGCCCTCAGCATCACCCTCTAGTTAATTCTCTATCCTGAAGCCAGAAAAATCCTTTCTCCCCCCCCCCTCTATGTTTTTTGTTTTTCAAGACAGGGTTTCTCTGTGTAGTTTTGGTGCCTGTCCTGGGTCTTGCTCTGTAGACCAGGCTGGCCTCAACCCACAGAGATCCGCCTGGCTCTGCCTCCCGAGTGCTGGGATTCAAGGCATGCACAAACATAATTGATTGCACATGTTTTAGCTTATGGCCCAATGGATATGATTTTTTTATTTTCCCTTTCTTCCCTCACTTCCTCTTCCATTTCTTGAGAAGAGGTCTCACTATCTTGCCCTAGCTTGGCTAGAAGCTCACTGTGGAGCCCAGGTCAGCCTCACACTGGTTATCTGCCTGCTTCTGCCTCTTGAATGCTAGGATTATAGGCCCACATCACCATGCCTGGTCTCTGGTTGATGTCTTTCTGACCTCTTCCTTGAGTGCTCTTCTCAGTTATTCTCTGTCTTGTCTCTAAATACCCCTTTCCTCAGCCTCCCCTGTATTTCCCATTCTCCATGCATTTGTCATTTGTCATATCCCAGTCACCCCACACGTGACAACTCCAAACAAGCCAAGTCACTTCTCACTGTACTGTTTTCATACTCTTCCTGTGCTACAGTTTATATAGAAAGTGTCTCCTAAAGGGCCCTTGTAGGGAAGGTCTGCTCTCTAGACCGTATATCTAATAATTGAGAATGAATTGAGTCTAGAAGTCTCCTATATAATAAGGGATTAATCCATTGGTGGGTTCACAATCTGATGTTGTAATGGGGGGAGGGGTACAAAGTTTTAGAGGTAGGGTCAGGTGGAGGATGCAGGTCACTGTAGGCATGTTCTTGTGGGCTGTATGTTGGGCCAGGTCCCTTCCTTTCTCTGATTCTCCTCTGCCATGAGGCAAGTGGATGTAGTCCACCGCATACTTCCTGCCGTGACGTCCAGTCATTTCTATCATAGTCCTTTAATCCTCTATGACATACATGAAAATTAGTCTTTTCCATGTCTTTCTTTTTTCTCCTAGACAAAAAGGCACATAGAAGAAGAAAACATTTATTTATTGTGATAGCTGCAGTAGCTGGCACAGTGTTGAGGTAGAATAGACAGACATCCCATGCTTTTTAATAAAGGAAAGGAACAGAGGTGAATGAGTGCTTCAGTTCTCAGGACTTCGGTTTTCTTACCGAAGGTAATATTGTCTATTCTCCACAGCTAACATGAGGGCTAGGGTTGCCATAACCAGTTTTGTCACTAGAATATTCCAGAGAAAATCAGACTTGTGGGAAAGCTAACTCCAACTGTGTGTGCCGAATTTCTGAGAGTTACACGGCAAGCTTTGACGGAACAGAAGAGCAGACCTCTAAGATGGACAGCTTTCTTCAACACCCTGTAAAGCAGCTGGTGTGGCTCTGGGGTTTGGCCTTACAGACCTCTTGCTTTGGGGAACCTAAATGACTGAGGACCCTGGATGTTTCCTAGAACCATCTCTGGCTTTTCTCTAAGGCCATGCTTCTTTCTCTGCTCCCACTCATGACCGACAGCATTAAGGACACTAAGAGTGATACCTACTGAAGGTCATGGGACTGTTCTGCCAGCTCCCTTTGGCTCAGTGACTTTGCCAAGTCTTTCTTAGGCTGCAGAGTAGGTGCTGGGACCCAGAATTCTTCTTCTCTCCTTCATGGACTGCATTTGCTTTGGGGTCTGAGGCTTCCCCCAGGCTTCTCCAGGTCCTTCCAACTTCCTTTCGAGGGCTACCTCCTTATAATGTTCTTGGAAATTTAATCCCATCTTGGCATCTAATCCTTGGAAGGATCCAGAACAAAAAAGGCAGTATACTGTAGGGTCATTTTCGTCTGTGAGTTGGTGTTTAGCAATGGAAGATGATGTTATTCTGGCCTAACAACCATAAAGAGAAATAAGAAAAGGAACATTTTCAGTCCCTGTTTGGAGAAAACTCTAAAAGTGTGTGTGTGTGTGTGTGTGTGTGTGTGTGTGTGTGTGTGTGTGTGTGTGTTGGGGGTGAGGAGTAACACAATAGTGAGAGTAACAGTCATGATGGAAGCTCTAGAAGAAACAGACACAAGAGGCTGATGTTGGGACTGACTGGTTTCCCAATCAGAAAAATTTCTCAGGGAACTCACTTCTGCAGCAACCTAAGCAAGCCTCTATTAGAAAATTCACACGCACACACACACACACACACACACACACACACACACACACACACACACGCACAGGGGAAAGAAAGAGAGACTGAGACACTCCTCTTGTGGTCTAAGTAGGAGAGTATAATAAATAATATATGTAGCAATGGGACTATTTACAGAAATATGGTCACAACTTAGGAAAACTTAATAAGGGGTGATATAATATTCTTCAGGCTACTGACACCTGTGAGTCCTGAAGGCATAAGGGAGTGGAGTAATTCCTGGATGGAAGAAAAAAACACTCTTACAAAAAGCACTCTTACTGCAGGCATGGTGTTTTGTGAGGAAACCCAGCCACCTACAACAGCACACCTTCTTCTCTGCCTCCCATTTGGTGGTGTGTCCTATTGGTCAAATTCAAGCAGAAATTAGCAAGCAGGAGATGAGTGATGCAATCAGTGCAGCCAAGGATACTAAATCAGGGCAGGAAGGGAGTGGTGTGTACGGAAGGCAAATGGTAGGTGTATTTCACACACTGCAAGGGAGCTGCTAAATTCTGGAGGGCATACGTGGAAAGCATAAAGACAAGCAAGGATTAGGAGTTTGTTCTAGGTTGATGTTATCTCTACTTCCCCCCCCCTCCAAATATTTAAAGCCAATTGCTTGGGAATCTGTCAAAAACTTTAACCTGAGATATTTGCAGTGAGTTCAGAGAGTGGACAGCGAGGAAGCACCGGATATTTCAGAGAGTCAGACTTTCGTGTAGGAACTTACCTTTAGGGTGAACGCTCTGACGGCGTCGGTTAGGATGGAGATAAACAGAGACTTCCACCAGGCAAGCAAGATAGAAAGCCAGGGGGGAAGCAGCAGCAATTGTGTCCAAAGCAGGTGAGAAGTAAAGGGAAGGATGGCCATAGCTGCCCTGGGGAAAGCCTTTGGCCTCCTTTCCAGCTCACCACCAGAATTATGAGCAAGAGCTGATTTTTCAGGAGTGGACATCTTGAAGAACAGCATTGGCCCAGATGCTATTGACCTCCCCACAAATATTGAGCATAAAATGAAGACCTGATGAGCGAGAGGGTCTTGAACCTCAGACTCCTCCTCTCTCCCTGGTGTCTCATTAAGGATGGGGCTCAACTGTTCATGCCACAGAAGTCGCTTTATAGTGATGCTCCAATAGAAAGTTGGCCTTGGTCCACAAATTGACAAGTTGATACAGGAGCCACCAGAGACACCTGGAATTCTCTCTGGAATTTTCCATGGTGATCAGTTTAACTTTGAACATTTGATTGCGGATCTGGCTAAACCAAAAGGGCCACAGGGAAGAGCTGACCAAAAATTGTAGGCCGTTCCTCCATTCTAGGTTTGGCTTGGCAGCTTGACTCCCTTGTCTCTGAAAGTCCAGAAAGGGAGGGGAAGGAAATGAAAAAGGGAAAGAAAGAGAGAAGAGGGAAAAATATTTTTTTAACTTTTCAAGTTCATGATGTTTCAGCTGTCGATACAGCTGAGACCAAAGCTTTGATGCTGGCTCATTGCCATTTTCATCTAGATAGAAGACGTATTTTATCAGGAGTTATAAACAAAGGCACACTCTTAGAAGTGATCTCATGATCTGAATCTGTTCCTAGCTCGTGAGATTTGGGGGCTCTGTAAAGTCCCTGGATGCTGATTAGGAATAGAAAGGTAGTACGTTGCAGTGATTCAGGTTTCCTCAATTTGAAATCTGACTTTTTTCCCTAGCTGTATATCTTCAGCGTCCCTGGGCCTAAGTAGTACATCTTCAGCGTTCCTGGGCCTAAGTATTGTAAACTGTGAATGGAAATTAAAGTGGCATTCTTATCCCAGGACTGTGGTGACAGATGGATTATATTGAAACACAAGGTTACCCAGAAGCATGTGAGATGCATAATAGGTACTTAGGAACTATCAGCTACCACATTACCTTACAGTCTAGGAACAGCCATATGAAGGCTGACATTGACTGTCAATTTGATAACAATGTAAAATCACCATGGAAAGAAGCCTCTGGAGACATATGAGGGAGTTTCTAGGCTGGACTGAGGTGAGACTACCCACTCCCCATGTGGGTGGCATCATTCCACAAGCTGGGATCTTAAGCTGAGTGAAAAAGAAAAGGGGAGCTAAGCACCAGCCTCCGCTGCTCTCTGCTGCCTAGCTGGGGATGCCATGTGACCAGTGCCTCATCTTGTGCAGCCATCACTTCCAATGATGACGGATGGTACCCTTGAACTGTGAGCCAAAACCAGCCCTTCGTTTGTTAAGTTGCTTTTGACGGGTATTTTGTCTCAGCAACATACAGAGGAAATAATACAGGTTCCTTTTCCTTCCTTCATCATTCCTGAGCTAATATGTCAGAGAAAAACATTGTTGGAACAAACACCTGGAAGTCTTGATGCCAGTCAGATCCTGGTAAGTCATACTTAACTCCTGCCAGCCTCCATTTGCTTATACAGTGATGAGCTTAGCCTACTTTGCCATATAAAGATCAAATGTGAAAGTGGATGAGATGACACCTCCCTAAACTGACTAAGGAAAGCTTTTTGCAGTGAGATTATTTGGGCTTGGGTGGGGCTCTCTCACTCCCTGTCTCATCCTTACACGCAGAGCTACTAGACCAGAGACCCTTTGGGGTGGTACTCTTCCCCTGAAGGAGCTGGGACAGGAGCACAGTGAGAGTATCCTGTTTGTCCTCTTCATCTCCCAGTCCTAGGCTTGGCTCCTTTGTTGAGGCCGTAAAAACAAAAATCTGTCACTTAGACCTAGACAGGGTGGAACATGCCTATAATCTTGGTGCTTGGGAGGCTGAGTCATGAGAATTACCACAAGTTCAAGACCAGCCTGGGCCACAAAGTGAGATCCTGTCTAAGAAAAAAATTGACATTTAGAGAAATAGTTTGGAGCGAACTTAACGTTATGTATTCTACATATTAGAACTTTAAGTTTTAATGGCCTACAGCTTTGTGGTATAATGTGTTCCCAGGAGAAAAGGGAAATACAAGCATGGTGATCTAGTCACTGAGACCTGGTCAGGAGCTTGGATTTGAATCCTGCACACAGCACAGCCATGACTGTGGTATCAGCCAGGAGCTCACTGCAAAGGGCTCCCCAGGAAACAAAAGCACTAAGTTAAACTTCCTCTACATTCTTTTTTTGGGTCTTCCAAAGTCTCCGAGCAATTATCACAGCACAGGCATGTCAACTTAACTAGCACAAAGGTCATTCTAACAGAGCTGACCATGGTGGAAAAAGAAATGATGAGTTACCATACCTAGGAGCCACCAGCACAGGCTGGGGAACTTCTGTAGGTGGAAACCCTATAGAAAAAAAAGGCAGGATGACTCGTCCCCTTATGGATCAATGGATTCTGTAATTTTTACGGGGTAGGGTGAATCACTCAAAAACATAAGAAGAAATTATGAGGGGTGGCACACCCTGGCCCTTCTCAATTCTTGACCTGATAGAGACCATATTGTGCATCCATTTCAAAGGCCGGCTTGCTGATCCCTCCACAGGTAACACTTTGTTTCGCATGGACTTCATTTTGGAAGAGCATGCCACACATGGCCTGTCTCAGAACAGAGGCTAGGGTAGGATGCTCAGGAAGACTTCGGCTGCTCGGAGGAGGTAAAATGTTCTTTGATGTGATCGTCCTGTTTGTGGATCTCCAGAAGGAACATTTCTTATTCACTAACCTGTCTAGAGGTGGGAATCCCTCCATCTGGACTGGCCACTCCCTGTTCTCCCTTTCCTTGCTCTGTAACTCTTATTGAGGATGGGGGACAAGATTGTCTGCTGACAGCTAGTGTGCAAGGATGACCCAGGGGCTGCTCCACAGACCCCTGATTTGAAGCTCAGGTAGATCCCACATGGCAGTTTGGGAGATTTCTAATGTAGGTAAAGGGAGAAGTTGGGATGCTTGGGAAGGTGCTCTCTTCTACCTTGAGAACTCTGATGCATATCCACATAACACTGAA
Organism: Peromyscus maniculatus bairdii; assembly: GCF_049852395.1. Lineage (NCBI taxonomy): Eukaryota > Metazoa > Chordata > Mammalia > Rodentia > Cricetidae > Peromyscus > Peromyscus maniculatus. The sequence continues at coordinate 41,433,764 of NC_134864.1, read as the reverse complement.
ATGAATAACGTACATGTACCACAGATAGGGCAGTTTGAAAGTGCATTGAGGTGGCACTATGCGTGGCTTAGGAGTCCATCACTTACCTGTGAAGATAATTTGCTAGCAGAGGGGCCTTGGCCATCAGACTCCCTCAGTCATCTGGTCAGGGATTCCCTCACCACATAAACTGGTACAGTGAACCAACCCCTCCTATCCATTTACCACGGGGCTCCATCAATCTCAGAACCACCGCAGCCCAGGAGAACAGGCTCAGAGGGAGGAGTCAGAACTCAGGAGTTCTGGGAACTTTGTGGCTATACAGTATAGGCATTTTGGTGAGAAGACAGTGAAACACACAGAAAGATACTTGGCTTCTTCATCTCAATAGGGTCCACGATTTGAAGGGAAAATGAATCTGTAATCGAGCCAGATTGTAGGTGACCAGTGCAGACCAGTCTTCATTCTCACCGATTTCTATCAGAGAAAGGACAGAAACTGCCAAGAACAGCAGAGAGTATGCAGCTCCAGCTTTCTAGGCGGCCAGCTGCCAATAACCAAACTGGCGAAGGAGCGATAAATATTGGTCAGTCGTCATGCATATCAAATTAATGGAAATTTGACTACTGAAGGGAATACTGTGGCACTTTGCTCATGTTAAGGTAAATATTATAAATATTAAGTTTGAGTTTATGAATATAATTGAACAGTGCCTCAGCTGAGGAAAGGTCTCCAGAGAGCCAGAAAAGGCCTTGGTTTTAGATGAAGGTATCAGTCTGTTTTGGGGAACTGTATCAGAATACCCAAGACTGGGTAATTTACAGTGAATAGAAATCTACAGTGAAAATTGGGGTATCCATGTTTAAGGAACTGTATCTGGTGAAGGTCTTGCTGAATTGCTGCATGGCAAAATTCATCACATTGCATGAGGTTTGTTTTCTTAACAAACTCACTCTTGTGATAATGACCTCAGTCCTACAATATTAACATCAACCAACTCAGAGGGCAAGCCCTCGTGACCTATCACCTTTCAGGGTTCATGCCTAATCAGTGGTGCACTGGGCATAGGCATCCGATGTCTGTGCTTTGATGAGCATAGACACACAACAGTAGTGAGTGGGAGTGTTTTGTGCAAGTCTGAATCACAGCTATCCAGGGCAATTCAAATACCGCATGACGGACAAAACCAGTTTCTTTCAATCCCATTCTACTTCAAGTGGGTACATTTGAGCTGGTTGTGGCGGTGCACACCTACAGTCCCAGAACATTGAAAGAAGAAGCAGAAGGAGCGAAGACTCAAGGCCAGTCTCAGATACATAGGGAGTTCAAGGCCATTTGGGGCTGTGTGAGATTCTGTCTCAAAAACGAATGAACAACAACAACAACAAAAAGCAAGTTTAGCTAGCAGTGTGTGACCTGGATTAAAAAGTAGGGGAATGTTTCATTCACTCATTCACCACGTAATTATCAAGCACAGGCATGTACTAGGTACTGCGCTAAACACTAAACTCTAGTGCATAAATAAGAGAAGCAGTTTCTTTTTTAAAAAAATTAGTTATATATAATAACATCATTTCCCCTTCTCTTTTCTCCCTCCAATGTCCTCTCTCATCAGTCTTTCTCACCTTCCCCCCAATGCCTCTCAAATTCATAACCTTTTTTCTGTGATTATTGGAGTTACAGATCATATCATGGTCCTGCTCTAGTTGTTAATGCAGTACCACATTGGAGGCCCCCAGAAGATGTAAGCTGCACACGCTGTCTTAGGGCATCTCAGTGAAGAGTAGGTGGAATCCAGTTCATCCGTCCTGGGAGATCGTGTCCACCTCCTGAATATCTATCTACATGTCATTAGCTATTAGGAAGGAGTGGCTCTCTCCACCAGTAATTTTCCAGATTGTTATAACTGCAGTCTCTATCATGGCTGGGGTTTGGCCAGGATCCCATTCCAGATGTTCAGAGTGATATTTCCCCCAACAGATTTCTCCCCAGACACACACAAAAAAAAGTAGAGCCAAAGCATTCTGTTATAGGTTCTCAAGAAAATTCATACTGGGGGCCACTTTGCTGAGTTCCTGAATGTCCTTGGACCACAATGGGAAATAAAGTACTGAGTACTGCAGGGACAAGGTGGTATGCATCCTCAAATGTCAGGCCACACTTGGGAGCATTCCACTGTCAGGCCAGATATGGAGGGCCACAGGATGTTCAGTCTTGGGTCATGGAAAGTCTTGGGGTTTCTCTGCTCTATCTCTTCCAATGCAGATGAGGAAAGAGATTAAGGGACATGTCTGAGGTCATGTCACTCATCGGTAATCAATAACTGGCTGCAACAGACCCAAGCTCTCTTAGATCAATATTCCTGGTAATTTTCTCTCCGTCACTGGTCCTCAAAACATCAATTCAGATGCCTGGAGTTTTTCTCCAACACCGCGTGCATCCATGCAGAAGTTTCAAAACACAAGCCCAGAGGCTATACCCAGCATGCACAAGTGAGTTTAGTTGCTGCTAATAAAAGTTGAGGTGGTATTTTTTTCAAAGGTATTTTTTTTTTCATTAAAAACCAAGACTTCTAGATTCTCCTAAAATGTAAAAAAATAAAAAATAAATAAAAAAAGCAAAAAACTGTGGACCATCAAGGCCACAACCATCAAGAGTCAACCTTTCCGGCTGTCTCCAGACTGCCAGAGTGCCCATCCTACCATAATTAGGCCTCTTCACTCCAGAAAGTAGCACAGTTGGAGTGGGAGATTGTCCTGGGAGACTTACTTGCTACTGTGAAGGAGAATGCTTCACCTCCCCTACCTCAAGTGTCTACCAATCACACCTGAAGACACCCACATCACCCCTGGGAGCCCAGCCATGCCTGGTCACTAGCACCACAGCACCAGCCTTTCTGGGCCTCAGTTTCTATCCTTTGTAGACATCCCTCTTCTATCTAATGATTCTTCCAAACTCATTTTTTTTTCTTTAGAGTTCCCAGTAAGCCCCTGGCAGAGGATGTTAAACTAGGGTTCCCGGATAATCTTCAGAGTATAAATTTCCTGGAATTTATGTGCAGAATGTTAAATGCATCCATGAAAGGAAATCATCTGTGGCTTTTCAAATCCTTTTCTCAGGACCCTGAAAAATCTCTTCTTCTCTGTTTCCTGATGGCCCTCATGGCCCTGTCTTCCTGCAGGTGTTCCTCTGGCTCAAACAGTCTCATAACCCTAAGGTAGTGTTCCCATCCATCCATGAAACTGGGAAGAGCGCCATTATTTTTTTGCTATCACTCTGGGACCTTTTTTGTTTTATTTTGATTTTTTGGGGGACAAGGTCTCCCTACATAGCCCAGGCTGGCCTCGCATTCACAGTCATCAGCCATGCCCAACTGAGAATGCACTTCTCACTAAATCCTCTCAGAGCTTGCTCTAGTTTGTGTGAGTCTGGAACATGGGTTCTTATATTTTTCTTTGGTTTGTTTTAAAACATCTCAGTCTATCTCACAGGCTTGTGACACCTTCTAAACTGTTTGAAAATTTCAGTGAGAAGAGAAGAAGGGTCGTGGAACTGCCTGTCCCCTCAGAGGTACAAGAAATAGAACACAAGCCACTCCTCATTTCAATAACTGTTAACTGATATTCCAAGAGCAACAACCAGAAAGCAAGAATGGATGGTGTCTTCCAGTTCTGACAGACAAAACTCCCAATGGGTTGTCATATATTCAGTTCTCAGCACCAAGAGCAAAAAGGCTAAAATAATCTACAGAATGGATGTTAACTTTGACTTCAAGAAGGAAGATGGAGCAACTGCCTCTGCTTCTTCGTTTGCTGGATCAGCTCTGTCACCGAGGACTCGGCCTCCTTTGATTTACATTTCCAGCTTGTCACTTAAAAAAAATTTTTTTGTGATGGTAATGTAATTATATCAGTGCCCCAGATCATCCCCTCCAGACCCTCCCATGCACCCCCTTTCAAATTCTCAGCAGCTTTGTTTTTATTGATTGGTGTCACGTAGATGGGTGTGTAGCCACTTCATATTTGCAAGATGTGCACTGTGTGACTGCATGACAGAGCAACAAAGGTCAGGAACCAAAGCGAAGGATCCATAACAGGGTTCTTCCTTTTGCTTCTCCTTTCTTATTCTTTCTTTCTTTCTTTCTTTCTTTCTTTCTTTCTTTCTTTCTTTCTTTCTTTCTTTCTTTCTTTCTTTCTTTCTTTCTTTCTTTCTTTCTTTCTTTTAACAGATCCTGCCTCAAGTTGATTTGTAAAAACAGCATGGGGCCCTGATCATCTGCAAATGGTGTGTAGGTGTGTCACACCAGTCCATCTGTCTGGCAGATGGAAACCTTTTCTATGGGGCCTTCACAGGGGCCTGGGCACCTTTGGGAGCCTGAGCTGGAGCTGAGGCCTCTGCCTTGGTTTGAGCCTTGGGCTTTGGTTGGCAGAGCCTACGACCCTTGGCCATGTAGCTTCTAATCCGCTTCCCGAGCTTGGGGTGAGCAATGAAAGCGAGACGGCTGAGCTTGCAGCTCGGGCCCTTTGGCATCTTGGGCTTCATCACCTTGAGCTTCACCAGGGCCTTGGTGGCCTCTGCACGCGCACTCACTGCCTTTGCATTGTTGGCCTGCATCTTCTTCAGGCCTTTCTTGTTGTGCTTCTTGGCAAAGCACATGTTCCTCAGGAACTTGGGGTCCACCCCCTTAAGAGATTCGTATCTTTGTGACCGGGGTTTCTTGATACCATTTTGGTGCCATTTCGAGATTGGTTGTGTGTAGTGTGGTTCTTGGATTTGGCCATGTGGCAATGGTAACCCGCGGCTCCCGAAGCGCCTGGGACCGGAAGAGAAAGAGCTCCTTTCTTTTATCAAAGAGGAAAACTAAATCCCCAATGGTCAGGTGGGGCTCCACAGACAGCTCAGCTGCAGAGAGAGTTGGAAAGATCCCCTGGTGGGACTTGAGAAAGGATTTGTGCAAAGGAGGGGATAGTAGCCACAGCATGGAGAAACAGCACTGTGGGCAGCCAGGCTGGCACTACCTGAGTTAGGTCACGGTAGATCTAGGATCTGCACCAGGGGCAGCAAGAGCAGCTCCTTACCAGTGATAGGGCTCTTCCTCACCCTCTTCTTCCTCGATCTTGGGGTCTGGGTTTCATCAAGGACAAATAACCAAAACTACCTGCTGACCTTCACACTTTATCTACTACATAAAGGGCAGTGCTTTATTTAACACTCCGAGCCTGACCCAGGGAAGATGTTCTAAGTAAGGTGGGAGGGGTTTCTTCTTCATTGACAAATATTCATCAGTTGGATGAACTGATCGGTGCAACATTCCATTTGCAAGGACACAGTATTCCAAAATTAATAAATAAATAAAGCAAAGCAAAACAGAACCTGAGTTGTTAGGCATGCTGGTGCTAGGAAAAGATGGATGGATGGATGGAAAAGTAGGGGTCCTCTCAGTTGCAGAGACCCGAGTGCTCCATGGTTCCATTGTACCATGTGTCATAAACTCTTCTCTTCCTCTCCGTGCTTTTGAGATTTGGTACCCAGGAAACAGAAATTGTGTGGATCTGTTCTCCACAGACTCATATAACCAAACCATATGCAATTATAGTAATTTATGATTTCCAAAGGACTATGCAATGTTTTATTTTATCTACATATGACAAGCGGGGGTGATAAGCAAGGAGGGAATAGAAAGTCTGCAATTTAGAGTGTGTTACTAATTAGTTTCTTCTACACACACACATGCACGCACACACACACTAATAGACAGCACATACACTAATACACCACACACATATACACTAATACACCACACACACATGCACGCACACACACACACACACTAATAGACAACACATACACTAATACACCATACACACACATACACACATTAATAGACAACACACTAATACATAACACACACACACACACACACACACACACACACACACACACACATACACTGAATGTACTCATCTAATTTTGATTTCCTATGTCCCACGAGATGGATGATGTTCTTAACTGGAAGAAGAGTCAAACTGATCTACACATTACAACACTCGGGTGGGTGGGGAGGAAGAAGAAAAGGACAGACTGCTGTCTGGGTGAAAGTGAGAAGAATGCTTTTACTTCCTGCCCCCCCCCACCAGGAGACTAGAGCCCCTCCCTCCACAACAAGGATAGGAAGGCTCTCAAGGACAGAATTTGAGTGTATTTCTGAAAACAGAATGCTCCCATCACCTTCAATGTCTGCAGAGCAGCAGGAGTAATAAATGGTATTTCGTCTATATTACTTTGAGTTCTGCAATGATGTTTTTTTTGTGTGTGTGTTTGTATCCATGTATATTCAGGTGTATGTGTGTAACCATTCACTCAAGTTGACATATGTGTGTGAAGGCTTGAGGACAACCCAGGATGTCATTCCTCAGGAGCCATCCATCATATTTAGTTGTATTTCTTTTCTACAGAGGCTGCTGACGTTTTTAATTAAAAATATTTTTTGAAATTAATATAATCACATCATTTCCCCCTTCCCTTTCCTCCTTCATACCCCTCCCATGCATCCTCATTCTCTCTCTCTCTCTCTCTCTCTCTCTCTCTCTCTCTCTCTCTCTCTCTCTCTCTCTCTCTCAAATTCATGGCTTCTTTTTCTTTCATTGTTGCTACAGATATACATGTGTACTTGTATATCAACATCCCTAAACACATAAAGGCAGCCTGCTCTGTTGGTCTGATGCCGCCTGCATGGATATGATCTCGGGGCTGACAAGGCATCTAGTCCCAGCTGATACACCAGCAACACAATTCTTAAACCAAAGGCTCAGGGATCACAGCAGAAAGATTGTCAAAGCCAGAGGAACAAGAAGTTTGCTGTGAGAGTGTGTCTCCTAGTCACAATGGCAGAGAAGCTACCCCCATGAAGTCTCCAGACCCTATTTTTTAGGACGGTTTCTTAGTGCCCTGGAGCTCCACTCATCTTTGCCTCCCAGCTGCTGGGATGGTGTGTGTGTGTGTGTGTGTGTGTGTGTGTGTGTGTGTGTGTGTGTGTGTGTGTGTGTGTTATACCACTAATTCTGGCTTCTTTACATTGATTCTGGGCATCGAACTCAGGTCTTCGTGCTCACACAGCAAGTGCTTTATTAACTGAGCCGTTTCCCCAGCCCTGAAAGTTTTCTTAATTTAAAACCATTCTCAGACTGAACTGCATGGATTCCGAAGGTTGCACATAGATGTTGAAACAGAACCTGGGAGAGGTTATCCATGATCTGAACCCCAGTAGTAAACTGACTCCATTCCCCGTGCTTTTTGCCATTCCACATCAACCTACAAATGCAAATATGCATTTTCAATCATTGCTGCTGCCTATTTTCTGCATTTTGTCGTGTGTGTGTGTGTGTGTGTGTGTGTGTGTGTGTGTGTGTGTGTGTGTGTGTAGGGAAACATGCCTTCATGCTCTGCTCATAGAGCTTAGAGAATTGCTAAGTGTTGGGTTTGTATCTATCAGACAAGTGCTTTGCAGAATCAGGAGTTTTTCCTCCATTTCCTTCTTCTTTTTCTCATTTCTGGCACCTGCGAGCCCCTTGGGCTGTGTGTCTCAGAAGTGATAATTGAATTTCTCAGGGTGCAAGGCACTGGGAAGCTGTTAGTGCTACTCAGTGGCACTCACCGTGTCAGTACTAGTGTGGTAGCTCTGCCTTGTCTCCCTCCTCTCCCCCCCTGCAGGCCTAGTGGCTGAGGAGTTCACTACAAAGCACAGTAGACAGCGGACCCATGGCGTAAGCTCTTGACCAAAGCTTAGGAGTAAGGACTCTCACTGCGCGGTCTCCTGCAGGCTCTAGCCTGAGGTCCAGAGCAAAGCTGGCCTGCTTGCTCCGATCTCGTTTGCTCAGACTGATCCAGGGGAGCCAGGTAGAAATGCCATCACCAGTATTGGTGCTTCAGGAAAATCAAAGATGTTCCCATCTGTTAGAGAGAGCACTCTATTGGAGACAGTGTGGGGAAAATGAGGTACAGATTGCGGTGGAGTTCGCTGGATGCTTCTGCTCCCGTCAGAGGAAAAGCCATGGTGTGGAGCTAGAACCCTAAAGAAGTCATTGTCAGGGTTGGGGACAGAGGCTGAGTGGAGGACAGGGTGCGGACGCTGACTATAGGTCAGGGTAGGCGTGTGTGTGGTCTGCTTGCCTCCTCATTGTCTGCGGGGATTTCTGTCTTATATATATTTTTTAAGCATATTTAGAGGAAGAGGATTGGTGGAAAGTTTCTGAGAACTTAGGTGGAGAGAGAGAGAGAGAGAGAGAGAGAGAGAGAGAGAGAGAGAGAGCAGGTGCATGCCGAGAAGCCTGGTGGAAGTTCTTGTGAAGATCCCCCTGCGATGTGAAGGTCTGAGCGAGGCAATATGGGGGAGCTAGAATGGAGAGAGAATGGATAGGGGGAAATATAAGAGTGTGAGTGTCTCCCACAGACACGGACAGTTTAGATCAGGCTGCCGGTGTCACTTAGGAATTATTGCCACTGTGTGGGTGTTTACACAAAGGTACAGCTCCCCTTTGTTCTCTGGGTCCATGTGGCCTATGTTCCAATCTGAGTGATATTTTCTATCCCTACAGCAGCAACAAGGAGTCAGAAAGTCGCAGAAGCTCACAGGGTCTAACTCCTTCTTCTGAAGACTGAAAAGGGGACAAGGGTAAACATGACCCTTATGTTCATCAACCCACTGGGCTAATGAGATCACAGTCCATTCCTGGACACAAAACACCAACCGTTATTAAATATTTTGTTATTTTTTTCCTTTCTGAGATCAGAATGTAAATTGTCAAGAAGTAGAAAAACTTCATAAATCCAGAGAACACAGAGGCGGTGCTCTGGATTAGCGACAGGCCCGGCCATGGAAGGGTACGCATCTCTGTAAGGCCTGTGTGTTTCACCCAGTCAATCAGGAATGCACAGATAATTTTCAAATGGCAGACTTTCAAAATCAGGTTTGTAGTTTAGAAAGAACCCCCTGGTTATAGTGTGCTGAGTCCAAGAGGCAGGAGTGGGCAGTGAGTCCAGCGGGTAGGGATGGGCAGTGAGTCCAGCGGGTAGGGGTGGGTAGTGAGTCCAGCAGGTAGGGGTGGGTAGTGAGTCCAGCAGGTAGGGGTGGGCAGTGAGTCCAGCAGGTAGAGGTGGGTAGTAGGGATTTATCTCTAGTTTATGCCACTGAATATTAGACCATCCTAATGTAAGGATGGGTGCATGGGTCTGTCTTGGAGCTGACCTCTATACCCATTCTAACGTAGATCACTCAGAGATGGACCAAAGGCTCCTCTGAGCTTTGTGTGAACTGTGGAGGTGAGTTATATTCCCCAATACATCCAGGCACAAATAACGTTGAAGAAAACAACATTGAAGGGCTTGAGGAGAACACATCTGTTTTCTGTTTTTTGGTGTTTTTTTTTTTTTTTTTTTTTTTTTTTTTGTGAGTAACTGTATATTCTGGAAGGAACTAGAAGGTCGAGAAGCCACCTCTCCCTTGGTGAATCTCAACATTGCTGCCCCATCTTCTTGGATGTGAGATGTCACCTCACCATAAGGCAACCTAGATGACGGGGCTCCATCTCCCATAGGCATAACTCCCAGGGTGCACTTTACTTCATTCTCAAAACTTCTCTGTGGCTGTGGTCAGATAGACAGACACTCAAAGCTCTGGTCCCTTTGCTTGTTCAGAAGTCAAGTTAAAATGTGGTCCACTCAGTCACAAATCTAAAGGGCCACGTCAGAAGCCAGCCTTTTGGTCAAGTTCTCCCCCTTGGTGTCAGCTCTGCGTCAGGCAAAGCTGTACTTGCTTATGTGTGAGTCTGGGCATGAGGAATGGGATGCAGGGGGAATACTCCAGGTTGAATTGGGTCCTCTCCCTAAGCAGTTTTCAAGCCCTGACCCTAGAACCCATGGATATTACATTGCTTGTACAAAGTCTTTGCAGATACAGTCAAGTGAGGTGGACGCCTTTAAGACCAAACTTAATCCAATGCGACTTGTGTCATTAAAAAAAGAAATCATATGTAAAGTATTAATATCTAAAATATATTCAAAGCTGACTTATCCAATTAAAGCTAAATAAAGGACTTGAAGAGGTGTTTTTCTGAAGAAGTATATTTAATGGGCTTATGAAAAGATGTCAGAATCATTAACCAGAGAAACACAAATCAGTACTACAGAGAGTTATCATCTGACATCTGTTAGGATGTCTGTTTGCCCAGGGAGAAGCTCAGGGCTACTCCTTCATTCACAATGTCAAGTCTCCACAACTGTGAGAAAATACATTTCGGATGCTTTAAGGCACTCGATCTACAACAGTTTGTCATAGCAGTTACAGGAGTTGCATGTCATAGCCGTTGCATGTCAGCAACGGGATCACGGTGAAAGCAGGACTTCCTGGGGACGCCTCTGCAGACCAGAGTGTGTTGGCGGCAGTGCGAGTCTTGGAGAGGAAAGCAAAATGTACAGAGTTGAGGAAAGCTGGTTCGATTCCATGCACCACTCTTGTGATTCTTGATGAGATGCCCGCCCCCTCCCAAGGCTTATGTATTGGGGGCCCTGGGACCTAGCTGGTGGCACTATCTGAGGAGGTGGCAGAAACTTGAGAATAATCTGTCTGGAAGAGGCAGGTCACTCAGGAGTGTTGACTGCTCTGGGAAAAAAAAAAAAAAAAGCCAGTCTAGAGAATTGCAGGTTTCACCCTTCACTAATATGAAAGGGAATTTAGGAAGTCCCACTTGCAGACCTGGAACTGGGGGAAGGGGACTCTGGCAGAGCCCCTGTCGGGTCTGGTGAGGGTGTCATACTTCAGGACTGGTTGGTTTGGTATTTCATTCAGGGATCTGTAGTTTCCTACCCTGAACCATTAGGAAAATCTCCAGCTTTCCAAACAGCTCTTCAGCGTGGCTGTGGAGCGAGTGACTTCAGTCTGAGGGGCTGCAGGAGAACAGAACCCGGAACCCGCACCCATTCAGCTCAGGGAAGTCCTGCGATCTCTGGTTTCTCTAACTTGCTGGTGTGAAGTGAGGAAGGAGAAGGGGAACAGGACGGGAAGACATAAGACAGTTGAGTAGGACAGGAGAGAAGGGAGTGATAGCTAGTCACATGTGAGCCGCAGCAAGAGCATACACGGGTGACACGCTCAACACATTTTATGAAACACCTCACAGAGAGGAGAGCAGACCCCCACCGTTAGCAGGGAACTTCCCTTTGCATTTGACCTCCTGTGGTCCTGAGTTGCACAAGACCCCGCGGGGAGAGAGGAGCTTCACTCCTTCCGGACAGAAAGACATTATCTCATTCGGAGTCGAGACCTCGGAGGCTCTTTGACGTCAGAGCCGCTTGCTCCTCCCACTGCGGGCATTTGACAGACTCCTGCTCACAGACCCCCTTGGAAGTCCCATTCCTCAAAGAGACAGTTTTACTGCTCTCATCCTGTCGCCACCGCATCCCTGTCTCCCAGACCCCGGGGGATTAGAATCCTAAGAATGGCCCGGAGAGATGCAGACATTTTCATCCACCCAGTAGGTCATGAGAATTGCAAGTGGTCCTGACAAAGAAACCAACCGGGAGAAGAGGAGCCTTGAGCCAGTCCTATGCTAGCCCGGGGACCCCAGACCCACAGAGCAAAGGCCAAAGGCCATCTTTCTACATTCCTATGCACTGTCAGGCTCATTACTGACTGGTCCCCCAGGGGCTCCGGTTTCTGTGTGAGGTATCCCATAGCATATATGCCATTGAGAATATATTCTGAGAACTCAACATGAAAGCATTTGGAAATTTGAAGGACATGGATGATTTATAGGTAACAAAGATTCATTAATTCCACCCGTCCCCAACAAAACTTTCCTGTTTGCTTGTTTCCTAAGGTCTTGCTGTGTAGCCCAGGCTGACCTCAGACTCATGATCCTTTTCCTGTCTTAATCTCCTAAGAGTAGCAGGCATATGCCAACGTGCCACCTCCAAAACAGATTGTTCCCACAAAATTTCTCTTCCCATCATGGACACCCATATCACTGCCCCCCACCCAAGTTATACAGACAGGGAAGACATTCTGTTTTCTCCACCAACCCTGCTTACCCTCACCAAAGTGTTTGGATTCACCTGTGAAGGGAGTGTATCTGCGACTCACAATTTTCCTCAGCAGAGGAAAGTCTCCGTGGAAAATGAGATAGATCTGCTTCCTAGGGTTGCAATGCGATGTGTGATTATACACATACAAGTCTCAGACCAGAGGTTAGCACAGGTTATACATTATTGTTGTTATTAGGGTCCCCATTGCCAGATTCTCTTCCAGTTCTCACCATCTCTAGTGTTACTGACATCCTCCTATGAGCATAATTAAAGCCCGCATCTTCCTGCTACATTTATACTCTGCAAAGACAATTTTTCAGTGAAGTATCCCTTTCAGCAAAAGCATCCGATGATTCCTGATTGCCTGTTACTGACTTGAGATTGCTCAGACGAGTACTCCAGACTCTCCTTTTTTTAATAGCATAGCCCATCATGCAACTTCAGCATAGCTGAGGCACCTCAAGCGGCTTCCTCTACCCCTCCTTCCAACATCTCCGCTCACTGCCTCTTTCCTTACCCCACTTAATGTTTACAACCCCAACTACAGAGCCTCAGAGCTCTTTCTCTTGCAGAAGCCGTTAGAGGATGGGGCAGGACATTACTCTGACCAGAACAATGAGATTTTTATCCACACAGTAAGTGAGGTCCTGAGAGGAAGAATGATGCCCATATTTTATTATCGGATCAATTCATTATGGTTCTATTTTATCTTCGTATCCAGTCTTTACATTTTTTATTGTATTTATTTACTTATGCATACATGTATATACAGGGAGGACAGTTATCCCAGGGCACACGTGTGGAAGTTGGAGGACAACTTGTGGGAATCAGTTCTTGACTTCTACCATGTGGGTTCTGAAGATCAAACTCAGGCTAGTAGTCCTGGCAGCAGACACCTTTGTCCCCTGAGCCATCTTATAAGCCCCCCCCCCCTTTTTCTTTCTGTAGTACTGGTGATTGAACTCAGGATTCTATGTGTGCGAGTCCTGTGTTTCACTGGGGAGCTGTACCCCAGCCTTGTCTCAGTCATCCTATCTGCACTAGTGAAATTCCAGACCTTCAACTTCAGGGAGCCTAGTATGGAAAAATCCACCAGATCTCAATGGGGAAGTGGAAAATTTTGTGCTTTTTTTTTTCTTGCTGTGAAGATTACTTGGTTTGATTGTGGGGGAGGAGGAAAAATGTAAGAGGGGAGTAAAGACACAGGAGGCATGTCTCCAAATATAAGGAAAACATCCCATCTGTTGTATAATTTATGCCATGGATGGAGAAGGGGAATGTTAAGGCAGAGGAAAGGTCACCTCAGCTTTTCTTATTGTATATGACATTGGTCTGGTCACAATTCTGTCATCAATCTAGGAATAGAAAGTTACATTCCATCTGTTAGCTCCATCATCAAGAGGGAATTGGATGGTTACCTACGGAATCATTTACATAATGGATATTTTTTCCTTTTCTCCCTTATTTTGCTTTATCTCTCTAAAATGAAGAAATGCTTTCTAAACACCACCTTGATGATGTAAACATGAAGGGAAGAGGCCTCGCAGTGGGGAGAGATGAGTAAGGACTGATAGCAGGATAATGGGTAGTTATCAAACAATATCCTGGGGAAATTAGATTAAATCTATCATTTCCGCTCTTTATTACTGTCTTTGGAGCCTTTGAAACAACAGCTTTGCCACAACTAGAGATGGTGTGGCCTCCATCAGTAGCAGCAGGAGAAAGGAAGCAATGGCCCCTCTCCGGACTTCTCAGCACGGCTCTTCAATAACTTCATGATCCCAGGAGACGAATCAGTTGGAGGCAGGTCGTGTTTGTGTTTACAGCCTGCTTCCTGTCTCCTCCCCTCCCTCCATCCCCACCCAATGTGTATATTTCCCAAGGGAGAGAGGCTTTGATTGAGGATAATAGCCCTGACATGAGGCAATGCATTTGTTTTGGCCTGTGCCTGGTCTGTCTCTGTCATTAGAGGATGGGCTCCTCTCATCCGGCCTTCCTACGGCTGCTTCCCAGGATCAGGACCACTCCACCATGGCTGTGGTGACTCACCTCCCAGATAGAGTCTTTGAAACCGTGGGTTGCGGTTGGTTGTCCATGGTAGGACCCCAGGGCCTGAAAGGGGATGGGCTGTCTGCTGCCACCCTTCAAGTCTGTATGTGACATATTCAGATCCATTGTGTCTCTGTATCATCAGACAACTGTGTAATTCTGTATACTTCTAGCCACAGGAAAAGCACAATTGCACAGTATTGTTGCAATTAGAAATGAACGGAATGTGAAGTGTTTGCAAACGATACACTTGGGTGAGGGGTAGCTTTTGCAGATGAACGAAGAGATGATCACTTTAAGGCATTCCTAGAAAATTACTTAGTTTAGAGGAAGTAGAAAAGAGAGAAAAGCAAAACAGAAACAAAACAGTAATTCTATTTCAGAGACAAATGTCAACAACATTTTGAATAAATCCTTGAAGACACATTCTATCCGTTGAACACATCTGAAAGAAAAAAATGGGATTAAGGGATTTTGATAACTGGATTATGTTGTATTAAGATTATGATCTTTGCCATGTAGGTTGGATCCATACTAAACTTATGCATTTCTAAACTTAGATGCATTTGTTTTTTACTTCAGAACTGCACTGTCCAGCATAGTAGCTACTAGCCTCTAAGGCTACAGTTCCATTAATTTAGTTGAATTACATTTTAACATTTGAGTATGGTGGAGCCACCTCATTGAAAGGGTTGAACATCCTCATGCCTACAGACCATCACTCAGATGTGGGGTGTGTTCCTTGCCATGCAGAATGCTTTTGGAAGTACTGCTCTCCAAAGACACCAGCTTGTAAGACCCATGCTAAAGGCGAAGGCACACCTGCATACCATCTTTACACCTAATTACAGTCAGAGATAGAGAAGGAACTGCTCAGTCTAGTTGTGTTTGCTTTGGTTTTGTCTTGTCTTGATTTGGGATCAGAGTCTCACTCCGTAGCCTAGGCTGACCTCAATCTCACAGAAATCCACCTGCTTTGGTATCCCAGGTGATGGAATTACAGCACAGAGTTCCCATGCTCAGCATTCCATCTTGGTTTGAAGTCAGTATGTTTGTTCTTTTGCTTGATGATTGGATCTACCATTGCTGGTGATACACCAATCCACTTCTCCTACATCTCCGTTGTGCGGCAGATTGCAAATCCCATGAGGGTTTCTGAGACCCAGATAACTGGAAACTGGCTTGAGCTCTTTGTAGAGAAAGGAACTCAAGCTAGAGGTTTGAATTTTATTTTTTATTTTTGGAAAAAGAACACAAATTGCTTGTGAGCAGGGTTAGAGGTGGGGTCTGCAGCCCCCCACTGTTCTCTGCAGCTATCTTTGGTAAGTGTTTGTGGTCTGAGGATCCTGGGGATGGCTCAGTGTTCACTGATAGAGGTGGTATGGAAGGACCCTGCACTAACATCACTGAATCCGCACCTACTCAATACTATCTGCAGACAGCCAAACGGTTCTAGAAGTAGGGAGGAGGAGGAGGAAGAGGAGGAGGGAGAAGAAGAAGATGAAAAAGAAGAACTCTTGCCATGAAGACATCATCTCCTCAGTAGGGCTGGTGTTTAGATTTTTCCCTATACTGAGTTATAATTTACTTCTTTATTTGTAATTTTTCTTTATTCTTGAGAATTTTATACATGTATGTAATCAAACAAGATTGTAACCACCCTTCAGTTTCATCCTCCCACTTCTCCCCCATATTCGCCCCAACACGTCCCTCCTCTCTCAACCTCATATCATTTTGTTATTGTTTTGACAAGGCGCTGAGCCCAACCAGTGTTGCCTAGATGTGCATGGGTATGGAGCCATCTACTAGAACATGGGGAATTCAATGCTTTTTTGCAGTCCTGGAATCGAGGAATGGTCACCAAATCAATGTCAGGATATTTTCAACTCCCCCAAAGGAGGATCCAATCAGCAATCACCTTCCAAACTTGCCCACGCACACCTCAGCTACCATTAGCCAACCTGTTTATGGGTTTTTACCTCTTGGGAACATTTCATATAGTTGCAGCCAGAGACAATCTGTGGACTTCTGTGGATGGTTCCTCAGCATCTCTTCAAGCTTTATGTTCCATCTATGCTGTGGTATGTATTGGAACTTTCATTCCTTTATATGGTCATCACATAACATGCTCAGATATATTGTTCATGTGTTGGCCTACACCTTAAAATATCCTACACGGATTGTGGTTGTCCCAAATCCAATAGGTAGGTCTTCGTTTTTCTTTGTGTTTGGAAAGCAATTTGGTCAACTCCCTTTATCTGTGGAAATGATGCCCAGGGTTAATTAGAAGATAGTAAAGGGCAAGGTAATATATTTTGATTTTTGCTATATAGCATTGTATGTGTTAAAGGTCTGTGTGCATGCATGAGTATGTGTGTGTGTGCGTGTGTGTGTGTGTGTGTGTGTGTGTGTGTGTGTGTGTATGTGTGTGAGCATGTGTACCTGTGTGTACTGATGAACTGAAATCTACTCCTTATTCCTCAGCTTCGTGCATCAAGAGCTACTTGCAAGCCCCATTAAAACAGGCCCCTGCACCCCCACTCTCAGAGATTTTGATTTGATAGGTCTAGGGTAGGGCCCCGAGCCTTGAATTTCTGCAAAAGCTGCTGAAGCTACCTGCCTGTGGAGCACACTTTGCACTGTATTTAGTTTCACGATCTGAAAAATTACACGGTTGGGTGGTGTCTGCCCTGTGCCAGATGCCTCCTGTACCCTCATAATGAACGCACAGTAGACACTTCCACCTTCCATCATAACAAACACCGTTTACAGGCTGCTGTTCAATGCCAGGCCCTGTCTACACTGCTTTCCCTGCACAGAGTGGTTGTGTAACTGTCTGATGGGAATGGTTGTCAGGGTCATAACCAGGGCTCCACAGAGCACTGCCTCCTACATCCTAAGAGGTGATTTCAGTTTCAAAGAGATGATCCTTGGTGACATCAGTTTTGTTTGGCTTTGGGGATTTTAACTGGGGGCTTCTTACTATGTGCCTGGTATTGAGATTTATACTCTAGAAATGTTAATACGGAAAATAATCAGAGCGAAACCATCTCACTGAATGACACGTTTTTCTACTGTCCTCTTTTATGGGCATTTCATCTGCTGTTTGTAATTTCCTAACAAATTCCTTGAGGTCTGGGGTAGGATCACTTGCTTTGTCATCCTTGTGCTTTTCACTGTCACACGCAGCACACTTTTTTTAAAAATTATTTTTATTTTATGTACATCAGTGTTTTGCCTACATGTATGTCTATGTGAGGGTGTCCAATCCCTTTGACCTGTAGCCACAGACAGTTGTGAGCCGCCATGTGGGTGCTGGGAATTGAACCCGGGTCCTCTGGAAGAGCAGCCAGTGCTCGTAACCGCTGAGCCGTCTCTCCAGCACTCCCAGCATAGTTTTTTAAAATCTCGTCTATGCAGTTTTAGAAATCAGAATTTCTTTTCAGAGCAGGGTTAGGATCTGAACAAAATCAGATGAAAAGTACTCACAGCTCCCTCCTGCTCCACAGAAGGACATACTCTTTCACCTTCAACATTCTGTGCCAAAATGACACGTTTGTTGCAGTCAGTGGACTTAGGTTGACCCAACCTTATCCTGCTAAGCCCATGCTTTACATTAGGCCTCACTCTTAGTGTGCATTCTGTGGATTTTGACAAATATATGGTCATGTGCAAGCATCCTGTACCCTTAATGTTACTCTGCAAACCATCTATTCATCATCTCTCCATCTTACCTCTGGCAACCTCAGAGCATTATACCATTTCTGTGATATTACCCTTTCCAGAATTTCCTACAGTCAGGATAATATACAGTGGATTCCTTTCATACAAGCTTTTTGTGCTATTCATGCACACTTACATTTCTTCCATGTCTTTTCAAATGTCTTATGATCTTGTGTGTGTGTGTGTGTGTGTGTGTGTGTGTGTGTGTGTGTGTGTGTGTGTGTGTGTGTTGTGTGTACAATAGTCCATCGTCTAGGCTTACCACATTTTATCTGTTCCATTTCCTGCAGGGCAGCAGTGTGGCTGCTTTCAAGTTTTGTCAATTATCAACAAAGACTTTTTTTTTATGTTTGGGTGGACTTGAGTTTTCAATTCACTGCATAAACTCCAAGGAGCACAATTGACAGATCAAATAATTAGGGTTTATTAGTTTATGTAAGGAACTGTCAAGTTGTCTCTGAAGTGTCTGTACCATTTTACATTGCCAGTATCAGCAAAGAGTCTTTCTGACTACTCCATGCCCTGGCCTGCCCCTGGCATTGTCAGTGTTTGGGGTTTGGCCATTCTAATAGGTGTGTAGAGCATCTCACTATTGCTTTATTAAATTACCCAATGGCATGTGGTAGTGAGCATCTTTTCTCATGTTTACTTTCCATCTTGGTGTCTCCTTTGATGAGTTGTTTGTTCAGGCTATTTTGCCCATCTTAATTGGATTGTTTGTGTTCTTATTGTTCAATTTGGATAGCACCCTTTTATCTGATATATCTTTTGCAAATATTTTTTTCTAGTTGTTGGTTTATGCATCTTCCTATTGACAGTGTCTTCTCTAGAACATTTTAAATTTTCTTGGAACCTAGTTAATAACCACCTTGTTAATGAACTACACCTTTGGCATTGAAGCTGAAAAGCCATCAGCCTAGCAATGTTCTCTAGAGTGTCTCGGGATGTCTTCCAGTAGTTTATGGCTTTGTCTTTTATTGAGGCCAATGGTCTATTTTGAGTCACCCCACCTTGTAATGGTCATAAAGATCTGAGTTTTTATTTGTTACTTACTGTCTATGGGTATCTAGTTGTTCCAGCATCAGTCGACACAAAAGCTCTCTTCTCTATTGTATTGCCTTTGCTCTTTTGTCAAGGATCGGTTGACTGTGCTTATGAGAGATTCACTCTAAGCTTTCAGCTTTGTTTTTCTAGTCCATTTTTGAAGAATTTCTACTCTGTCTTCATTACTGTAGCTTCATATTTAGTCTTGAGGTCAGCTCAGCCCTCTGTTTTGCCCTTCTCCTTAAATATTGTGTTGAATATTCTGTATCTTTTGCTTATTTACACTGGCTTCAGATAAGTTTGTCACAGCCATATAGTTCAGTTATTTTAAAGAACTGTAAACATGGCACGGTGGTACTGGAGCACAAAAATGAAAGATCATGCTATCCTGTGGCCCCAAAGTCAAAGTGCTGTTGAGATGCTGTTAGCTAATTCATTTTATGAAGGTCAGGAGAGGAGAGGGAGGGAGGAAGAAAGAGGGGAGGAAGGGAAGGAAGGAGGGAGGTGGAGAGAGAATGGAGTTTTTCTGGGAGATAGCAGACACTGTTGTGTCTCATCATCTCATTTTTTTAGAAGTCAGAAATACAGAACTGAAATTAGATTCCTCCAATTCTCAATTACTTAAAGGTTAAGATTTTAAAGTGGGAGAAGTAACCACATCAGCAGGTAGTACCCAGCCTTTGGGCCCCCAGCCTACTGCCTTCTTTCTAACCTGGAACCCATTCCTTAGCAAACCCTGACCCACTGGGCTTTTGCCTTTCCCATGCCTCTAAACTGGCCCCTCATGCAAACACATCTTCCATCTAAACTTCAGTTCTTTCCTTCTTTCTCATCACTCTACCCTTGCCAACCAGGCAGGCTCTGGCTTTTAAAAACAATGATGGGTTTTTAAAGAAATATTTTACCTTAATAGCTGAAGATTTCAAGTTAAGTTTTCTTCTCTCTTTTCCATTATCTTTCTGGTTTTTCCCTGAGCTTTGTTTGACTAAAATCACCTCTCTAAAATGGAGTGAAACCTTGAAGGAGTCAGATCACAAACTGAGAGTTAATCTCTGACAACTATGTAAACCACTGGTTATTTAAAACAACATTTTAAAATAATTTTTACATGAATTAATTTAATTTGTGTGTATGCATGTGCCAAGGCATGCATGTATGTGGAGGTCAGAGGACAACCTATTACAGTCAGTTCTTTCTTGAATTCTAGGGATCAAACTCAGGCCATCAGGCTTAGTACACTGAGTCATCTTGATGGCCTGCAATTTATTTTTTGAACTGATGATAATTAACTCTATCATTGAAAAGAAAATTGGGCCTCTTGACTTTTCTCAAGGATTTAGTGAAGTTGCAAGAATGAAAAAGGCACTGTGCCATTTTAGACACATGTCTCCCTCTAACATCTACCCTTACCTCCTCCATGCAAATATTTCCCTCTGCAGGGGTACACAATTCAGTCATTACCACCATAATTATCACAGGCTAGAATTTACTGAGTACCTCCATGAAGAAGGAATGATACCAAGTAATTTACATATATCACATCCTTTTATCTGTCACAAAAAGTGACAGAATAAATTCTCCATCATTAGTTCCTATGGTCAGCTTTCAGTTGCTGTAACAAAATAGCAAGCCAATCTACCAATAAAGAGGAGAGGTATTTTGGTTTATCCTTTCAGAAGTCTATAGCCACAGGCTTCTAGACCTATCACCATGAATTTGTGATGGGGCAGGCACTGGAATAACCAGACCTCCACAAACAAGAATAATCACAGACATCACTTTGGGAACATGTGTTCTCTTCATGATGAGGCCTCCATATTGTTTTCCATAACGTATTCACTAATTTTTCTTCTTAACAACAGTGTGAAAATGGTCCTTTTCTCTCTGTCCTTGCTAGAACTTTCATCTTTTATCTCACTAAAAATATGCATTCTTTTAAAAGAGAATTATTTGTATTATATGTGTGCACCTGTATATGTATGTGTGTGTGGAGGGAGACATGTATGCATGCTTGTGTGTACTTACACATGCCCATGCATGCACATGTAGAAGCCAGAGGTCATTCATTGGCTTCCTCTTTTGCTTTCCACTTTATTTTTTGAAGCAGAGTCTCTCACTGAACCTGGAGCTCACTAACAGGCCAGACTCGCTGGCTGGCAGATTCCCAAGCTCCTGTCCCTGCCTCCCAGTGCCAGGATTACAGGCATGTGCATCACTCCTGGCTTTTTAAGTGGGTGGTGAGGGTCCAAACTGTTCCTCACATTTGAACAGCAAGCATTCTGTGCACTGACCATCTTCTCAGCCTCTCAGAGCAGTCTTGGTTCATCCTTCCCTGATGATTACTGATGTTAACCCTTTTTGGTTTTGCTTTTTGGTGGTGGTGGTGTTTTTCATGTACCTGTTGGACATCTGCATGTCTTATTTAGAAAAAGGCCTGTTTGGTCTATTTTAAAAAAATCATCTTTCTTTTTGTTTTCCATTGAGTGTTGAGCACCTCCTATATCCTGCTTAGTCTCCTATTGTGTGAATAGCCCGTTCTCCCATTGCGTGGTTTCTCTCCTCCCTCTTGACTGCTTCCTTTTGTGTAGAAGCATTTTGGTCTGATGCAATCCTCTGTTCAGCTTTGCTTTTCTTTCCTCTACACTGGTTGTTTCCTCCAAAGACCTCTTGCTGATTCCAGTGTCCTGAAGAGTTTACCCTATGTTTCCCTCTAGTAGATTTGTAGTTTGGGGACTTACATTAAATCTTTTATCCATTTTGAGTTGTTTCTGTAGTAGGTAAGACAGGAGTCTTGTTAATAAATAACGTTGCCTGAGGGTCAGAGCTAATAGTAAGCCATAGCAGAGCTAGGCATTCCTGGTGCATGCCTTTAATCCCAGAACTTGGTAGGCAGAGCTAGGTAGATCTCTGTGTGGTCAAGGATACAGCCAGCATTGGAGACACACACCTTTAAACTCAATACCAACCATAGAAGACCTGGAGGTCTGTATAGACAGGCAGTGATGAGGCAGTCATGTGGTTGGGTTTATAACCAATGAGAAGGCAGAACAGAAAGTCTATATAAAGATAAACACACAGGAAGTAGGTCTCTCTCTTGGCTGAAGAGGATCGCTGAAGCAGGAAGGGTAAGGCTCTTAGCTCTGACCTCTTGGGCTTTTATCTTTACATTGGCTCTGCATTTCTTATTTAATAAGACGGTTACTTCTACAGAGTCTACTTTCATTCCTCCAGAGTTTTACCCAATTTACCCAGATCCATTGCCTCTGATGCTCTCTTTGCACTATTGTTGAGACTCAGCAAGTTGGGAAGGTGTGGTTTTCCATGTCTGTTTTATCCCAGTGCCATGCTATTTTAGGGATTCTTTTATTTTATGTAGAACCCACAAATCATGGGACTTTGTTTAGAACTTTATCTCGAATTTCATCTGGAGGTTTTTTTTTTCCAACTGTAATTTAAAAATAGTCATCTGCTTATCTCCCCCCTTTGCAACACACAGACTGCTCTACAAATCCCCAGGGCATCATTTGCAACAGGAAATAATGTGTGTGTGTGTGTATGTGTGCATGTGTATGTGTGGATGTGTAGTTCCAAGAGCAATTGAAACAAAATGAACATAACATGTTTAGCTAGAGTTTTCCTGCCTTGCCCACAGTCAGGACAAATCTTTGTCACCTGCCAGTCCCACGGCCGCTCAGACCCAACCAAGCAAACACAGAGACTTATATTGCATACAAACTGTATGGCCGTGGCAGGCTTCTTGCTAACTGTTCTTATAGCTTAAATTAATCCATTTCCATAAATCTATACCTTGCCACATGGCTCGTGGCTTACCGGCATCTTCACATGCTGCTTGTCCTGGCAGTGGCTGGCAGTGACTCCTTCTGCCTTCCTGTTCTTTATTTTCTCCTCTCTGTTAGTCCCACCTATACTTCCTGCCTAGCCACTGGCCAATCAGTATTTTATTTATTGACCAATCAGAGTAACACATTTGCCATACAGAACATCCCACAGCAAACATGTCTGCCTGTTCTCTCTTCAGGTCAATGTTTCAGGGTCAATTATTCAGGGCTAAAGTCAGAATCTTACTATTTATCTGCAATGTCTACTCAAATTCTATTTGTATTGTGTATGTGTTCCTGTGTGTGCACATATTTGTGTGTATGTGTGTGTTTGTGTATGTGTTCCCATGTATGCACACGTGTGTGTATGTGTGTGTGCACGGCCACACATGCTTTGGATGTATATGCAGGAGTGGGGTTAGTTTCCGGGCCATCCATCCACTCACCAGGTATCCATCTCTCTCTGTTAATCATGGAAATGACTTTTGAGTAGTGACATGAAGTCTCCTGCAACAAGCCATTTTATCACATGGGCCGTGATTGTTATAAAGAGAATAGATACCTTTACAGACTTGCAGTCATCATTTCACGTCCCTCACTGGTATTCACTTCCTGGTCTTGGCCTTGCACTATTCACTTGTGAAGTTTTCTTATGCACGTGGAGTTGGCTGTGGTTTGTATCCAATGTGTCTCCTGGAATTTCAGGTGTTGGCTACTTGGTTTCCAGCCCTTGAGATTTAGGAAAGTAACTGGGTCCTAAGGTCTCCAATCCAGTCGATGTTTTAATCCAGGAACTCAGAACCTGAGTAGTTTTTTGAGAAGTGATGGATCTATGGAAGGGAGTGGGTCACTAGGAATGTGCCTTTGCAGGGTAAATCTTGACCCTGGCTCTTTTCTTTTTCTCTTCTCTGTTTCCTGCCTGCTGTGAGGTGAACAGCTTCTGTCCACCATGCCCTCCCTTGGTCATGTCCCTTCCTTATCATGCACCTAAAAGTAGCATAGCTGCTTGATCATGGAAACCTTGGAAACCGGGAGCCAAATTAATCCTTCTTCCTTTACACTATGCCTTTCAGGTGTTTGTCATGGTGAGGATGTCTACTCACGGAAACCGAACCGTTTAAGGCCACGCTTTCATTTACCCTAGTGGTCCTTGGCTCTCATTTGGTTCTCATTGTCCTGTGTTGGAAATACGTTTGGCTCATGTCCACCCACTGAGAGTCACTGAGCTGCGAGGAGCTCACAAGACTGAACACCCATCCTACAAAGTCTATTGATGGCTATGAACAAGCCTAGGACTTTCCATTCAGACAAAGCCACACAAGAAAGGAAGAAAGCAGCTTTGTAAAGGATGGTGTTTGGCTAAGTTTACATTCTTAGGGTCTGGTATCATCAGTACCATCCAGGGTGAGTCACTTCCAGGCCATCTCAGACTTCTTATGGGCTCCACTGTGGTCTGAACCATGAGAGATTCCAATAGGAATGGATGTCACCAGCTCCTTGGAGTCACCAAACTGTCTCTGCTTCTTACACAGCCACAGGGCATGGGCACTGCATTCCTTCCCGCCTGCAAAGGTTCTACAGATTCCTGGCCATCCCAAAGGTGAGGAGAGGAAAAGTGAGGGAATGTAGGGAGTAACAGAAGGGGGTAAGAAAGACAGAAGCCCTCTGACTAACCTCGTCATCCTACCTCTGGACTGTTTTCTCTGAACACACCGCAAGATGTCTCGTGTACTCCTCATTGCTCACTTCCAACCTCACCTTCCTGATCTCTATAGAAGGCCCTATGTGACCTCCGAAGCCCTCAGCTTCATATCCAAACCTTTGGGCATGGGGAACAAAGTTCCTCATGCTCTGGTTCTCCTGAATCACTATGTAGCCGAGGATGACCTTGAACTTGGGATACTCCTGTCTCTGCCTCCTGAGTGCTTGAGTTACAGACATGTGCCAGCACACATTGTTTTATGCAACGCTGGATATTAGAGCCAAGGCTTTGTGCCTGCTGCACAGCCCTTATCCTGTTCTAGTCTTAAGTCTTGCCAAACTGCCATATTCCCTTCCCTAGCCTCTGTCCATCTCCTTCTGTCTGTTCTTCCCCTTTCCTCCCCTGTTGGCTTCTGTCCCTCCTCCCCATACCTTCGGTGATGTTAGCCTGCTTAGGATTTCCTAATGTAGGTGTCCTTCCTGCCTCCTGGTCTTCTCTCTTCTCAATTTCTCCCATTTTCCTGGAATTTCTTCTTGAAGTACCTAAGTCTGCTGACCCCTTCCTCCTTATCCTCGAAGAACCAACTCAGTCTTCCTCCATGGAGCCTGCCCGTGCATCTCATCTGGGGTCCCCTGTTTACCACTGTGGTGCATCACAAAGTCTCAGATCCCGATGCTCTTACCTCCATGGGACCAAAAGCTCCATGGAGAAAGAAGACAGTGCCCCTTCATGTTATCTCTGCAAAACTCAGCATCTGTCACATGGAAGATGCTTGCACATCTATGTATGTTGGATGATGCCAGTTTCACATAATGATTTAAGCTGGTGCTGACCCTTGCTAAAGTACTTAGTCTCATCTCATGTACTTAATAAGAGTCAGACCTAGAAAAAGGTCAAAGCATTGATAAAGCACATGCTGCTGTTCAGGTTACCTCTGGGACCAGAGCCCAGGCCATCAGGTTGTGAGCCTCTCAAGAAGAGAACATATCATATGCATCCTGTGACTCCAGGGCCCGGTGTCATGTCTGGAAAGTAGCAGGCGCCTCATGAATGAATAAATGAATGAGTCCACAACACTCTGTTCTTTCCACTGCCCAGGACAAAGTGGATCACGACCAACTCTGTGATGCTGCATTTGTTTCTGCTCACTCTTGACAACTAAGCCAAATAACCAGAGTCTATGATTCCAATTAAATACAAATTTCCTGTCAACATCTACCAGGTAGGCTGACAATTGCCAAATTGCCTTGGTGGCGTGCAGCCTCAGTATAAACGGCAATGGCTTCCTGAAGGACAAGTCACACTAGATGGAGAGCATCCTGAGGTGGCCCAGATACACATTTCCCATCCTGCCAACAGAAGGAGGCTGCTGCTATTTTTAAATCTCTTCTGGAAAGTAGGTGATATGATTCCCCTTGCTTACCCATTCTGATGTCACTCAGATCTCTGGGGAGGATAGTCCCCCTTCTGAGCCTGCTCACATTGACCCGCCTCGGGTTTGGAATCTCTCTCCAGACAGGTCAGATCACAAGTAGGAGGGCAGGCTTCTGATAGCGAGCTATCTATCACCTTATGCCAACCCAATTTTCCTGGCTCGGTGGACAGCATAGATCAGAGGAAGCAAACATCTGTGGGACATTAGCTATGGTATGGGCATGCTGAGCCTGGGCTAGCGAGGGCTGCTACTGCCTCCACTACAGCGGCATCAGAGAACGCAGAAGCCAAAGACTGCACAGTGGAGCAAGCACTGATGTGTCCCCCCAGATTGTGACAGCGACTCCTGGGGCCACAAAGCTGCTCAGGGTTTTCACCAGATCCTGTGTAAGAGGGAGCTGGGAATGTCTCCCTGATTTCTGGCAACTGGAAGTTGTGTAGCCTATTTTGAACTGAAGTTTTTGTTTTGAAATAGGGTCTTAATACCTAAACTGCATTGTAGCCAAAGCTACCCCAAACTCATACCTCTTCACCAGCCTCAAAATCCCAACACGACTGAAATGAAATCCCTCTTCAACAGCTCACCTGCGATCAACATTGGTGATGTTGATCATGTTCACTTAACTATTCTCTAGACTTTGCATTTCTCATTTCCACGCTCTGACTTTTCAAAGCCGATCATTAAATGCAGCCTACACATGAGAGCAGGAATTGGGCATTAATCCCCTCCTGAAGAAGGGGATAGATAAACTATTTGAAATACTGCAAGGAATATTAGTCTCTCCTCTCCCCGCTATTGATTTATTCAATCATTATTTGTGTTGGTATAGATCCTTGGATGTTTATTTTATACTCTAGGCTATAACCCAATACTGTGCTATTTGTTTTTGTGCTCAAACTGCTTAATTATAGGATATTGGAAACTCCTATTGTTAACTCCTGTGTCCCTTGGATGCATTCCCATCATTACAGATTATTTTCATTGGCACTTTCTTGCTTTCTGGTGCCACAGGATAGGCCAGGCTATAGTGATCACCCTATAGGCCAGGACATTGAAATTTTTTGTTACAATTATAGATCATATGTAAATTACAACTGATGTTGAACTGTCTGAACTTGTCTACTGACTTTTTAAGTAACAGCATTGCTTGTATCATTTTCCACATATCACTTATATTTATGTATAAAATTAATTTTATTAACAATATTATGGTTTCAGCTAAATTTACAATGTTATAATTCTGTTCCACTTCAAATAGAATCAAGGGAGGCAAATAAAAATGGCCAGTTAGCTTACAATAGACTTTCTGTTTGAATCACCTATGGCATTTATATAAAACTGTCTTCATTTAGCTATTGGCCTGGTTCTCCCTCTGTGAGCATGGCTAAGACAGAGGAGCTTACATTCTGTTTTTCATACACACTCGAGAAAAGCTGTAATAAAATTTGAGTAAAATTAGTTTAGAAGGGCTATGTAATCTAAAGGAAAATGTATGCTATCTCAAATGGTATATTAATACGCTGCAGCTGGACATTCCAAATTGTCATTTTCAGGCATGTGTTTTCTTAAATTCCCACTAAATTTCAGAAGAGATGCGGATGATTCTTCGGCAGATTTGGGGCTTGTGCCTTTCACACAGAAGCGATATTATTCCCGAACCCGCTGTGATGGTCAATATTGATTATCACTTTAACTGAATTCAGGATCACTTCGGAGAATGAGTCCCACCCCTGGGGATGCCTGGGAGGACATTTCAGAGGCCCACGATGAGTGTAGGCGTCACCATTTCTTGGACTGGGATCTTAAGTGGAGTAACAGAAGGCTGAGAAAGAGCTGAGTACCAGCACTCCCCTCTCTGTCTGCTGAGACAAGAGCAGGGAGCTGCCGCACATTACCACTGCTATGGAGCTGCCCATTGCCACCCCTTCACACAACGGCTCAGAATAAATCCTGTATTCTTTATATGCCTTCTTATCAGCCATTTGATTATATCAAAAAGAAAAATGAAATGGAAAATGAATACTGGGAACTTGGGATTGTGGCTGTGAAAAATCGGAACAGGCGGGTCATACACCTTTGGAACTGGTTGGCAAAGTGATAGGAGCTCTGGCCTAAAGAAGGAGAACGTAACGGGGCTTTCAGGCAGCCGCGTGGAAGACTAAATTACTGTTTGAAACATGTAAATACTATGCTCATGTTTTCAGAGAGGAGCAAGGACCCTAAAAAGCAACTGAGCTAGAGGCCAATTGTGTTTGATTCTGGAAAACAAACAAACAAAACAAAACAACAACAAAAACAAACAAACAAACAAACAAACAAAACTGGCTATGTATTGCCCATGTTCTGAGAACTTGAACAAAGCTGAATTCTGAAGTGATGGATTAGATTGTTTGGCAGAGGAATTTCTAAGCCAGCTAACACCCAGGCTTTGGCGTGGCTAGTGCTCATTGTTCTTAGTCAGATTTAACAGGAGAACGAGGAAGAGAAGATGGAACCGGGGCGGGGGTGGAGGATATGAACAACAGTGCAGTTGTAAGGAATGGAGTGTGAACACGTTTCAGTTATGGACAGGGAAAAGGCTGACCCAGCAGCTGTAACTGTTAAAGGGGTTAGTGCAGAAGAAATCTACTCTGTAGTAGGACCAATGTAGGTGAGACGTCGCTCCAGAGATTCCAGGGATAAAAAACGCAAATTCGTTAGAAAGGAGAGAACCCAAACACAGACAGCTTTCTACTGCAGGCTTTTCTGCTAGAAAACAACCTCTTAGGGAAATGTTTTCCTAGGCTCAGCCACCCAGGGGCTTCTGTAAAGGTGGCGAGTTGGGGCCGGGCTTCATCTTCAGCTGGTAGCCAAACTTGGAAGCATCATTCACATCCACATCCTGATTTTGAAGTCATAGAAAATGTAAGAGTAACTAGGTTGTGGAGGCTTGCACCAAGGTTTCAGAAAGCTCTGTGAGGAAGGACGGAACTCCCTATATGTATTTCTTCAGTGGGCTGTGTGTGAAGTCCCAACTGAGAGCTCAGGATGCTGGAGATGCTAGGACTGTGGGATTTCCATTGAGGAACTCTGCATGCACAGAGTGGAGCTGCCCTAAGAGATGGGCTGTGTGTGCTACAGAAAGCAGAGCTAGAGGAACAGGGCTACCCAAGCCTGCTGGAACCCATAGGTTGCCATGACAATCCCTAGATGCTGGCCATGGAGTTATAGGGTTTAGCAGTTGGCTTGCCTGGTTTCAGTTTTGCTTTGGCTTAGGCTTTCTTGCTGCCCTCCTACTTCTCCTTTTTGAAGAGAGAGAGAGAATGTGTGTGTGTGTGTGTGTGTGTGTGTGTGTGTGTGTGTGTGTGTATGTGTGTGTGTATGTCTGCTTGTATACATATGTGCATTTGGAATCCATATGTATTTTAGGATATATATATATATATATATATATATATATATATATATTTACATACACACACCACACATGCACACACCACACATGCACACACCACACATGCACACACACACACACGCACACACACACACACACATACACACACACACACCCTCAGGTTCAAATTTTCCTGTTGATTGTAACATGAATCTTAAAAGGTCTTATTAATAGAAAAAAACCCAGAACCAGATAATCAGCCAGGGTGAAAGATGGAAGATCAGAGAAGCAGAACAAGCC
Source organism: Peromyscus maniculatus bairdii (assembly GCF_049852395.1). Classification (NCBI taxonomy): domain Eukaryota; kingdom Metazoa; phylum Chordata; class Mammalia; order Rodentia; family Cricetidae; genus Peromyscus; species Peromyscus maniculatus. Next base: position 41,404,242 of record NC_134864.1, on the reverse strand, counting down.
ACAGCCAACCTCACGTCACCAACTCCTCAGCTGATCCTGTTTCCTCAGACTAAAACCCTCTGAGTCCTCATCCAGTAGGGTCTTAGCTGAACTGCTTAAAAGCCTCTAGTTCTTGGGCCTCACATCTTTCTGCTTCCTGCCATCACTTCCTGGGATTAAAGGCGTGTGTCCTTTCCAAGCAAGACATGAAATCTCAAGTGCTAGGATTAAAGGTGTGTGCCACCATGCCTGGCTCTGTTCCCAGTGTGGCCTTGAACTCACAGAGATCCCGATGGATCTCTGCCTCCCGAGTGATCAGACTAAAGGCTACCATTGCCTGACTTCTATGTCTAATCTAGTGGCTGGCGCTGTCCTCTGATCCCCAGATAAGTTTTATTTGTTAGAGCACAAATAAACTATCACCACAATTGATCCTCACCAACTGGTCACCTGGAAACTGTAGCTCAGACCACAGGAATATAACTGGTATCCATAGCAACTGGTATGGGTAACTGCCACTGAATTCTTCTAGTACTACTGCCTGAGACTTGAGGGACACACTTATGTACCCCAATCTGTCCACGTGCAGACATCTTTTTTCACTAGGAGGCACCCACCTCACATACTCATTTAAAGGAAAATGTGGAGGAGAGAACACAAGGGCATATGTGTCATAAAAGCTGAGAGGAAACTTGGAGGAGGTGACAAGATGGCGTAGTAGGGAGCAGAAGAGGGGACGAGGGATTAGGATAATCTGAAACACAGTTTGTTTGGAAATACAATAATAACATCTAACCCTTTGTATGCTCATTTAAAAGTAAATTATAAATGAACAAACAGATAAAAATAAGTAAATAAGTGTTCTTTTACATGTGGAGACTTGGGAAACTAGAGATGAAATATTATTGGTGACTTTCCAATGTTATCACTTGTTAAATGTCTCTCTGGTGCTGCTCCATGACCACAAAGGAAGTTAGGAATAAGCAGCAGGATTCAACCAAACCCCTTCTAACTTGCAAATCTTTCTTTTTAATTAATTAATTTATTTATTATGTATACAGTGCACATATCCCTGCAGGCCAGAAGAGGGCACCAGATCTCATTACAGATGGTTGTGAGCCACCATGTGGTTGCTGGGAATTGAACTCAGGACCTTTGGAAGAGCAAGCAGTGCTCTTAACCACTGAGCCATCTCTCCAGCCCCTCTAACTTGCAAATCTTAATGATAGCTTTTTGTGAAGGAAAGGGAAAAAAATGAGTAAAACTAAACCAGATATGACCCTAGGGCAATGAGCATGAGGTTGGACTGTCCCGGGTAGGACATGTGGACATCTTCTTTTAAACGGCTCCTGTCCTCCAACGAGTAAGCCTCTTGTGGACCCTGACATCTGGGTAAGACTCACAGACTTTTGCTTCTTCAAAGCATAGTGAACTCCTGCATAAGGTTCACATGTTCCCATACATTCCTAGAGTTTCTCTCTCAGCTATCTGGCACCCTGTACCTCATCCAGAAACTTCCCACTGTGCTGGATGCCTGAGAGGAGACACAAAGAAAAAGTCTCATCAGCTCCTGTCCAAAATCCTGCCCCACACCCTGTGAGCTTGGCTGGACAACCGCAAAATCTTGAGGGGTTCTTACTCTTCTTCCCTTCTCTTTTAGGATGGGTTCTGTCGTGGACCTTCAGCCTTCTTTCCTTTGTTCCTTTCTTGCGGACCTCATTTAGCCATTTAGAGTTGAGACTGTCTCTCAGTGGGAAGATTTTTCAGAGTCCTAGTCCAGCAAGAAAAGGACAAAGGGGAAAAAAATGAAATGAGTTTGTTTGTTTGTTTTTCAGTTCTGGGGCTCAAATCCAGGGCCTCATGGATGCCAGGCAAGCACTGAGCTGCATGCCCAGCTATGCGATGAGTCTTACAAAGACCTTTCTCCTTTCATCATAGGGTAAAGCTCCCATTCCAGGGGAAGATGGATGGCGGGGCCTTGTACAACAGTAGCTTTGTTGTGCTCATATGTGATTCTACCATTATCCCCCTTGCTTTGAATACACACTGGACCAACGCCACAGCTGGACAGTTGGTGATGTGCATACGGGGGCCACCAGCCGGCTAGTTGGGAATAACGAATATTTGATGGATGACTCCTGACCTCATGCAGTTCACGGGTTACTTCAAGACTCTTTCTCACGGCCACAGCAAACTGCAGCATCAGGTTTGCTAAAGCCAACCTCAACGAGGCACATCATTGGAGGGGGCGCTCGTGGCATTGGTTCTGAACGGGAGCCAAACCAACCCACTAGCTGCACACTTTCCACAGTCAGGCTCTTGGTTTCAAACCCAAACACATCCTTGAGAACAGCTGCCCGCTGTGAGGAGCAATAGCGCTGAACAAGGGTGCTTTGGTTTACAGCTGGCGCTTGGTGGTTGAGAGAAATCATGGATTTGGGTTCTTGTGGCATTTGCTCTCTGGAGCACATGTGATAAGTTATGACAATCAAATGGGTTTCTGTGGCAGGGCATAAATAGCGGTAAAAGACATATATTTTTGTTCATATGTTTCCCTCTCATTTTCTTGCTATGCTTCTTCTGGTTTGAATCTTATGATGGCTGGCTGCTGAGCCCAGATCGTGTTTCAGGCAGAGATTGCCCTGAGAATTAGGGATTGCTCCTTCATCTCCCCTAGGCAAACTAAATACTCTTCATGGGGAACATGGTTCTAGAAAAAAAAATCTGTTCCACAGATGTGATTGGTAAGGTCTGCTCAAAAGTGCTGATTTTTATCTAAGTGGGCTGTTGCCTGGCTGAGGGTTATCTTGTATCTTGTTATGAGCAAGACTGAAAGAAAATGGGACCTGGTGAACTGAGCATCCAGCCCTGGTCAGACCAGGAACGGTGCTCTGTGATCAACTGTGGAATTACAGAGTATTGGAGGCAGATGGAAATCCAGGGGTTATCATCAGAGGCGGGGGGGGGGGGGGGGGGGGGGGGGGGGGGAGACAGAAACCCAGGGGTCACCTGAGTTCTGACCTTTGCCCGTGCAGAGAACACAGTGGCAGAGCTCACCCCAGGATTCAGGGTTCTTGGGGGGTGTTGTTGTTGTCGTTTCCACCCCTTAATTCTTTCCACTTGGCCACAGACCACTGGCGGAGTCCCTCATGATCCAGCTGAAGGGAAGGAGGAAGTGGACTTCTGAGAGCAAAGAAATGAATGACAAGTTTGGTGTATAGTTTAACATACCTCTTGCTTACCTAATAGCATCTCTGCTGACAGATGCGTTTATTCTGGGGACAAGTTCCTCAATGCCATCTGTGGGCTACCTTTCCTGTAATGTCACCACCCACCTCCTAACCACCCACTAGAGTGAGTTTCAGATGGGTTTGGCGTGTCCTTCTCCCTCAGGGACCCCGGGCGGAATCTACTAGGAGACCAGCAAAAGCAGTGTTCTGACAAAAACCGAGTGAGTCAAATCCCAGTGATCTCCCACCAAAGCTGTCTTGTCTTCTCCATCTCCCTTGATAAAGTCACGTTTCCACACAGAAATCTCCGTCACCATCATCCTTCATCCCGTAAAGGTAAGTGTCTTCAGTGCTGGATGTGGCAAAGGTAGTTTGGGACCAGCCTAGGCTACACAGTGAAACCTGGTCTTGAAATACAACCTAAAACTTAATTGCTCCCTTTATAGACACCACAGTCCCCAGGAGTAGGTTCTAGTGAATGCTCAGAGTCACTGCATTCCTTCCCTGGAGATTCCAATTTTCTTTCTATTGTCATAAAGCAAAGATTAGGGCCCAACCTCCCAGCTCCAGTTCTTCCTGTACTCAGCACTTTAGTGAAACTGCCCATGCCTTGTGTTCAACACATGCCAGCCAGAGGTATGGGGCTCCTTTCTGTACCCTGTGTCTCTGGAACAATCTTGCCAATCCTCCTGCGTTACCCTGATTACCCTGCTCAAGGAGCTCTGAAAACATTTATCAATAAGATATGATGCAGTTTCTTGTTGACCCCAGGTTGCAAAGCATAAGCTTGATGGAAGAGGACCATGGTCCGGACTGTAGAGGAGAAAGGAAGAACATGTTCATCACACCAAAGGCTGCGGGAAGACTGCTCACCATAACCAGACCGGATGATACAGGAAGGGTGCTGATACCTCTTGTGTCTGGTGTGATCAGCACTTTCTGTGACAGTCAAGTAAATTAAGTGCCTAGAGACCAAGAATGCTTTAAATGAGAGATTTTAATTCTAAGTCACTGCTGTCTAGCGTGGATTTCCCCCAAATACATGAACTCAAGAGTGAAAGAAAGAAATATTATATATCTATTTTTCCATAAATCACATTATATTGTAGTCTGGTGTGTCAGGAAATTTAATCTTACCCCCTACACTTGCCAGATCTCTCTAGGTTGCACTAAATGTTCAGGGTCTCATGTTCAGGGTCTTGACATGCATCCATGAGTCTCAGGTGGCTGTCTACTCTTTGAGGGCAAGGTCTTCCCTTAGCACGCCCCTCTGCTCTTAGCAATCCTTTGCTCTCATCCCACTCTCCTGCCTCCATTGAGCCCTCACTTCTGGCAAGGCAATCCCTTTATCTCCACATTTTTTCCCATAGCCTTCTTCTCTCTATCCTCAAACCTTAGTCTCTTCTGTGGATCTAGCTTCTAGGGACAATAGCATGGAAATTCTGCTGAATAATCCTCCTAAAACAGATGCCCATAATATCATCTGTGTGCCTGAATGTTTAGAGGACCAACAAGAAATCCTGAGGAGAGCAAATAGATTACAACCACAGGCTGCCCCCATGTCATTACCCAGAATGACCAGAGAGGGTCACTTGGCATGGTGTCCTCCAACCACAAGCTGCCCATGTCACTAACCAAAATGACCAGAGACCTGAACTCAGCATGGTGTTTTCTTACACCTTTTCTCCCTTCTCTCTTTCCATTCTCCTGAGGCCTCTTTGGCTGTTTAGAATAGGCCAGTAGGACTACTTCAGCTCTGAGTTGTCTGTTCAACAGAACAGCCTGTTGAGCATTTCGCTCACAGCTCTGGATCTCGCACAGGATCTTGGTCCTTTGAGATTAGATCTGAACAGAGCACCCCCTGCCCCATCCCCAACCCTCATATCTCTCCCCAGACCAGACCACTTCAGAAGTTGAAATCTTTGTTTCTACCAGTGTTTGCTTTTTGGTTAATTTTGCGGCAGTTACCCACCAACCCCACCGTTCCCCAGAGTTTTCTTGATTGCGAGCAGCAGGAAATATTAGATAGAAGGATTTAGATTATGGAGATAAACAGATAGAAAATAAAGGATAGCTTCAAGAGGGCCTGGAACCTGTTCCAATGAGCCCTAACTGTCTCTGCCCTAAGGTATTTATAGAAACACCAAGGGGTGGAGCAAAAGACCTCCCCCCAGCACAGCCAAGTGCAGACCATCTCAGACACCTGCACTCAGGCCCGTGGTCCTAATCATCCTCTATGCAGACCTGCTGGGTAAAGCCACTAGGAACCTGAAAATGGACTCCTACAGTTAATTTGATGATGGATACTTCTTGGTGACTCTTCTCTTCAGCTACAAGCCACCCTGCCCACCTCCCTCACCAATGATGTCTACCTGACTCCTGAAGGCATTTGAGTTGAGACCATCAGCTCAGATCTCTCCACTGAAGGAAGGCCTGTGAGGTCAAGATCTGTCCAGTTCTTGGCCCACTGTATGTCCAAGGCCTGACAGAAGTTCTTCCTAAGTAGATGCCAAACTGGACCAAGAATTGTCTAAATCTGTTCATCTCTGAACTTGGTGTAGTCCTTTGAAGATTGTCTGGAGGCAAATACTGGTTTCACCATTAAATAGGTTAGTGTTCATAAGTAAATAATTTACTTGACATAACTTTATCCATGAAGTGCACATTTCAATCATCCCTCCTTCAGATGAGATGAGGTATCACATGTGAAGCAGCCAACTGGGGCCTACTCACTGAGCTCTCAAGGATGTTATTTATATCCACCCTTGCCTTTCCCTTCCTAATTAGCTGAGAAGGGCTTGGTGCTGGTTTTTGTGGTGCAGTTGGTAAAATACAGAGTAGCCTATGTATCATGGTGGGAAAGGCCATTCCAGCAGAGCCTTCTTCTTAGTCTTATGCCTGGTCCTGTCTTGCAATCATTCACCTGTAAACTTCAGTGCTGTTTCAGGTAGGAACATGCAAGCTGCCAGTGCTCTTTTTTTGTTTGTTTGAGAGATTTCCATAGGATGCAGGGATAGGTAGTTTTTCCATTGGTTTGGGAGTTTCTGTGACGAGTTACCCAAAACTGAGTAGTTAAAAGCAATAGATATGAGGCTGTAGAGAGGGCTCAGCAGTTAACAGAATGTGCTGTTCTTGCAGAAGACCTGGGTTCACTTCCTAGCACCTGTATGGCAGCTCACAATCATCTATAACTCCAGTCCCAGGGGATCCTATGCCCTCTTCTGTCCTCTGTGGGCACAAAGTATCTACACAGTGAACATACACACAGAGAGGCAAAATACTCATATACACAAAATGAACATAAAAAAATCTTAATGAAAATAAACCCAGAAATGTACCATCTCATCATTGAGAAGGCTAGAGATGCAGAGGCAAAGTGTTGCTAGGTCCATGCTTTCCTTAATTGTTCTAGGGAGGCTCTGTTTTTTACTTCAGAGAGTTTTCTGCAGTCCTGGGCATTTTTTTTTTGTCTCAAAGGCATTAGTTATTTTCCTTCTACTCGCAGCCCTACATGGGCAGCAGGGTACACATGCATCTTGCAGGTCTAAACATTAGACTGGGATAACGTTGTGCATCTTCTAATTCCACCATGCATTTGTACAATGAAAGGAGGTTGAAAAATTAAAATCAAATTGTAGGGTCTTTTCTATAGAACTTATGATGAGATTGGAATAGGGTCATTATAGAACTTACTTCCTCCTTTGGAGATGGCTGCCAGCTTCCAGGCTGGCCTGATAGAGTCTCTCAATTTCTCTCTCAGTGTAGTTGTTTTTTCCTTTGCATACTGTGTGATAGCACCTGACAACTGAGATCATTCTTACAGCCCCCTATCTCTGTATCTCCGTGTGATTATTCTCCATTTGGGGATTTATTGTATCCTGATCACAGATAGAAAACACCTAAGGTAATGCCTACCTAAGGCCACAGTAGATCTCTTTCAGCAAGTAGGGTGTTGGGTATTTGCTGGGCTGTATTGACCAGGTACTCAGAGTCTCAGAGAATAGTATGAGCTAACCAGCATTGTCCAACCAGCAAAGTAAGAATGACGCAGGCCACCCAAGCCTGCCTGATGGATGGCTCACTGCTTACAGAGTGCAGGAAGATAGGTCAACAAAATGGCTGTCATTTCTAGGGGCGGAAAGCCTGCTTCTGAAAATTTCACTGTTTTCTCTTAGTCCAAGATTCAGTTTTTTTGCTTTATATCCAAAAGGACACTGAGAAGACCCTGCTTCTCTTTTTGATTTTTTTTTAAAAATATGACTTTTCATAGCATCTATTGCTTTATAAGTAAAAACCATCTGGCTTTGCCCAACAAAGATCAGTGATATATATATATATACACACACACACACACACACACACACACACATATATATACACGTGTGTGTGTGTGTGTGTGTGTGTGTGTGTGTGTGTGTGTGTGTGTGTATTCCCTTTTAGGGATAGTTTCCTTCTTGATAGTCTCCTAGATAATCAAGCAAATTTGTCTTTAGTCTTAACCTTGTGATTTCAACTGAAAAGGTTACTAGTGTGAGCCCCCCCTTTTCTTGTTTGTTTGTTTGTTTCTGTTTGTTTTTCGAGACAGGGTTTCTCTGTGTAGAACCAACTGTCCTGGAACTCACTCTGTAGACCAGCCTGGCCTCAAACTAACAGAGAACCACCTGCCTCTGCCTCTTGAATACCTGATTTAAAGGAGTACACCACCACCCCCTGGCTATGTGACCCCTTATTGCTTGCATCCTAGCCAACCCTATCCTGTAAGTCAATCCAATCCTATCTCTCTACTCTGCAGTCAGCCTTCCAGCTGTGAAGCAGAAGCCCATGGCAGTCATCCTTCAGTCCCCACGAGAGTCCCTCCTTTCTGTCATTTACCTGGAGAGAATGAATAGCAGTACTCATGGCCTCCACAGCCCAGGAAGCATCTGTACTCAAAAACTCAGCATCAGGCCTGAAGTGATTGTCAATCTCCTCTCGAGCAGCTCACTGAAGTATATTTGTTTCCAGACCTGTGTTTGCTTCACTTCCAGCTTCCCTGATGTCACTTGAGCACCCAAGGATGCTTTATGTCATCCTGCCAGTCCTGTGTGGACAGGACCTAAAATGATGCACAGCGAACACACAACAATTTGTTTTTTCTTCCTTTTACCTCCCCCTTGCTTCCTGCTGTTTCCAGGATATGCGCAGCTAACAGAGCATCCACCAAGGTCTCCTTTTAGGCCTCACTTTTTATTCTTTTCTCAACGTTGACAAGTCCTGTTGTATATTGGATGGAAATACAAAGCACTGCTGACTAGAGAGGAGGAGGAAGAGTGCACTTTACCATCAACTGTGTTCCAAGGAAAGCACCAAGGTGATTTCTCCATCCTTTCCCTGTGCAGATTAAGAGTATGCCACAGTCCCCCCCCCCCACAAAGATGGTACATGATACTGCCCAAGTTCCTAGGAGAAGACATGAACCATAGAGGTCATGGAGGTACAGAGAGCAAGAATGGATTGAATTCTGAAATGTAAAGGCTCCTCAATTCTCTATGATAACAAACACACATATATACATATGTATATACATATATGCATACATGTGCATACATATACACACATATGTTTCTTTGAGGTAGGGTTTCTTGGCTGCCCTGGACTCACTCTGTAGACCAGGCTGGCCTCAGACTCAGAGATCTGACTGCCTCTGCCTCCCAAGTGCTAGGACTAATGGCATGTGCCATCACACCTGGCAGTAACATATGTTTTAATTCCTCTGGACTTTGAGGAAGATATTCTTAAATAGACAGGCTTTTGTTGTTCCTGACAGCTTGAAATCAACTCATCTGAGCTCTGAGTCCAAAGTCCCATGCCGATTGATCATCTGGGAAGCTGTGTGGCACCAGCAATAGTGTCCTCCGACTTTTCTTACCACTTGGGTATATGGAGATTGGACCAGATGCTTCTGTCCCAACTCTGTCCTCTTCGATACATCCAGCTTTTACTTTGTAGCTTCCGGTTTCGATGAACACACTGCTCTGGATTCCATGCTTTCACCAGAGTCCAAATGTGTGTGCTTATACATGTGTAGGATATATGAACACAAACAACCATGCCATCTAATCATGACCCCACCAGAGTTTTACCTTCAATTTCTAGTGAACAACATTATGGGCCCATGTCTTTACTTCTAGTTCTGTGACTGAAAACCACTGATACTGATATGATCCTCTGTGAGTAGAGAAAACAGTGAAATGGATTTCAAATGCTTTCGCTGACACACTATGGACATTTCCCCATTGTCTCAACCCCAAGCTGCAGGTTGCCTGTTTTCTCCCAACTACTTAAAATACTGTATCTGCACTCTTGATCATCTTGTGTGGTAATCAGAGAAAACACAAACTAAGGGAACTTAGGAATCGATATTCAAAAATAAGAAGGAATCAATGGGCACACCACAGTGCACGCCTCCATTTCTTTAGTGCAATGCCTTTTGAAGAATGCCTAGATAGTTTCTAGAAACTATATATCTCCTTTCTACCCAAGAGTACCAATTCACAGTGCTAATACTTCCAACTGATGTGAAAAAAAAATATTCTGTTCAGTAATATCATTTAGATGTATTGCTGAATAATGGCTTTCTCCAAATATTTATCTGCTCAATATCTAAAATCCAGGAGTTGCTGTTCATCTTCATAGATTTGTAGATTATTTCCTGCCTAAGGAGTTTTTCCGCACACAGATGAATTATTGCAGTAAAAGCAGAAGTATCTCTTCTCATGGTCTCATGCTAGAAAGAAGAGTGTGATATGTGGAGTTAGCAAGGGAGGACCTCATCAACCTGGTTTAGGGTTGAGATTATTTAAGACAAAACAATCCAGGACCAGGGAGACAGCTCATTGGTTAAGTGGTTGCACCCACACTCCTAAAACTGGAGTTAGGACCTCCAGAACACTGATAAGATGTCACATTGGTGGGACAGCCCATTTGTAACTCCAGCCTCAGAAGACAGAGACAGGGATCCCCAGAGCCTGCTGGCTTTCAAGGATATACACAACGACCATCTCTGAGTTTGACAGAGACACAGTCTCAATAATCGAGGTGATGGTGATAGAAGGGTGAAGGATGACATCCCCTTGGGCCTCCACACGCATGCACACACATGCACCTTCCTCACTTTGGCCCACATGTATGAAAACATGCATGCCAGACACACATGTGAAAATGGGAAAAGAGAGAACAACCCAGAGTTTGACAAATATGCAATGGACCATGAGTAATGTCTTGCAGAGAAACGGAGGCACAACTGTGGAGAGCCATGGGGCTTCACTTTAAGGAAACTGACACCATCGTTGACAGAATGACACCATCGTTGCTTGATTTGCATTCCTGGCCCCTTGGGACAGAGGTTCTAAAGTCTACATTGGAAAACCTGGATTTTGTAAGTCAGGGATCTAGGAATTAGGACAAAGGCTGTCACAGTGTTTTGTTTAAAACCATCTCTGTGGTTATTAGGGGCGCTTCTTGATGGAAAACCGATTATTAATGACACATTTTTCTCTTCTGTTCATTTTCTTCTGGAACTTTCTGATTATCCCTCCCCAAGGAAAGGAATCAAAATATAACACACCTACATCTTAGGGAAGATGCACATTCCCTACCTACCATTGCAACGTGAGTGCATGTCAGATCCACTGGCAGAGGTTTATGTACTGGACATTCTCTGACACCAGGGAAGCTGGCCTGTCCTATCTTGTCTTCTAGCTGAAGAGAATGAAAGAGGGGAGAAAGGAAAGAATTTAGAATAAAGTACAGAGAGGGAGAGAACCCTGAGTAGATTCTCCTAGTGACTCTGGGTTCCACGACAATATCCTTATAGGGAATTTCACCATGACCCACTTTAGAATCATCTTGTTTTGTTATCCCTAAATGTACCTCTACTTAACGCTTCCCAAGGCTGCTCTTAGGCATGTTTTCAATGCCACTCTCAAGGCCAACTTAAGTAATTCCTTCTGATTGTCCCCTTCTCCCATCTCTACTCTTCGCATTCTACGCTAAACTTGCTGCATAGTGGGCAGAAACGTGTGTTGGAAAACAACCTGTACTCAAGAAGAACTGGTCCAACAGTGAGTCAGATGGGTAAGTGAGACTTGGGAATGATGAGAGATAGGAATGGTGACTTCCACAAAGTGCTCTGAGCATTTTCTCACCAAATTCTTGTAGCTAGAGTTTTCCTGCCTGGCCCACAGTCAGGACAAATCTTTGTCACCCACCAGTCCCACAGCCGCTCAGACCCAACCAAGTAAACACAGAGACTTATATTGCTTACAAACTGTATGGCCGTGGCAGGCTTCTTGCTAACTGATCTTATATCTTAAATTAATCCATTTCCATAAATCTATGCCTTGCCACGTGGCTTGTGGCTTACCGGCATGTTCACATGCTGCTTGTCCTGTCGGTGGCTGTCAGTGACTCCTTCTGCCTTCCTGTTCTTTCTTTTCTCCTCTCTGTTAGTCCCACCTATACTTCCTGCCTAGCCACCGGCCAATCAGTGTTTTATGTATTGACCAATCAGAGCAACACATTTACCATACAGAACATCCCATAGCAAATTCTCACAGTAAACCCCACCTCAATTTACAGATCACTGAAGTAGGGAACAGATATCTCAGCACATCACCCAATGTGGCAGGGCTGAGATTTAAATAAAGTCTGGCTTCAGAACTTAGGCATTAATTACTGTTATTATGTTTTGATTAAATATGTCAAGTCCTTTCGAGGATGTCAGCAGTGAAAACGATCTGCGGCAGTGAAAGAGTAGGTGATGTCCCCATGTAATTTTGAGGAAACAGTAGGAGTTCCACAGGAAGAAATAAGGAAGAAGTGAAAGGAACACTGTGGAAAGTCAAAGAATTTTCTATTGACTGTGTGTTGAGGAACGACAGAAGAGCCATTTGAAGGCTGTGGGGAACACACAAATTGTGAGTGAGAGTGGCCAGCTAGACTGGGGGCGGGGTGGTAAGGAGAGTGGAACGGCAAAGGTGGCGGGAGGGGGGTGTGTGGAAAAGAAATTCCATCTCAATAAATGGTTGGGATTTACTTAGGAAATTAGATCCTGGAGAAGGCTTTCTTAGGGGGGGGGATGGTCAAATTTGTCTCTAAGATACATTAGTTGCTTGCATAAAGTGAGGAGTACGTTGTTCAAGAAAATACCAGAGGCAAGAAGACCCTGGCTCTTTGGTGTTCTGGGTCTGTATCTATCTATGCCAGCCAGGACAAGCAAACCTGGGTAAATTAGGGGGTCAAAATAAAAATGCCTTCCTCACTTTTTACCTTTCCCTCAATTAGACAGTTGTGTGCCTTCGATGGTATCTTCGTATCGCCATTGCAGACATCTCGTGAATTCCCTAAATACGGTCAAATGTTGCTTAAAAGGAGGAACCATCCTGAGAAATCGGCAGGTGACATGGTCACCATGTAAGCTCACGGAGTGCGTGCATGTGAACTTCCATGGCAGAGGTCAGTCAGTCTACGTGCAATTGCGAGATGGGGTAAACATGAGCTGTACATAGTTGCCGCTGGTGTCTGACGACATGCCGTTCTATGGTAAAGTTTTTACAAGCATGAGTACAGCAAACAATGATGACGTGCAGCCACTAAATACATCGAGAAGTGGTGTATCTGTCTATCACTCTCAAGCCTTGTAAACAGCCCATGACTCTCTGTACTGGGCTTTTATATGGCTGGCAACACTGTGGCCTTATTGACATCAATGTCACTGTGGACATGGGAACAATGTCCACACTGAGATATCATAATGGCTTCAAGGTTGCTAGATGATAGAAATTTTTAGATGCATGGTCATTTTACAGCATCACTATCATACTTGCAGTCTATTGTAGGTTGACATGCTGTTTGTTACGTATCACATGACCATACTTGACTCAGTCATCAGAGAGGACCCATGGGAAGGAAGCCTTGTTACTCTCATCCTTTGAGATACTTCCTCCCTAAGAACACGAGGCTAGCCCTTTACACTGTGCAACCAAGACTGATCAATAAATACTCCCACCTCTTTTCGTATCCTAAGGCTGTGAACTTTCTCCATTCTAATAGAACAGCATGTGGGAAACAGGGTTGCTGTCAACAGGAGAAGGAAATAGACCACATCTGCAAAGATGTTGCAAGGTCCTTCCCTTCTGACCTGCCTGCCATGCACACGGGCCACTGGGTTTTAATTGTAGAGTAATCACCTCTTGCATTTGTCTAACCAGGGATTTATAAATTGCAAAGAGCGTTCACATGCATGAGCTCATCTGAGCTGGATGGAAGCTGCCGTTCACACCTCTGTCATCGAGACCAAAATACCTTCTGACTTCATTCGGCGGCTGGCTGTGGGGTATAAGGAACTCAGCAGCACAGGTGGCTGGTGCAGGGGGTGGGGTGGGGGGAACGGACCCTGGAATGACTTCTGTGTTGTGAGAGGAAGAGCAGTAGCTATGAATGAGAGCGAGAGGTGAGCAAAGTCCGGAAATGGTTTCTGTTTGGGTTTGGGTTGAGACAGGGTGTCACTATATAGGCCAGGCTAGCTTGCAGTTTGCCACATCCCTACCTCAGCCTCTGGAGTGCTAGGATTACAGCTATGCACCATCATATCCAGCAAACCCAGTCTTTAGATCACTCTTTTTAGAACCTCTCCTAAGCCACACCCCATTGAGATGGAAAAGAATATGGAAGAAGAAGCTCTCAGCTGGAGAAAGTTGATTTTGCTCCCATGGCTTTTCAGACCTAACAAATTCACAGGATTTTCATTTTTATTCCAGCCAGATCTGTCTCCCATTGTGATTATCATTCTATTTTGATATTTTTGATTTTATTTATGATAATAAATACTCTTTTGGGAAAACAGGAGCTGAATTAGGTCTTTCAAACCATTTTTCTACATAGACGCTCATATTGAATTCTTTATGCCTTATGTGATGCCATAAAGGAGTTGGGATGAACATTAAGGTCAAGAAGGGTGGGTAGAACTGGAGCCCCTTGAAGGCAGGGCCATTGCTTACCCAGAACCCAGCCATTTGTGCTTCCTGAGTATGTTATAAGGAATGTGTGAATAGGGCTGGAGGGTAGATTCCAGCTTAGAGAACACAGTTATTATAGACTTGGTTTCATAATGCTTTTCTTTCCACAATTTTCTAAAAGGATTATCTCATTCATTCCCTCAAATATGGACTCTCCAAATGTAACCCACTCAATGGAGGAAAACAGTAACCTCAATACAATCAACCCATCTCTAAATAACTAAGCCAGGAAGAAGGGCCTGATATGACTCCCAAGCACACATTCTTTGGTCTTAAGAACTTCCGACCTCCAACCTGTCCTTATGCCTCCCCAGCATGGAGCATGTGTTGCTGTCAAGGGGGACTTCCCTTCTGTTTCTGAAGAGGATGCAGGAAACTTGTTTCTCTTCACTGATTTTGGAGGAGACTCAGAATGACAGGTCCTTCCAGGGCAAGTCGGGACAGACCAAGAAAATAAGAGACATGATCTTACAGAAGTGACCCCCTTCGGGAGAGAGACGGTACTGTAAGATGGTCATGACTTCTTCCATGTCTAAATTTTGGTTTAGAATTCTTATTCTTTCCCTAAACCAATTCTTCAGCATTTCTTCTGGAGTGTAATACCTCCTTGGGCTCAATTTAGTTTTATTTACTTTATTTTTTGAAGCAGGCTGACATTGAGAAACAGAGATGCTGAATCACATTAATGACAGAGCCGTGAGAAACATTTTTGAGAAAAACAAAATAAAAATAGTCACTTCACACTCCAGTAAAATCTTCAGAAAATTTTCAAAACTGGATTGAGCCCCAGCAGCCATGGAGAAGGGTGCATGAGGCTTTCCTCATGAGATTGGAATGTGACATTTATTTGGATGAACACATTAAGGGTAAAATTAGTCTCATGGCCCAGATTGACCATAGTGTCAATAATTTTTTCCACTTAAGGGAGGGAGACATGTACATTTGTATGCTGTCACCTGGATATATCTAGCAGAATTTAGAAAATGGGAGCTGTGCTTCTCTGGACTACAATCCCATCATTACTTTTTTTAAAAAAAAGTCTGTGTGGAGCCTTCTGTGAGTCTCTTCACACAAAATCCTTTCTTGGAAGCCCTAAAAAATTACTGCTAAGGACTCACAAGTAGAGGCACACGAGCTATCTCCTCAGCCTTGTTTCTGCCCTTCCCACACCCCTTTCCTTTGCTCCGAGGAGAGCCAGAAGGGTTAGGTTATTATATTAAATAATAATTCCTGACGTTCGGCTCTTGCTTTCTGACTTCCTTGGATACAGTACTGTGTTTGCTCAGGGAAAATGGGTCACAGATTGCTGAAGGGGCTCCTCGCCATGCGGTGGTTAAGAGCTGTTTGTTTTTCAAATACCTTAATTGTATGGTCTACCAGAAAAGAACAGCACTGAAAATTATACCTCTGCGCTAACTGCAACCAGATGGACAGAAACAACAAGGCGTTTGAAAAAGATAAATGCCCCACAGTCCCTCTGTGGCTGGTTTTATCGCCAGTTAATTTCATAATGGCTTCTTCTGGCACAGGGGGATTGGCAGGGGGAGTGGATATTCCCCCTGGGGTAGGAGCAGAGCCCCAGCAAAACTCAGGCAGCTTCCAGAGGGAGGGTCCTCCTTGCAGCCGATGTGGTGAGAATTGGAATAAATGTGTTGGTTTGGGGCTGAGGTGGAGGGCGGAGCTGTTGGGAAAGTGGAATTCGAAGCCCAAGGGCAGCACATCGTTTTTTTGTTTTTGTTTTTTGTTTTTTTGTTTTGTTTTGTTTTGTTTGTTTGTTTGTTTTTCACTTCATGCTTCTTGGTACATTCCATTTTGTACTGCCTTCTGCTACGTACAGTGCAGGAGGTGAGGGGATTGTCAGTTACTAGAGCAGAGGAGGTAGGAAATACACTATTAAATGATCTGATTGGTCCCTGGCAGCTCAAAGGCACAGAAGCCAAAGTGGCTACTGGCAGAGTGTTCCATGTTGGGTGAGGGTCATGTGGATGCTTCGTTGAACTCAGGGTGAGGCTGACTTCTGGATCTTTGGTCCTTCTCCCAGGACCACAGTGTCCAGGCTAGAGATCAGCTCTGTGGGCATGCCTTAAAACCCAAGTGACCAGCTTGCCAGGCTGTCTGCAACCCACACGTTCTTATTATATACTATCCTTACAGTATGGAGTAAACATTCTGGATTCAGGGCCTTGAGGATGCGGGGAGAAAGTCCTGAAAGAAATGCAGGCAAAGAACTCATTGACCCTCTCTCTCAGGGAGCAGCTATGGGATCAGGGACTGGTTTAAGGTTTCATTTTGGAAAAAGAGTTCTTCCTCTCCTGCCCCATCATCAACTCTGACCCCACTGCCACCAACAAGAAGTCCTTGACAATGGGGGACAAGGAATTTGAGATGCTTTACATGCCTGTGCTAAAAAAAAAAAAAAAAGAGAAAAAGAATGCATGCAAACAGTGAAGCATGGACTCCTGGGGTTAAGGAAGATCAAAAAGTAAAAATAAAATGGTCAGTCAGTTATTAATGCTGCTTCTTCCCTTCTAGAATGTTCTCCATTGAAGCCAATGGGTCTCTATGCTTACGTGGTTTAATAACAACTCCCCAGTTACTGGATGGGCTTTTCCTCAGAAGACTGTGGTTTTCTCTGAAACCTCCTTCAGCTCTTCAGCTCTCCCTCACCAGAAAATCATCAGACCGACCTTAAATATCTTCTGTGTTGTCTGTCAGTTAAATCTCGACAAAGCTGGTTAAAAAGAAAAACATTCACTTTTTTATTATGATCTTATGCTTTAGTGAGACTTCGATAGGTGTGGGGGGGGAATAGACACACATGTGTATATGTGTTTAGGTGGTTTTGTGCAGATGCATATGGAGGTCACAGGTCAACACTGATGTCTTCCTCAATCACTGCCCAACTGGACCAGTGCTTCTCAACCTTCCTAATACTGTGTGACCTTTTAATACAGTTCCTCGTGTTGTGGTGACCCCACCCCCAACCATGAGATTATTTATGTTGCTGCTTCATAACTGTAATTTTGCTACTGTTATAAATTTTAACATAAATATCTGTGTTTTTCAATGGTCTCAAGCCACCCCTGTAAAAGGGTTGTACAGCACCCAAAGGGGTTGCGACCCACAGGTTGAGAACCCCTGACATAGACTCTAGGTCCTTGAGCTTGCTAATTCAGCTAGGCTCATAGACCATTGAGCTCCAGAGATCCTCTTATCCCCAACTCCCCCACATATTATAGATGCATACTGCTATACCAGATTTTAACATGGGTTCTGGGGATCTGAACTCACATCACCATGTTGTTTGTGACCAGCATTTTATCCACCAAGTCATCTGCCCAGCCCATTCTTTGGGACTTTAAAAACTAACTGATGAGAAACACAGCTTGCTTCATAATAAAATTGGCTAAGTTTTAAATAAAATACTTAATTCATAGTGATCAATAAAGGAGATCTCAATCACCTTAACATTAAAAATGTATTCAATTAATTCTATTTTATGTGCATTGGTGTTTTGCCTGCATGTATGTCTTTGTGAGGGTGTCAGATCCCCTGGAACTGGAGTTATAGACAGCTGTGAGCTTACATTTTCTTTTTCCAGAGTTTTACTAACCTGTGTTCTACTTTTTCTTGTTCTAAAATATCATAAGAGTTGAAGTATACAGTAGGTTCTTCTGCCACTGAATCTGCTGGTTCTGAGAGTCACTTGTATGCTCACCCCTGATGTTTTTGTACTGGGGCACAGCGGACTGCTGCATGGATAACACACGGTTTGTTCATTCATTCTTCTGTTCATGAACACTTAAACCACTTCAAATTCAAAGCTGACCTAGACAACCTTGAATGAATCTCTCAGCAGGTACTTGTTTTATTTCTCTTGGATAAATATGTGAGAGCAGTACTTCAATGTTTAGGAGAATGTACATTTTGGTTCATATATAATATATATGCTAATGAAAAATATCTATTTTTTAGACTTCACTATTCACACTAGATTTGTGGGTGGATCAATGGGTGTTTCATAACATCAACCAATTCTCCAACACAAGCTAGGCATCAATTCAGTTATCACATGGCCTGCATTTAGTACAGACCCTGTGGGTTAAGGTCTCTAGCCCATAAAAGCACCCATTCCCCCATTTTAGGCATCAATCATAATAGCAGGTCCTAAGGTTATCCACAGTCTGTATGACTTTGCCATAAATTGGAGGTTACCAAGCTTTTCTCCCTAGGTTCGGTAAATTTGCTGAACGCAAGAAAATACATTTATTGGCTTATAGTAAAGGATATGATAAAGGGTGCAGATGAACATCCAGGTGAAGGGTACACAGGGTGAGATTTGGAAGGGTCCAAAGCACAGAAGCTTGCTTCCTGTGGAGTTGGGGCACACCACCCTCAGATACAAGGATGTGTTCACTGAGGGTTTTTGTTTTGTTTTTTGTTTTGTTTTGGTTTGGTTTGGTTTATTTTTAGGAAAACAGATTTCATCATACAGGTGTGGTTATGAACTCAATTTCTAGTCTCTCATCATCATGCAGGATAGGAAGTAGAACTGTAAGTCTCAAGCTTTTAATCAGGGCTTTCTGACAGACAGGCCCTATCCTGGAGCCTCCCGGAACAAGAGCTCTGCCTGGAGACCCATCACTCAGACTGCAGGGTTTCAACAGGTCAGCACTGAGAACCAATATACATAAATTTTGTATTATTTCACTTACGCTCTATAATACACATCCTGGTCACTAGGAAACTGCAAATCCGAAAAGTACAGCAAGATATCGCTTAACACCCAGCAAACTGTTTCGCCAAACAGAAAACATTGGGAGAAATTAGAGCCCTTGGGCATTGCTGCTGGGAATACAAAGGGCTTGACTGCTTCAGAGAGTTTTGCAATTCCAAATCGAACACTTCTCTTTTTTTTAGCTGATCTACCATGCTGTCTATTGTCCATCACTGTCAAATTCCATAAGGGTCACATCAGCTGTGAAGGATGATGCTCCATGCCTATCATATTCCCACAGACCTCAGCAAATACAATCTACCTTCTACATTTGTATACTTGCCCTTTCTGAACATTTTATACAATTGGAATGCTATAATACATGGTCTTTCATGTCTGTGTGTGTTCTTTTACTAATGATAGTGTTTTCAGAGTTCGTCCACGATGTTACATGTATTAGTATTCCATCCCTCTTCATCAACAGATAGCACACTCCACCATATGCACTTGCCACATTTTCTTCACTTATCAACTGTCATGTGGGTTTGTTTCTATTATTTTTGGCAATTATGAAGAATAATGCTATGTATATTTATGCACAAGATTTTGGATGAATAAATATTTTCATTGATCTTGAGTATATAACCAAGAGTACAGTTAGAAGTATGGTTTCTGTTTAATGTTTTTGAGGAACTGAAAAATAATTTTGAAAGCAGCTGCACCGTCTTGCACTTCCGTTAGTAATGGATGAAGGTATCACACCAAGTTTGTCCTCAAGTCTCACTGTTGCCAGTGTTTTTGGTAAGAATCCACCCATTGAGTGAAAAGTAATATCTCCTTGCTTAGGTTTTACCATTCTGTGATAGACACCTTGTCATGTGCTTATTGACCATTTACAGACATTCTTCAGAGAAATTTCTGTTCAACACACTGTCTGTTTTTAATTGGGTTATCTATTTATTGTTGAAGAGTTCCCAGTTTACATATGAATGGATGAGAGCCTGGAGATGAGTTGGCTCAGTCACTAGGAGTACTTCCTGCTTTCCCAGAGGACTTGAATTTGGTTTCTAACATTCATGTCAGGTGGTTTGAACCTCTGTAACTCCTGCTCCAGGGCATCCAATGCTCTCTGTGGGCATCTTCATATATGTGGCCTATGCTCATCCAGATACCACACACATACACATAAATAAAACAGTATATGAATATGAGTGTGTATGCTTATGTGTGTTAGTTTTATTGATTTTTATGTGTGCATACACAAGCACACATACTTCAAATCCATGAGTTGTAAAAATGTCTTCTATTGTCCACTTGTACTTTACGTTTTCTGGTACTCTTCTTTGGAGTACATTTTTTCCCTCATTAATTTTGATGAAACTCAATGTATTTACTTATTTACAATGTACTTACTAATTACTCTTACAGCTTTTATTTTGGATATCGGGTATATCATGTAAGCTAAAATCATAAAAATTCACTCATGTTTTCTCCAAGAAATTTTTTAAGCCTTATCTCTCCCATTTAATCCACCTGAGTTAATTTCCATATATGCCATACAGAAGCTACTCAACTGTGAAATTCTGCATGAGAATGTCCAGCAATCCCAGGATATTTTGTTTGAAAAAAATTACTTCTTCCCATTGAATTATCTTAGCTTACTTGTAAAAAAAAATCAAGTTATCATAAATTTATGACATTGTTTTGGAGATTTTTGTTTTATGCTAGATATAAAGTGTCTCAATCACTGTATCTTTACATCAATTTTATAAACTCAGAAACCTGAATCTTCTAATTTTAATTTTTATTGAAGATCGGTTTGGTGAGGCCACGTCTCTTGTGTTTTTCTTGTCAATTTCTTCAGGAGAGGAAGCTGGGCTTTTGATAGGGATGTGTATTAAACCTGTAGGTCATTCCAGAGAATGCCCCCATGTTCCTGTTAAAGCTGTATCATGAAGTGATACAGTTATTTTCAATGCAACGCCTTCAAATACTGTGAACTATATAATCTTAATTTGCTGATGTTATCATGAGTTGAACTTCTTAATCTTATTTTAGAATACTTATTTTCACCGATTTTGTACATTGATCTTACATCATAATCATGTGTGTATGCATGCATGTATGTGTGTATGTTGGGGACTGTTTAGGAATTTTTTAGATAGAAAAATCATGCTAAAGATATATACAGTTTTATTCTTCTATTCAATATGAGTACCTGTTCTCTTTCCTGAAGAATTCACTGAGTTGACCCTCCAGAACAACATTGTTTAGAGGTAGCAAGAGCTGAATCCTTATCTGTTACTAGTGTGTTGAAGAAAAGCTTGTGATCTTTCATTGCTCGGAGTGATGTTAGCCTTGGATTCTTATTAATGTCCCTTTATTCTTAGCTCAAGCATTCTTATCATGAAAGGGTGTGGATTATGTCAAATGGTTATTTGCATTTAGTGCAATGATATATGGGTTTGGTCCTTAACTCTATTACTGTTTTGTGGTACATTGATTGATTTTCATATGCTACATCAAGCTTAAATGCTGGGATAAATCCTACTTGGTCACAGTACATAATTCTTTTTATGCACATCTGATTTCTATTTTCTGGTATTTTGCTGAGGATTTTATTATCAATAGCCACCAGGGACACAGATTTATATGTTCTTTCTTTAACATGTGTTAATCTGGTATGTTAGTGCTTTCTATACCCCTACATATACCAAAATAAAATAAATTGTTAATTTGTGAAAGCGAGACACTTCATTTGTAGAGGAAGAAACAGAGGACTTGATGAGGGTCAGCTGCAAACTGTTGTGACAGTTTCTGTTATCTACCACATCAGCTTTGGGCTGGGGTGCAGTGGGAGGAACATGGAGTAAGAAGTGTTTCTCATTGAGATCTGTAGATACTAAAGAGAAAAGAAAAGAAGACAAGAGAAGAAAGGAGAGGAGAGGAGAGGGGAGGAGAGGAGAGGGGAGGGGACGGGAGGAGAGGGGAGGGGAGGGGAGGGGAGGGGAGGAGAGGAGAGGAGAGGAGAGGAGAGGAGGAGAGGAGAGGAGAGGAGAGGAGAGGAGAGAAGAGAAGAGAAGAGAAGAGAAGAGAAGAGAAGAGAAGAGAAGAGAAGAGAAGAGAAGAGAAGAGAAGAGAAGAGAAGAGAAAACATTCCACATCAGAAGGCATGAATGGACCACCCCATGTCATGATCTACTCAATGATTTAGTCTGTGACATTTTCTCACTAAGTCAAGAAGTGTGTTCTGCTTAATGACTGCTAAAAGATTATTGGATCTCTAGTAAGCAGAAATATGAACTGTTTTTCTTACTGTTCCATTGTTCGCCTTCTTTCTCCTAGACAACCAAGCGGGTGCCCTAGCTTTCACTGTCGTGGATTTTAAGGACAGCAGCAAAATCCTGCTGCTTTATCTGAAATGGGACCTGAGAACAGAAAGATCTCACAAACAAGTCCCAAGTCCCAAATAGAACTTAGCTCCCCGAGGTCAGCTGAGCATAAATACATGTGCACACACACCTCTGCCTGTGACCCCCTCAAATCCCCAAGTACTAAGAACAAACAAAGACCCACTTCAGCAAATGGGATGCATGTGATGGGGCTGGGGAGAAGGGAGGTCAAGATAAATGTTCTCCCCAGTTCTATGGTGTCTGTGACACTGTGAAACTGGGGCTTTACTTGCTCTCTCAATATTTTGCTTCATTATGATCACAGCACAAGCTATATCTGTTAGCTCTTGCTGTGTAATAAATGACTCCAAAGCCAAGTGATTTGAAATGCTGAACATTTGCTCTGTATCCTGAAGATTGGTTGGATGGGCAGTTCTATTGACAAGAGCCAGACTCAGTCAAGCTTGCACAGGAATTCATTCATGGATTTGCTACCAGCTGCAGGGTAGAAGAGGGCTGACTAATCAAAGACAGCCTTGGTTGGGAAAACCTAGCCTATGTCATATTCACAAACGTAGTGAGAACTTTGAGAAATTATACCACAATTTGCATGTGATTTTCAAGCCTCATTTTGCCAGCTCCTATATATTAAAAAAAAAAACACATAATTTCATTATACACAGAGAAGAGAAGGGATTAGCTGGGGCCTCTTCATCAAAATGAGTGGTAAGAAAACATGTGATGCAGTTAACTAACCATACTAGTTGAGCATGATCATGGGTATTAAAAAATACATGCATAGCTATCACTTTAAATGAACTGAATCTTTATTCCTGATGACAAGAGTCATTCTTGTGAGTGATTTCTTTAATCTCTGAAGTCAATGTGTCTTTTTGAGACCCATGCCCCTGCATGTTTGTTGGAGGAAGAGTTCCATGGCTGATGCTATCTACTTGGCTTCTTTTTTTCAACCTCCTCTCAACTTGCAGTGGATGGAACTTATCCATTGAAGAGTGGTACTTATCTTTGAGAAGAAAAGCCAGTCCTTCTGACTCACTGGCTCTCCTGAACATCCTAAGGCATTCATTCTTTCTTTTTTTTCTTTTTTTGGTTTTTCGAGATAGGGTTTCTCTGTGTAGCTTTTCGTCTTTCCTGGAACTCACTTGGTAGCCCAGGCTGGCCTCGAACTCACAGAGATCCACCTGGCTTTGCCTCCCGAGTGCTGGGATTAAAGGTGTGCGCCACCACTGCCCAGCTAAGGCATTTATTCTTGATCTTCCACTCTCCATCTTTGGAAACAATAAAAGAATAACAACTCTCAGAGGATTATTGGAGTCTATGTCTGTCTGAAGAAACTCAAGAGTCAGAGTTATTAAACCCGGCTGCCCCTTGCTGTGCTGAACATATACATACCTTCGTATACACTAACATATACACGAACCAGAGCCGACCTTCTGAGCTCCATCTCCAATCACTACTTGCCTGAAGGAGAGAATTGTGCCAGTAAGTAGTGTGAAAAGAACAAGAAAGAATAGACTGGATGGTAAAATGATCTTGCAGTAAAAAAGAAAAAAAAAAACCCTACCCAAACAAATAAACAAAAACCAAACAGTTCAAATATTAAAAAACACAAAAATGTGGGAGTTTCTTTTTGAATAGGTTTGGATGTGGAGTCTCAGTCATCCTCTCTAGGTCAGACTGGTAGAGCGTATAGGGGAAGAGCAGAGGTTCTGAACAGACCTTCTAAATGGTAGGTGTCTCAGGACTGCTGAGATGGCTCAGTGGGTAAATGTGCTTGCTGTGGGTGCCTGGGGACCTGGGTTTGATCCCTGGCACCACCATCAAGGTATAAAGAGAGAACTGGTCCCATAGAGCTATCCTCTGCCTTCCACTGACTCCCCAACACACATCAGGTAAGCACACAGAAAAAAAATCTTAAGAAATAAAATTTGTATTTAAAAAAAAAAAAGATGGATCTTGCATCATCCTCAGTAGCTTCCACCTTCAGAAGTATTTAGTTTCCTAGCCTCTGTTTGTGACTTTTCTTAAAGTGACTCTCCTTTCTCCATCCAGAGCACAGAGACGCCAGGGTCCCCACCCTGTCTTGTCTTCATGCCCACTGTGCAGCAGCTGAGATTTTCACACCCCTCAGGATGCCTGTGGAGTGAGGTCACAAGGTATTTCAGTTCTGTGAAGGAAGTGTGACTCACAGCAAAGGTGGGGGATGACAGCCAAGCCTAGGTACCAAGGTAAGACAGGATTTCAAGATTGTATGACTCTCCCTCTCCCTCCATTTCCCTCTCCCTCTCCCCCCACCTCCACCCTTACCCCCTGCCCAGATAGCAAATGGAAAATGGCCTATTATTTTCATGACAAAAAATGCCTTTGGAAAAAAAAAGTGAAAAAATGTTAACTTACCTCTGATTCAGAAATGCATTTCAAAATCTCACTGGATCTGAATTTTTATATGTTCAGTTGATTCAGTTGGCCGTTACAGTCTCACTGTATACCCCTGGCTGGCCTGAAACTCACTATGTAGATAAAGCTGGTTTTGAACTTCAAAAGTGAACAAAAAGAGGCTGGAGAGATGGTTCAGTTGTTAAGAGCACTTATTGCTCTTGCAGAGGCCCTGGGTTCAATTCCCAGCCTCCACTGGTGGCTCACAACTATCCATAACTCAAGTTTCAAGGGACCCAAAGACCTCTTCAGACTTCAGCAAGTACCAGGTACACATGTAGTGCACAGACACAACATCTGTACACAAAAATGTAATAACGTCAATGCACTTTTTAAAAAAAAATGAAGAATAAGGCTAGAAAGATAGGTCAGTCAGTAAGGTGCTTGCTGCTCAAGTATGATTCCAGAACACACACTTAAAAGCCAGCAGGAACTGTTATCCTAGCACTGGAGAAGTGGAGATGGGTGATCCTTGGGGCTTGCTGCCCAGCCATTATAACCAAAAGGACAAGCTTCAGGTTGGGTGAGAGACTCTGTCAAAAATAAGACAGAGAGGAACTGAAGCCAAGCCCCAGTATTGACCTCTGGCACACATGTGCAAGCATGCCTGTACACACATGTGCAAGCATGCCTGTACACACATGCACACATACACACAAAAATACTTTTTTAGAAAAGGGAAGAAATAACAATGACACCCAATAATCTCATGTCTATGCAAGTCTACATCGAGTGCCTTCACTCTGTGGTCAATGTGGTCGCTGTATTGACCTGTGCAGTGTGGGGCAGGAAGTGACAGCTGTGGCCTGGGCCTCTCAACCATTGACCAAAGGAGCCTCCCTCATTAGCTCATCAGAGCTGAAATTTAAAGTAGTCATGCAAAGGAAATCCAATTTCAGAATGCCCTTAGTTTGAAAGAAGTACAGAAAGTTTTTCAGGATTTTGTTTGTTTGTTTGTTTGTTTGTTTGGTTGGTTGGTTTTGGTCTAATTTTTAATTTTTTCCTAGGATTTTTAATAGATACATATTTTTAATTTTTGAAAATATAATGTCACAAGTTACATCCATGGAGTCTCACCAACATGGCTGTCTAAACCTGACCTGAGCACCAGTAGAAATGCTAATGTGGATGAGGAAAGAGAAAGCCCTAGGCAAAGAAGTATAGGCAACTAAGAAATGCTAAGAGCTGCAGTCTTCCTAGGGAAGAGAACACCAATGGTTATCCAGGATTAAATGGTCAGCCCTGCAAACACACACACACACACACACACACACACACACACACACACACATACACACACACATGCGCACGTGCGCACACGCACACCATTATACAGACTGAGCAGGTAATATTTATATATTTGGGTGTGTGCGCGCGCGCGTAACAACAATTAAGGAAAAAGAGGCTATGAATTTGAAAAACTCTCATCTTTATATTGAATACAGATCGAAAGCTTCCGAGTTTCTGAAAATTGTGATGGTCAAGGTCAGTTGAGACAGGCTTGGTCCGGCTAACGCAGCGACGGTGGACACATGGACTGGGAGATGAGAAATGAGGTCTGCAGAATTTGTTTATCGCCTCATTCTTGCATTCTGATTTGGGATCCAGGAGCTGAGAGTTGTAAGCTGAGTAAGAAACCGGCTTCTCACAGTACAACTCCTCCTGGTCAGCCTTGTGGACCTCAGCTGCAGTCACTACCAAGCATGCTCTCCTCACTATTGCCCTTGCCCAGCCCCTCCCTCTTCTGTTCATTTCAGGTGTCTATGCCCAATTTCCCAGCTCCGTGTCCACTTCCCTTCTATGTCTAAACTGTTTCCAGGCAAAAACATCTGTTCCATCTTTTCTCTCTAATGACTCATCTCTCCCATAACTCCAGCTACTTTCAAAAAGAGCCCTTTCCCTATAGACTGCCTTCCAGGACAACCAGGAAACAAAAGAATACTTTCTTTTCTTCTGTCTTTGTCTGTTAATCCCTGCTCCTGTTTTGTGCCATCAGAACCTAAAGCATCCTCACACTCTACCTCTTTGCAGTGATTCTTAGCTTCAGTCATAGCAATATCTCTTCTTGCTTGTGTGCTGAAATTTTAGGACCCTAGAAGTTTTCAGAATCATGGGAACTCAGGGGGAAATTGTTTCTTAGAACAATCTGAATGAATAGCCACTGGATGTCATTGGGGGCTGCCTTATGCTGCAAGATAATTTCTGGCTTTCATGTAAGCTCTAATTGTGATTTCACACACATAATCATGGCTGCTGTCATCTGTCACTTTTCTGGACCCTTGTCCATGTCACCTGTTATTTCTGAGGACAATCAGATTGAATGGATTAGTAGTGATAAACAGCAAGGACCATTTGCCATGGGCAAGATATTAAGTAGCAGCAGGCCGTAGAAAAACCTAGCAGACTCTATGCTTTTCCCCCATTATGTCTTTTATCTAGTATTTCAGGGGTAATTTATGGAGTGTGGGTACAGGAGGGGGCAGGGGAGGGTATTATGAGGAGTGATGACGGATGGAAGGAAGTCGCTGACGAGCTTTGCCTCAGACTCTCAGGCTTCTGCAGGGTCCGACCCTGAGAAGATAATGGCCATCTGTTCTCCATGTCCACTGGGGAATGGGCAAGGGGGCGATGGTTAATAACGTGGCAGAGGGGATCAGGGCACACAATGAATTTCACAACTGACAAGCTCTTTGGACACTGGAACCATTGACCAAGTGCTCTGTGAATGCGGTGACATGCCCTTCTCTGGAGGCCACCAGACACATCTGCCTGACCAAGTATAAATGTGGTGTGACACAGAAGGAGAAGAATGGTCAAACTCATGAGAGGTTCTTGCATTCCAACCTGGCAATATTTAGTTTAAACCCCATTCTTGACCAAAGGAATCCAGAAGGTTTCTCATGTGATTTTGAAGTTATCTTTTTCTTTTCACTTAATTCTCCTGGACAAGGATCAGAGTATGGTTTTCTTAATGAAAAAGACAAGTGATTACTATTTCAGGTATTCACATAAACACCAAGAATTTAAAGACATAAATATTTACATTGGAAAGGATGACAATTGACCCTCAGAAAGTCGGTGTGATGTGGGTAGTGTTGATTTTTCTTTAAACACAACTTAATGATAAGCCAAGGAGAGGGATTCCAAGAAAACTGACTATGAATTGTTAACTGTGCTGGTTTGAAAGTATCGTGAGAATCATCCAGTGGACCAGGAAACTGAGTCACAGGAAGATGGAATAAACTGAGGGGTACAAGAGGAGGGATTCAGAGGAAGTGGGGAAGCATTAAAAACGAAACAAGATGGAAGAACTATGGAGAAGCTTGGGGCTCAGAGGGAAAATGCAAAAAAAAATCCCTCATCCTCTAAATGGTTGAAAGGAGTGGGGTTCCATCTGGCAGTGAGTGACCCACAGGAACCAAGAGCACTCTTTCCCTGTCAGAGACACAAGGAAGATGGAGGAGACAGAGAACATTTAGCCAGGTGCTTCCTCCACTTGATAGGTGTCAGCTTTGGGGTCCTCCTCACACATTTGAGCACCTCGGTTTCTTTAGGAAGAGGTCCATGTGCAGACTTGGTCGTATCCAAATATTTAGGTACATTTACTGCTAAAGTGGAGGTAGAAGTAACTATGTGGGAATTGTTGAGATTTGTGGTACTGTCCTCCAATATGGAAGCTTCACTAAGGATTTCCTATCTTTATGTTAGTTTACATTCTCCCCTTTTTCTTTTTTTTCCATCTTTTATTTCTCTTTCTGGCGATAATTTTTCCTGTGAATCTTAATCTATAGATATCATTTCACTTGAATAGCTCATCTCTTCACCAGGACTGATTGCTAAATGGCCAATGCCAGTCTGATCAATATAAAATTTAAACAGAAATTATTTCCACTTAAGGAATCTCTCATTTGTTGAGTATAATCCAATGGCTGCAGAGACAAGCTTAGTTGACTAGGACTGGCTGGTGGTTAGAGTTAGATAATAACAATCCTTCTACAATGGTGAGGACTAACCCATCCCTCTGTGTCCACTGTCACACAGGGACCTGTGTTCATGTGTAAACATCCCAATGTTCCTTTCAGGACCTGATGAGTGTAGAGGTCTATGTAACCTCCTAGACAGTCTTAATCCACAAGTCTCTGCATGACTCAGATGAACAAATCACCCAATCGGCACTTCATGTGCCCATTTCAGGTCGTCAAGCATTTTGAAAAGAATCCTGGCTAACAACAGAGCTTCTATCAGAGACCTCTCCAGTTTTTGGTTTCAAAGAAGTGAGCTGTCAAATTAGAGGGTAAAACACAGTCTGAGATGGTATGGGGTGGTCAGGACATGGGCTGTGAGACCAAAGCTTTCTCTAAACCAGTGGTTCTCAACCTGTGAGTCACGACACCTCGGGTCACAGCATCAGGAAGGTTGAGGACCACAGCTCTCATGCACTTGCTGCAACAGTTAGCGTTTTGCTGCTGTAACAAATACCTAAGAAAACAACTTGAAAGGACAAGTCTTTGCTTCAGCTCACAGTTTCTGAGGCTTTATTTTTGTGGTTGATTTGCTCCATTGCCATGGAATGATTATAAGGCAGAACATCAAGGCAGCAAGTTGAATGGGACCAGTTGCCTACACTGTGGTAGCCAGGAAGCAGAGAGAAAAGGGGGTGCTGGAAGGTGCCAGGAACAAGATATATCCTTCAGAGCCATGTTCCCAATGACCTATTTCCTCCAACTAGGCTTGTATTCCCCTTAGCCCATTCTGTATGACCTTATCAGATTATTGCATGGATGAAATCATGGCCCTTAGGTTCCAATCACCTGTCAATAGAGTAAACTAACAGTAAATTGTTAAGGCTGGAAACTAGGCCTTAAACAAAGGAGGCTTTCCCAGGAACACTTTATACCCAAACTCCAATACTATAGTAGCATCCTTTCTTATCACTCATGGGTTGTGCATCTATGGGTGAGTTTTGTAAACTTTCTAAGCTTGTTCCCTGAAATGCCACTTGGAATCATCATCCTTCTTTCAAGTCTTCTTGTGTCTTTTAACGGAGATCTTACCTTTAAAATGCTTACGATAAAGTCTGGCACACTGTAAATATTCAAAAATAGTTATTCTGAGACTTTATTCATTTTCAAAGAAGTTCTCTCTGTCACTTCATAACTATTGTTGATTCTCAGAGAAAATTTCAGGACATGATTCAGGTCACACCAGGTATGACCCACCACTTTTCACAGACTCTCCATCTCCCCCAGAGTAAGAACCGCTGTCTTCACCAGGGCCCACCTTTGACTTCCCACTCTCAGGCTTCGAACCACATTTCCCACCATCTTCTTTTTGAAGCCCCCACGTTCAAGTCTCCCTGGCCTTGTTGCTTCAGAATCTCCTCCCTCTATCTGTAACACCTTCTGCAGAGGTCCTCTCTGGAACTCAAGGATCTACTTGAAGTATCCAGACAATTTGCCCACCAGTCACTTGGTGATAAGACAGGACATCATGGCGGCAGGTGTGTGGACAAAAAAACTGATTAACGCGTGTTGACCAGGAAGTAAAAAGGTAATTTTAGGTCCTAATAACTCCTCTACTTGAGTTGGCAACTCAGCTTAACTTGTAGCTTGCTTCTAATTGCATCACATAACAATAACAATAACAATAATAATAATAATAGCAATTATAACTATCATGTTTTTAGCTATTATAATATTATAGGCGTATGTTTCTATTTTAGTATGCCTATTACTATTACAAGGTATGAGCCAGGAGGTGGTGGTGCATGCCTTTAATCCCAGCACTTGGGAGGCAGAGTCAGACAGATAGGTCTCTGTGAGTTTGAGGCCTATCTCAAGCGAGTTCCAGGACAGCCAGGACTGTTATACAGAGAAACCCATCTAAAAAAAAACCTAAGAAATTACAAGGTGTGAATTACTATGTTCATTTTGTAGTTTAGAAAAATCAAAGCTCATTGAAGTAAGGTAGCTGACCCCAAGTCATGTCAGTAAACAATTAAGAATTAAGGCAAGATTCCGTTCCCTTGGTTTGACAACGTTATGTGGTCTCCCCATAGTATACATACACCCAGTAGGTACAAGATGAACACGGGCTGACCGATGGAACAGTGAGGAGGATGCAGCCTGGTCCAGATGTGCTCAATTGAAGCCTCACTCTGCATTCAGATTAACAAGTAGGAGAGTGAACTTCCCTCCTCCCCATCTTCCTGTTTCCTCAGCTTAGCGAAGAAACTAACACAGACCAGCAGAGCTAAGGCTTCAGGCCTCCGACAGACAGAAGGCAATCTCCAAGCTCGATCTCTTCCT
The DNA here is from genome assembly GCF_049852395.1 of Peromyscus maniculatus bairdii. Taxonomy (NCBI): domain Eukaryota; kingdom Metazoa; phylum Chordata; class Mammalia; order Rodentia; family Cricetidae; genus Peromyscus; species Peromyscus maniculatus. The sequence goes on along the minus strand of NC_134864.1, from coordinate 41,373,102 downwards.
TTCAGAGAGCCAGCTCCTGCCCTCACCCTTCCCCTGCCATCCCCAACAGCCAGGTAATCCACCACTGCTACCTAGAGTGGAATGCTTTCTGGATAGGCTGGGCTTGCTGACGTCACTGACAACATACTCAAGACTCGGAACAAGGTTCCTAAGATGGAGAAAAAGGAGAACACTCGAGAGGACGCTAGAGCTTCCCTCTCCAGAAGGCTTTAAACTTGAGTCTGCCGGAGCTGCCGAGCGTCTGCTATCTCTCCTTCTTCCACCTACTAAATGCCAGGCCCATTTAAGACACTTGGCATGCACAACCTCCCTTTAAAATACTCACTACAACCTCATCGAAACCCTCTACCAGGTGTGCAGAGTGGAAGTACTGGGTGTCATCTTACCCAGTCTTGATTCACCTGGAGACTCGGCGCTGGGGTTCTTCAGTTTGTCCCACTGCATCTCTCCTCTTCGGGTGCCTCAGCATTTATCCGCTGAACGTGGACACCCACCGTGCATCCCCAGCACCTTCCCAGCTCACCGCTGTGGGGGAACTGTTGTGCCCAGTAGCATGCAAATGAGTCCAACACCTGATGGAAATGGGAGACTAGAGGAAAGATCATTTGCTAATCACACCTCGACACACATCTCACTTTGTCAACTATCTAAGATGCTTAAGGTAAAGACTGTAATGCGCATGTTTTCCCTAGCTTGCCTCCTCCCAGTCTCGTGGAGTTTAGTGAACGCATGAAGCGCTCAAGTGATGCTGTAGCTGTAGCTACATGCTCAGGGATGACGGACGGTAGAAGCCTCCAGACCACCCTCACCCCAGAAAGCAAAGTTGTGTTGAAGTACAGGACAGGAAGGTTGTGGGTAGAGCTCCTGACTGTTATTTCTTCTCATAGAACTCTGGGCACAAACACATTTTCCAGGCACCACATCCAAGGTGAATAGGGATGTGAAGAATTTCAGATGTGGTGGTTTCTTGCTCTGAGTAGATCTTTTACCACTTTTAAACCCCTTCCTATTATACATTTTAATGTTAATTCTCTCTCTCTCTCTCTCTCTCTCTCTCTCTCTCTCTCTCTCTCTCTCTCTCTCTCTCCCTTCCCCCCTCCCCCACTCCTTGATGTGGCCATGTGTATGATCTCTCTCTCTCTCTCTCAGGCTCTGTCTCTCTCTGTCTCTGTCGTCTCTCTCTCAGTCTCTGTCTCTCTCTGTCTCTGTCTCTGTGTGTGTGTGTGAGAGAGAGAGAGGGAGAGAGACAGAGACAGAGAGAGACTGTGGGTATAACTTTATGCTAGGACATGAGTGGAGTTCTGAGGACAGCTTTTTGGGGTCAGGGCTCACCTTTCACCTTATTGAGAAAAAGTCTCTCTAGTGGTTTTGTTTCTGCTGAAAAGGCCCTTCCTTCAGCTTTGGGGCAGTTCTCCGGTCTCCCTCTCCTGCCTTACCACAGGAGTGCTGGGATTCCAAACACTTGGAACTGCTACATCCCACAGTTGTTTGGGGAGGGGTAGAGAGAGGGCTGGGGATCGAACTCAGGTCATTAGCGTGTGCAGCAAGTGCTTTTACCTGCTGAACCATCTTGCCAGCCTTCAATTCCCAACATCCTTGCAGTGTTTAAAAAAAATAATACCAGTCATGGCATCCAATAGATATTAGCAAGGAAGCGTAATGAAACCAGATACCACGATCTTTTTGGTTTTAGGCTCCAGTGTACCTTGGCCTAGGAGTGAACTTGAAAGCTGTGATTAACGAGGCTCTGTCCTGACAAATATTTATGCTTCCAGTACGGAGAGTACTTTTGGACATTTTAAGGCATTTACACATGAAGTTGCTTTTTTTTCCCCAAAACTCCATGAGTGAGGTAGAGCATGGATCATCATCTCCTTTTACAGACGGCCATCCTCTGGTCCAGCCAGCGATGGAGCTCCCCAGCATGGCAGAACCGCGGTCCTCATCAGCCCCGGCATTCAGGCAGGAGGAAGAAAAGGACATGTCAGGCTGTGTGTAGAAGGCAGGCAAGAAGTCTGAGCAGCATGATTCTGCAATCCTGAGTGCTGCCGGCCAGGCTGGCCAGGTCACCTCCTCCTCCTCTCAGCTCTGCACCCCAGGACCTCTTTGTCCTAGCCAGTTCTCACTTGAGCTCAGCACAGAAGGCTGCTGCTTGCTTCCAAGTTGGCTGTTTACTGGTGGGAAGTAGGTGCCAGAGGTTTTTTTTGCTGGTGACTGCTCTTTCCCAGCACTCTCCCATGGTGTCATATTTTCTCAGCTTGTTCTTAAACTCATCTTACTGACCCCCCCCCCCCCGCCCCCGCCCCGTACTCTGTGACCCTTTCTCAGGTCACTGAAATGAGCTCACCAAGGACGCCAATACTTCCTTCCCTACACATCTGTCTTATCTAAGCCCTGCACAATTTAGAGGATGGATCTCATCAAAGCCACCAAACTTGGAAGCCCATCCCATAACCTGATGTGGTTGGCAGGTTGGAGGAGTCAACATTCTGTAGTCACCATTTTACAGTGAAAGCGTTATAGAGTCATGTTCATTAGGGAAGCCCTGTCCAGCCTCTAACAGCCGGTAAGGGGGAGAACTGGTAGAGAATCCCCTGCCTCCATCTCCATCTCCTCTAATTTCCTACTTGTCACTGTCTATATGAAGTCACCTGATAGATAGATCCTGGGCATACTATCCTGGAGGTTCTGAGTGTCTTTCCTCTCCACTGTTTTCTAATATCCCGATGCTTCTGAGCTGACTTGTCTCTGGTGCTTCAGTTTGGCTCCGGAATCCCAGCTCGTCTGAAAGCCTTCACAGGAGTGAATCAAACTTCAGCTGCCTAAGTACTTAGTTTTCTTCATATCTAAAGTATTTGATCACATCAAAGTTTGGAGAGCATTGACTTGTGTCCCATATCTAATTGACAGCAACTTAAGTGCAGAATTTTCATCTTTTGTTTTCTTATTTTGTATTCCTCTACTGTTTCTAGGTCAAAGTTGTGGCAATGTTAGGCCTCCATGTATAACACTAATGTTATATTCCCCATACAGGAACAGCTTGCTCTGTCTCTGTCTCTGTCTCTGCCTCTGTCTCTCTCTCTGTCTCTCTCTCTCTCTGTGTCTCTCTCTCCATCTCTCTGTCTGTCTTCTCTCTCTCTCTCTCTCTCTCTCTCTCTCTCTCTCTCTCTCTCTCACAGGCAAGGAGTCAGCACACCAGAGAACCCAGGACACAATTCACTGAAAGAAACAAGGCAATTCATGGCCAAAGACACCTTCACAATACTCACAGTATCCTATTTTTTAAAGAATTTTTTATTCATTTTACATATCAACCACAGATCAGATTCCCCTCTCATCCCTCCTCCCACTCTCCCCAATCTTCCCCACTGACTCGTGCCCCATCCCCTCCTCCAAAAGGATAATGACTCCTACAGGGAGTCAGCAAAGCCTGGTACATTCAGTTGAGGCAGGACTTAACTACTAATTTTATTACTAGTAAACAAGCCATGAATGGTACATAGCATGCATTCTGGTGTGATATGTCTATTAACAAATCTACACTATATGATTGTTAGAGGATAAATATAGTATATGTAAATATATACTATATATACACACCATATAGTATTGCTTAGAATTATTCTAAGCAATGTATTCACATTATTTCACTGACTTTTTGTAATTGTCTTGCAAGGTGGAAATTACCATTGTTTTATAGATGAAAAAACTGAGGCTCAGCAAATAGAAGAGATTCATAAGAGAGATAAGTTTGAACAGAGTCTACTGGCAATGCCTGATATGGCAGAGCTCTCAGAGAGTGGGTTGGGTTAACAGCTACCCTTATCGTATACTGTCCACAAGGCTACGTGTTTCTAATGCAAAGTTCCTCTATGTGCAGCATGTTCCCAGAATCTTATTTAATTATATATTATTCCAAAATGGCGATGAAGTTTATTGATCATTTAAGTAGCTTATGTTCACTGTGAAACAGTCGAACAATGTTGAAAAGTAAAGCTGTTATAAATGGTTTCAGACTCTCAAGATAATCACTGCTGCTGCTGTGGTGGTGGATATCCCATTAAGAATTTTTCTATGCTTAAGTGTACATGTATATCCATGCTTTCTTTAAGTGGAATGCTGGTACATGTATTTCATTACCTTTTTCTCCTTAATTTATATGTATTAGTTAGTCAACTTGGCACAACCTAGAATCCTCTAGGAACATAATTTCAAATGAAGAATTATCTATAACAGGTTTACCAGTAGGCTGTCTATGGAGGATTGTCTTGATCATTAATTGATGTAGGAATACCCATCTCATTATGGGTGGCACCATTCCCTAGGCTGGGCCTTGGATTATATAAAAATGAAGAAAACTAACAAAGAAGCAAGCGAGGCACATGGGTACATTAGTCTGCCTCTGTTCTTGACTATGACTATAAGGTGACCAGCTGTCTCAAATGGCTGTGACCTAGCCACATGATAGACTATGACCTGGAATTGTAAGCCAAATAAACACTTTTCTTCCTAAGTTGCTTTTGATCAGAATATTTTTATCACAGCAAATAAAGCCAGAATATTATACTGCCTTATTTTCAGTGTTAAGGCATTTTAGAACACAGATCACTTTCAATGGTTAGTAGCATTTTAATGACTGGATATGTAGTTGTATCTCTTCATATTGGGAAGACTTTCCAGGACTCCTGCCCCCCACCTCAAAGTAGACATCTCAAATCGCGGAACCCTATAAGTCAATATCTTTTTCACATAACAAATTCTGTAGCCTTTACTTGTTCAGTGTGAGGTGCGGTAGCAAAGCTAACAGGAATTCCTTGCTCCTCCTTCACAATTTCATGGGTAGAAGATTTGTCCTTACCATAGACTTTAGCAATCTTAGCATATCTTCTCCTCTCTTCATTAAGTTGAGAGCATTTATCTTATTACCCAAAGGATGTACTTTACAGCCTCTTGGCATGTCTGAGTTTCCGGCGTCACTACTCTTGTGCTTTGGGGTCATGATTAAATAAAGTAAGGTTAATTGACCACAAAAACCTTGATACCTGAGATGCCTAAGTAACTAATGGAGGCTGGGTAGTGTGTAGAGGATAGATGCTCTAGACCAGTGGTACTCAACCCGTGGCTGCAACCCCTTTTGGGGTTGAATGGCCCTTTTACAGAGTCACATATCAGATATCCCATATATTAGATATTTATATTACAGTTCATAACAGTAGCAAAATTACGGTTAGGAAGTAGCAACAAAAGTAGTTTGTATGGTTGGGGGTCACCACAACCTGAGAAACTAACTGTATGAAAGGGTGTCAGCATTAGGAAGGTTGAGAACTACCGCTCTAGACCAAGCAGTGATGGGCATCCTGAATGTGATACAGAGGGTGACTCAGAATTTCATCCTGATGCTTGCAACAATAGACGTTAAAACTTGTGAACTGTTTGTTTCTAGAATTTTTCCATTTCATATTTTAGGTCAAGCTGAAATTGCAGAAAGTGAAATTATAGACAACAGGACTACTGAGTCATAATGGGTCATAGTATCATTTCCAAAGTGTTGCTACTGTAATCATTAAGGTATTTTTTAATTATGAAATTTTTATTTTCTATTCCAACCAAGCTAAGATGTAGCCATGAGACTCTAGGTTTTCACTAGTATTTCTCTTATCACCAAGTAGGTTGAATTTGTTCACCTCTTCACTGACCAGTCTTTAGTATTCCTTTCATAAATTTTATTCCCTTGTTTTTTTTCTCACTTCTTTCTTGGTTTCTAGAGCAGTTTGAATAAAATATCCAGCTCTGTATTGTGACAGAGACAACACAAAGACCTATGGACAGAAGCAACAGTAATGCTCTTCTATCCTAACAGCCCAGTCTTACAGATTGATAGAGAAAGGAGGTAGCTCAGTATATGTCCAGGTTACAGTCCTTAGTTTTACAGTGATTCCTTAAGTTTTATTGACTCAAGCACTGCACATCTGCCTAATATAGAAGCCCTAAAAGGCGGGCAAAATACCCTTTCCATGGACCAGACATGTGCAGCATAGAACTCTTCCCAGGATTAGAATGCTTTCAGTTGCTTATTTTTTTCCTCTGCCTTTTCTGTGCAAGTTTTTGTTGTTGCTGTTGCTTCAAAAGAGACCAGAAGATGGACATATAGGAAGACGTTCGTTTTGCAGACATCTCTGGGGACGCTCGTGTCTTTGGATCTGGTGACCTTTGATAGACTTCATAAGCCTAATGGCAGTTTTCTGAGTCTCTTGGATGTTTTTGTATAGTAAAAACAATCCTCCATTCTGTGCATGGCTGTGCACATGGTTTATGGGCTGATGTTTTCCATGGTGGATGAGGGCTCCTCCAAGAAGCTGCTAACAGCTCGGAGCCCCTCCTTCGGGAAGACGTTTGAAAGCTGCTGTCTCGGTCTGATGCATACTTGCATCTGTTTTTCATGCCTTCCCAAAATGGGAATCGCATTTGTTTCCCCCTTGGTTGCAAAAGGGGAAGGACAAAATCTAAAATTAGGAATCCCAATGAACAGAAAGCACACTTGCCTCTCAACATTTTGGGTTTGCTTCTTATTTTTGATTTATTCTAGGAGAGAAATATTATTAGCATAAGGGTCAGGGGAGCTGGCTTGAGGAAGCAACAATAGAAGTCAATTGGAAGACAGGAGAATAGAATAGGGGGGCAGATAGGAAAGCCATCAGAGTGCGTTTATTGCTAATAGATGTTTCCAGACTTCCTCTCTTAAAGGGGGACTGTGGAGATCTGCTTGTCCATTGTGCAACACGGACATGAGAGGGGGGGGGGGACCAAAATTCCTAAAGGGGAAAAAGCCAGGGTGAGAGAAGCAGGTGTTTCCTGCTGTCCATTCCTCAGAGGAAAGCTCAGCCCTGGGAGGCAGTTTTCCACACCCTGCAAATTGAGGAAGCCATACTTTTCCATCAGCCTAATTTAGTGGTCAGACATGCAGCCGCCAACGTGGCTTCTCCTCCTCTCTCTCCCCTTTCTCTTTTTCCCTGACTATTCCCCCCAGCCTCAAAGATGGGAGAGACAAGTGAAAAGTCCACACAGATGTCTCGTGTAGGTAAACTCGGGTTCCCTGAGCCCTGTGTCTCCTCTGCTTTACAAACAAACTACAAACAAATCCCCTCCTAACCAAACAAATTCAAATAAAACAAAACCAAACTTGCCCACCTCCATCCATCTTCATTTTCGTTCCCTGTCAGTACTTAATGTGGACGTTGATAGCCACACCCAATGCACACCGTTCTTCACCCAAAAGTCAAATAATACATAGAGCCAACTGTGGGGTGGACAATTGCTGTGAACTTGCACACTATGGTCCCCAAAGTCACAGAGTCGTTCCGTTCAGCTCCTCTGAAACCAGTGACAAAACCAAGATATTGGTGACTTAGACATTTTATGCTCTGTCACTAGGACACTGATATCTTTTTAACTATTTGTGTCCTTGCCTCCTGTCTCTCCCTCTCTCTCTCCCTCTCTCTCTCTCTCTCTCTCTCTCTCTCTCTCTCTCTCTCTCTCTCTCTCTCTCTCTCTCATCCCTCCTCCATGCTTTTCTCCTTTTTTCTTCCTAACAGTAAGCACTCCAGAAGAAAAGTAAAAAAAAAAAAAAAAAAAAAAAAAAAAAAAAACAACAAAGTTTATGTGACTAGGTATCATGTACCCCCCAAATTTAAAAACAACAGAAAAATTTAAAAATGTATCCTTGGCTATTTTTAGACTAAGGGAGAGTAAAAAAGCCGAAGCAAAGGATAAAGGGAGTGAAGGAAGAAGAAAATGGAAGAGGGAGAGAGAGAAGATGATCTGGGGCATTGGACGATGTAGAGAAAATACCATATATCACCCAGATGTTTGTCTCCAGCGGCCCAAACATCAGGCTTTGGGGAAACATTTGGAAGACACAATGCTCCTTTCAGGGCAGACAACGGCTCGTGGTCCCATGCCCTCTCTCGCTGTATGTGTGTGTCTATCCCTTTCAAGCCTTTTTGTGGTCAAGTTATAAAGGCCTGTTTAGTGGGTGGGATGACGTCACACTGACCACAAAAGCTTATATTTCCTGCTACTAAATACACAGCCCCTGCTGACGAAGTGGTCATTACAGAGCGAGCTTGTTCTGTCTAGGTCACTCTGAGTGAGGATAAAGGCACTGGGGGCAGGGGGCCTGTTGAGAGAGGAGAGCCATTATTCCCAAGTGTGTCTGCCGGCCTGCTGCTGATCCTCATCTTGTTGGAACTAAAAGATGGGAATAGAAGTCCCTTTGTGCTTCCTGGGACCCTTTCTTGGGAAGGATGGGGAAGCATACTGGGAGGCCACAGGCTGGAGAGAAAGGAACAGATGAAATCCAGGTCATTGATTCCGATCTCTCATTTCGATTTCAGAGGGATTCTACCTCTCCGCCTCTGAGTATAGCAGCCTCCATTTTACTAAAGGAGAAAGGACTTTACTCAGGGATCGGATGTGATCATGTGATCGTAAGGGATGTGTTTTATTAATCAGATGCAAGCCTCATTTCTTCAAGGTTCTTATTGTACCTGGGACACATAGAAATGGTGGGGTCTCCTTTTTGAATGCTTCAAAGGTAGCTTTTGGTCTTGAGAGTTCTTTTTGTGTTGTCTGTTTTCTAGGAGTCACTGGTAAAGAGTTTCTCTTTGTTTTTGACAGTTTGATGCGTATCTATATAATATGTTTATTTTTGCCTTATTACCTTTTTCTACGCCCCTTCCTTTCACCCGGAGCCCTTTCCTTTTGCCCACATAGTCTCCCAGTGTCCACACCACTAAAGAAAACAGCACCCCATCTCCCAGTAATCATTGGCAGTCATTAATTCCTCAGGAGGAGAGCTCCAGGGAGCCTCCTCTATCCAGGCTGAGAAGTTGGAGGCTCAATGTTGCATGGGTGTCTTGTGGCAACATCAAATCTTGATGGCAGCACTAGAGCCACACCAAGTACTCAGAGCACCCAAGAGGGATGAGATGGGATAAGGAGATATCACTGCAGCAGTGGCGTTGTGGTGGGTCTAGCAGTATGTAAGATTTCGGCAGACGGAGGTAGATTAAAGGTGACAGTGTGGCGCACCACACCCACGAGCCCCTAAGCGTCATCTGACATTACAGCAGCATGCAGCGTGTCCAGTGGGACCCGCGTCATCAGGCTTTGGCATCCGAATTGCAGATGAAACAAAATTACGCAGCTACAATTTTTTGAATAATTCCGACAATCAGACTAATTTCAACATTGACAGATGCAGAAAAAAAAAAAAAAACACAGTTTAGCCAAGATAACGTGGAATTTTCCTAGCCTCAGTTCTGAGCTTAGACAAAGAGCTCAAATTCCCACACTCTCCTTTCTTTTACCCACCCCTCTGCCCCATCATGAAGGACTATTATGCACAGGACCACAAACCTCAAAAGGACTTTGGAGCCAGTCTCCATGGTGATTAGAGGAGGCCTGTGTTGCCACCCTCTATATGACACAGGTGATTGGGACAATTTTCTGCCCAGCCTAGCTGCTTACAGATTCTTTCAGACCAAAGTTGTTTAGGGTGGTTCTTCACGAAAACAAAAACCTGAAAAACTTCCATGTTTCTTTTACCCTGTGTGCGTCTAGTCGAGATATGTTTCCTGGGGAGACCCCATGGTTAACTTTATGGGCCTCTTTTAGCAGCCTCTGTGAGGTCTAACACCCCACTCATTTCTCCCAGTCAGAAGCTATGACACTTGGTGTGTCTCCACAGTTTCCCATAAGCTGCCATCATCTGGCACAGACATGAGCTCTGTCAACCACATTTTCCCTGGAGCACACTAGATGCGCTGTGGGCGGGGGTCAACACCCGTCATTTTCATTTCCTAGTTTAAAAACACGTGTGTCTGGCAGCAGAGGGAAGACAAGCCAGAAAGGCAGCTTCAGAGCCCCACCCTAGGGAGATGGTCCTGGGTCACCTCCACTGGAGTGCTAGAGGGAATCCCAGAAGATAAAGCGACTTTCTGAGAAGATGGACATCATCACTGTCACCCTAGGTATATCTCTGAAAACAGAGCTAGGAGAGAGAACGTCACAAGTTGAAGTATACTAATAAGCTAATAAAAGAGTCAAGAAACAGAGACTATGAAGTAATTGATAACTAGAATTCAGAAAAAAAATGAGATTTTTTTTTTAAAAAATGGCCAGTGAAACAGTAGAAGCAAAGATAGTTGCTTGAAGCCAAGAGTTCAAAATATTATCACCAGACTCTGCACACCTAACATTAAAAAGAATGCTGCCCTAGAGGCCATGCTGGAGATCAGCTCCCGGGGAGAAGAGTGCAGATGGAACCAGAAAGCAAAAGTGGAGATCAGGACAAAGGAATGCACTCACAGCAGCCACAGCCTGGGTCAACACTTAGGAAGGTGGGAAGACAGTCGAGGCACTAAGATTCAAATCAGGACATGTCTGCCGCAGACACAGGGGTCATTCAGTGTAAACTCATATCGCAATAATACACTGTGCTCCCAGATATAAAATACATGCAGTTTTTAAAAAATGAAAACGAAGCAAAACTGGAGGCCATTGGTCTAGAACTCAGAGTGAAGCCTATTTAATAAAAACCAGGGGTTGGGGAGTATGTCCTTAATGATTAGAAAGAACTACATAAAATTATTCACACATTCATTGCCTCCAAATAGATAAAAGGCTTCAGAAAAATGATGCCTTCCCATTGTTCCTGTGGCTGCGAGAGTCTCTACTTTGACCTATTAAATAACTTATTTCTTTTATTTTATTTTTTTATTTTATTTTACAATACCATTCAGTTCTACATAACAGCCACAGATTCCCTTGTTCTCTCCCTTCCTGCCCCCTCCCCTTCCTCCCAGCCCCCCCCCCCATTCCTACCACCTCCAGATCAAGGCCACCCCCAAGGACTGAGATCGACCTGATAGACTTAGTCCAGGCAGGTCCAGTCCCCTCCTCCCAGATTGAGCCAAGCGTCCCTGTATAAGTCCCAGGTTTCAAACAGCTATCTCATGCAGCGAGCCCAGGACCTGGTACCACTGCCTAGATGCCTCCCAAACAGATCAAGCCAATCAACTGTCTCACCTAAAATAGTTGTGCCAGAAACCCCATCCAAGTACTGAGGAATCTGGATGCAGACATCCACGGCTAGGCCCCCGGGTGGAGCGCTGGGAGTCTAATTAGCGAGAAAGGGGAGGGTTTATATAAGCGAGAATTGTTGAAACCAAGGTTGGATAAAGCACAGGGACAAATAGCCAAACGAATGGAAACACATGAACTATGAACCAAAGGCTGAGGGGCCCCCAACTGGATAAATAACTTATTTTTATAACACACAGTCTGAGTCTATCCATCAATCTCTATTTATCTACCCACCCATCTTCAGTGGAAAGAATATTTTCTACATGATTATGGTATCAAAAGAATCATTTTCTTTACAATATTAAATGTTTACTGTTGAAAATAAGAAAGGAAGGAAGGAAAAAAGGGAGGGAGGAAGGGAAAGAGGGAGGGAGGGAGAAAAAGAGAGGGGGGAGGGAGGGAGGGAGAGAGAGAAAAAGAAAGAAAGAAAGAAAGAAAGAAAGAAAGAAAGAAAGAAAGAAAGAAAGAAAGAAAGAAAGAAAGAAAGAAAGAAAGAAAGAAAGAAAGAAAGAAAGAAAGAAAGAAAGAAAGAAAGAAAGAAAGAAAGAAAGAAAGAAAGAAAGAAAGAAAGAAAGAAAGAAAGAAAGAAAGAAAGAAAGAAAGAAAGAAAAGAAAGCCCATCTTCATTCCTAGGTGTGATTTCCATGATCCCAAGCAAGATTCTTGACTGATTATTTTTCCCCCGTGTTGATTCACATTTGGCTGAACTGACTTGATTGGCTCTTTTGAATTTGGAAAGACACTTCTTCACTGACCCAAATAATCTGTTTGTTGATTTGACTCGAACTAATCTATTGACTGAATTTCTTGCCCTTGTTTTCAAGTGGAATGCTAATTGTCCAGCCTCGGTCTGTGTTTGTAAGAGGTTTGTAAGTGTGGGTTCATTAGCCTGAGACCATTTTTCTGGAAGGCCTGTGAGGTTACAGTGCTTCAGGAGTGGAGAAAATGAATAGCTTGGGTGATGCCCAGTGTAAATCTCATACTAGAGAGAATCTTGTGGCCAACAGAAGTCTCGCTGACTAAGAGGTTTTCCAAAAGCAGATGTAGAAGGCTCCTATCTGTCTAACTCCAATGTTTACTCCTACTACCCTGTGGTCCATGGTGTCTTTTTAAACTTGCTAACTAAAATGCCACCCTGCTTTTCCTTAGAACTTTGGAAATGGACCTTATTCCATTTCATTATTTTACAAATAATGTGTGAATTCTACTGTACTTAGCATAACCCACACATGCCAACTGAGTGTGTGTTTCATGGTCAACTTTGTACACCATCTGTGATTATAGGGTGCCTCTGACACAGACTTGAGGACACACTACTTATGTGGCTGCCTACTACTGTCAGATTCAGTTTAACCAGCACTAACCCTTGCTTTGTGCTTCAGGTGATAAAGAGAGGAGACCCATGTAGTGGTCTAGCGCCCTCTTGTGGCTTTCAAACTGGGAGTTTTGAGCTTTGGAGCTACTAATGGAACCACAGATTTCAAAATGCTGCTATGGAGCACACGCGTACAATGTCTGCCTTCTTCCGTTAAGAATTGAACAATGCTCTTGTAAAGCTTACTCACTGGTGGTAAATCCACTGTACTCTGAGTCATGAAGGACCCTTTGGAGTGGAGAGATCAGCTAGGTGTGTGAGTTCAATAGGGACTTTTGAAACAAATGCACTCTACATACACAGTGTAAGCCAAATACATGCTCAAAATCTCTTCACCAACTTGATGCTAGCTTCCGTTTTTTCCATTCACTCTTACCTGAACCCACTCATTCAATTACTCTCAGTCTGACTTGGTTTCAAGTGATTTCACATATTTAATCAGAAAGCAAGAGAGTTAGGATAATACAACACGTGGTCTCAAAACTTGAAAGCAATCATCATGTGAACAAATCCTGAATGGCTCCAGCGAGGCACAAATGAATGTTAGAGTTGTTGGTTTACTACAAAGAAATGTGTGTTAATGGTCACTGTTATATAATAGTAGGGCTTCTGGTCCTTTAATAGTCCAAAAAGGATGGATTGTTTCTGGTACGTATATAGTACAGAAGCATTTTTTTTTTCCTTTGGAATAAGTGATCCTTAATAAAATGACTAAATTGTTGGTATCAATGGGCTACCACAAGTTTATCTAAGAAAGAGCAGCTTTCTTTTACTGATCAAATAATTCCAGTAGTTAGGTGTTCAGTTTAGACCCTTTCCAGTCATTGTACATTCATAACGATCATAACCATCTCTGGGAAACCATCATGTGTGTGCTTGTGTGCAGGTATATGTGTGAGGCTGCATGGCATATGCAAATCCATTTTCATAACTTTTCTGCTTCTGGTTTTCTAGACTGTAATAGTAACGTTGGCATAATCTGTCTTCCCTGATCGTCTATCAGCTAACTGCTTTTCATTTCAGTGAACCTTTTACACTTCCATGCCTAGTTGCAAATGATGTCAGCTCACACACTGAAATGTTATGTACATTTGCTTAATTCTCATTATATGGCACAAAATGAGCATAGGATCACGTTGACTAAAATCTGTTACTCACAGCACTAAGAAATGAAGAGTCAAAAAACAAAATTTGAGAAGAGCATTTGTGAAAAGTAAGAGCCTTGTTTTTTTACTCTCAGGTTGTAGGGACAATGAGATTGGCTTCAACTTAAGGGGGGAGGCAGTGGAGATGACATATGTCACTTTCCAGTTTGATCTTACTCTTTTCGAGAAGTGGAATGACATCAAAGGTAGGAATTGACCTGGGTTTTCTTGATACTTTTTCAGCATGACGGTTTCTTTTTTCTTCCTTATGTGTGTGTGTGTGTGTGTGTGTGTGTGTGTGTGTGTGTGTGTGTGTAAACTCTTATTTTAAACCTTAGAAGGAAACAGCTGATTCAGCAGGACTCATGAGTGTAGCAGGAATCTTAAAAGTTCTTATTAATAAAATGAAATGTGAGGCCACTTATTGGGGTGAATACTGGAAGGTCAGAGAGACAGAACAAGCCACAGCTAACCTCACCTGGCCAACTTCTCAGCTGATTTGTTTCCTCAGACTGGAAGCCTCTGTGTCCTCATATCTGAATGGTTCTCAGCTGAACTGTGCTGCTCAAAACCTAAAAGCTTAACCAGCCAAATGCTTAACCAGCCAAATGCTTCTAGTTTCTGGTCTTCATGCCTTATATATCTTTGGTTTTGCCATCACTCCCTGGGATTAAAGGCTCACTTCTTGGGATTATAGGCATGTGTCACCATGCCTGGCTGTTTCCAGTGTGGCCTGGAACTCACAGAGATCCAGAGGGATTTCTACCTCTAGAGTGCTAGGATTAAAGGTGTGAGTGCCACCATTTTCTAGCCTTTGTATCTAGTGGCTGTTCTGTCTCTGACCCCAGATAAGTTTATTAGGGTGCACAATATTTTGGGGAACACAATACCACCACACATGAGGGCCCAAACTAATCTAAAACTTGAAACCACTTAGCCCTGACTTTTGGACTTATAGTTTACTGAGGGACTTGGGAGCCTGTTTCTTCTGCTTTCTCTCTTCACAAAAAGCTGCACTACACTCACTCCATTCAGACTGGGGTGGGATCGTGGTGAGTGTCTTCTTTTGGTAAAAGCTGATTCATCCTTACAAGGCTGACAGTTGGATTTCAGGAAATGCTGGTTTGAATTTTGCTCATTTTCCTCACAGTAGTTCACCTACCTTTAACTTGGCAGAGGAATCAATAGCCCATGTCATAGACCTTTGCTGACAGCCTTGGGCTATAACGGAAGAATTCTTCCTCCATTTCCTCTCTATGGGAAAGTCAAACAGGATTGTCACCAACCTGTGAAATAAACCACCCACCTGGTCATGGAACCATTTTACAGCCAGGAACTACAGCCCTATTCAGCGGCGCCATATGGGAAGCAGGAAGTGCCTTTCTCCAGATGGGTCTGTCACACATTAATAGGAGAAATTTGCTCTCTGTCTCAGACAAATGCCTGGACTTTCTTGAAACACATGAGAAGATGAGCTAGGCTTAACATGCTAGGGAACTGAATATGGACTCTGTACGATGAATCAAAACTCAGACTAAGTTGGATCATACCATCCCTGCATCACTGGAGAGATGTGGAATGTTAGTTTCTTTAAAGAGAAAAATACCTCCAAGTTCTAAAGAGAGCACAGGTTTTAACTGCCTTCCTGTGGAAGAGCCACAGAATACAAAATGTCTGAACAGGATAGAGTCTTAGAAATCACCTCTCAACACACACACACACACACACACACACACACACACACACACACACACACACACATGCACACCCTCATTTTCCATGTGAAAACTGAACTCTCAAGAGATAGTGATGTATTGGCGAGCACTCAGGAGTTTTGCAGCCTGGAGCATTGGATCCTGATCTCTTCCCTGTTCCTTCCCTCTGCTGTTTCCCCTAAAGCTCCCTTACAATGTATTTTCCACTGTATCATTGCTAGGTGTCACATCTATTGCTCACATATTCAGTGAGCAAATCATTAGGATTTCCTTGCTGTCTTTCCCCTCGGTGATAAACTTACATCCATGTCCTAACTCTTCTTTAGCCACACAGATCTTTATTCACCACTCTGAAGTTAGAATATGGGGCATGGAGACAGAGTCTCAGATAGGCAGCAAAGACTTGCATCCTGCTCCCTAATTCTTCATCAAATGATATAGGAAACATTTTTTTTAATTAACAATTGAGAGAACAGGTTCTAAAGCAAAGGATCTACATTTGCTCCTTTGTTGCCCTATATGTATGAAACATTTATATGTCTCCTGGTCCCCTGACTCTCCAGATCTTTCTATTCCTCTTCTCTTAGTGTCCCCAAGCATTACATGTAAGGATTGCATTGTAGCGTTACCAGCTGGGGCTAGATACCCCACAATCACTCGATCTCTGCATTCCAAACACTCGTGGATCTCTGCAGATTCCTCCATCTCCTACAAAAAGAAGCTTTTTGGATGAGGGATGAGAGCTGCACTTATCTGTGGGTATAAGTACTTAGAATGCAGCTAAAGTATATTGATTTAGGAAAGTAACAGGAATAGATTCTCCTCTGTGGAGACCTCTCCAGCCATAGGTAGTTGAATGGCTGTATAGTCCCGGACATGAATTCTGTCCTATTGAGCAGACCTTAAGTCCAATTAGACAATTGTTGATTACTGTGGAGATGAAAGTGCCACTATTGTACTATTGGGAACATCTTGTAGGACCAACTGTTGCTATGGTTCCTGGGCTTCCTAGCCTGGTGGACTAATTTCTTCCTCACATAGCACATTCAGATGCTATAAGAGTCTCAAAAACAAGAAACGTTAAGTCGAGGAGGTAGATACACAGCCACCATTGCTGTTCTCCTCTAGAAAACAACAGAATTTTCGAAAGGGTCTTTTGGATGGGGTTTGTGTATCTTTCTATGGAAACAGAGACTGTGAGCCGGGACATGCTCCTGCAGCAGTGTCTGAGAGAGAAGGTAGCTTGCATTATCAAAGCCTCTGATTTGATTATAATTGGCTATTTGTGAAAGCCTAAGCTGCACTTTCGTCATGGCATTGAGATAATAGTTACCTGCTTCTCAGGACTGTGACCACTCAGAATATGTCAAGGCTTACTTCTTTTTTCTTTCGAGAATAATTAAAGCTCAGTGGTTGCTCCATTGAGACCTTTTCCTTATTAGAGATGCTCCACAACATGATTTTTAGAAAGCCTGGACTCTGTGGATTATCCAAAAATTACATTATCAAGTTGTTTCCACGGATCAAGAATTCCTACAGTAAGTCATGTAAGATTAACTGAAGCAGGAGGAAGCAGGAGGAAGGCTATGAAGGGAGGGAAGAGAACCATGGGAGTGGAAGTTAATATGCTATCGACAAGAGTCAAAGCTACATGCTGACAAACGTGTGTGTGGTCTATATGTGGTGTGTGTGTGTGTGTGTGTGTGTGTATGTGTATGTATGTTTAGTATATATGTGTGTGTGGTATATGTATGTATGTGTGTATGTTTAGTATATATGGTATGTGTGTATGTTTAGTATATATGTGTGTATGTGTGTGTGTGTGTAGTGTGTATGTGTGTGTGGTATGTATGGTCTGTTTGTGTGTGAGAGGTATGTGTGTGTAGTCTCTGTGTGTATGTGTATGTGTGGTGTGTGTGTGTGTGTGTGTGTGTGGTGTATATGTGGTATGTGTGTATGTTTAGTATACATGTATGTGTGTAGTGTTTGTAAGTGTGTGTGTGTGTGTGTGTGTGTGTGTGTGTGTGTGTGTGTGTGACAGAACCCACATGCTACAGTATGAGCGTGAAAGTCAGAGAGCAGTTTTGGAGTTGGTTTTCATCCTCCACTCTGGGCTCCAGGGATCAAATCCAGTTGTCCAGGCATTGCTTTTACCCACTGAGCCATCCTACCAGCCCATCACATCACCGGTCCTGTGTGCACTCACCTGTGTTACATTTGGCAGAGGAATTTAAACAGCTGAAGTGGACCGAGGGTTTGGTGGCATCCATGGTACTTGTATTAGCAGGATGTGGCAGTGGTGGAGACAGAGCCTTCACTCCAGGGGGACTTTTGTTTAGAAAGTCACAACAGTCCCTCATCGGAATTCTGTCTTGGAAGAAGAGTGATAAAATTCCAGTACCTGGTTTTCCAAGTTACGTCTGCCACTGTCCCTTCTCCTCTGGGGCTTAGGAAGGTTAAGAGAGAGACTCTTTGTAAGGCCACACACCTCATTCCACACTGCAATGTGTATCTGGGGCCGTCTGCCCTGCTGTCCACAAAGAAAACAGTGTGGCAATCCGTGGCCAAAAAAGATCCATGAACTGCGTCAGGGTGAGTAGATAGCTCACAGCAGGGGAGGAATGGAAAGACAGCTTGTCTGGAATCCAGCTTTTAAACATATCCTGTCCCGTCCAAAAAATACAGGGAAGCATGGAGAAACACCGTCCAAAATAGTATTTCTCGAATGTCTAATTGCATAGAGATCAAACACAGACTGAAGGCACAGAACATCAACTATCTATCTTATGCTCTTGAGTCCTGAGAGTTACGTGATGCCATTCTTTTTTTTTTTTTTTTTTTTTTTTGCCATGACTGTGCCTCCGAGTGCCTTTCAAGCAGGACACACTGACACATGTAAAAGCAGGAAAGCACGAACTGTCACACCAGCTCCACCTCATCCCATCTGTGACAACTCTTGCGTGCCACCTACCCTCCCAGAGCTCATCTCATTTATTTAGAAAAACAGCGCCACCCATCTTGCAGGATGTTTCTGAGGAGCAAATGACATGGAGGGTTTGGCAGCAGCATCTGGAACACTTTCGGAGACTATGTGACAGAGCAGCCAGCTGAGGTCTCAGAAGTGATTTTCAAAGGCAGGGAGGGTACTTTCCCTCCACTTTCCACACTTACAGATTTCATTTGTTCACACACTTGTTCATTGTAAGTGAATTCACTTTAGAAAGAAAAACCCTGAATGTAATAGTCAGAAATTAAGACTCAGACACTTACCAGACACTACAGGATACAACTTGTCCCCTCTCCCAATCCTTCAACGTGGCTTTTTGGAACACTGAACATTGTTATTATATTATATATATTATATTATATATATTATATTAACTATACTCTTCATCATAGACACTTCTCATTTGAAATAGCTCCTGATTTACCACAGTGCAGAATGGCATCATAGCTTTCTCACTATTTTAGCTTTTCTAATCAAAAAAATTCTGGAACAAGTGTTCAGTTTAATTAAACAAGTAATTTTAACAACGAAATTGCTAACTGTGTGAGGTAATAGACTAATTAGTTTATTTACCATTTCATGATTTGTATATGTATCTGAATATTATGGTGCATTATGAATAGATACATAATTTTATTTATCAATGAATAGTAATTTTCTTCATTCATTTACTCTTCTAAAAATGAAGGAAGTAATAGCACATATCTCACAGGATTGTCAGTTTTGAAAGATGTGATGTGTATAACATAGTCTTTATAGGGACCACAGTGCTTTGCAGGAGACACATCCACATTTGGCTCATTTGAGTTGCCATAAAACTAAGGCTCAAAAGCAAATCTAAACCTAACATTGTGTGCTTTGTCTGATGCTCAAGGCTTATCTTTAATTTTCTATTTTTTTATTTTTTTAATATGAAAAAAAATCTTGTCAACAAAAACATTTTCAATAAAATTTTATTTGTTTCCATGGTGAATCTAAATTCTACCAAGGTAACTGTCCAGATTTCCCATCGCAGAAAGCTATTTCATATTCCATGTTAACTTCTATCATGTGTCCTGAATCCCTGCTGTATGTATCAAAGTCCTGGGGTGTTTGGGGGATTTCTGCCTTCTCTTTCACGGTCTTGTATATTTTCACTTGTTCCAAGCGTACTCTTAGTTTACATCATTTGTTTCTAATTGCTGATCTAGATATCAGTTTAACTTTGCTTTACATTTTTTGTTATTTTTTAAAGGTACTGAATTATGACAACAAAATAGCCGAAGCTGTTCTACACACTGAAGCTGTCAAGGAAACAGTGAAGTCAGGAACAGAAGTGCCCATGGGCATGCGTATAGAACAGCGCATCAAATCAAGCACCATGCTGAAAGGTTAGCTGAAAAGATCTGAGGAAGTCAATGTCCCTTTCTTCCCATTTAAAGGTGAAGACAAACACACTTCCATATATGAAAATATGGTTTGTATAACAAGTTACTCAAAATGTACTTGGACATGTGTACAAACACTCATACACAATCAGCAGGGTAGATGTAGCATTTATCTTGTATGTGGGTACAAACACACACAATCAGTGAGGTAGGTGTAACAGTTAATTTGGACCTGTATACACACCACACACACACACTGGCCATTCTTCTCCGGGGGACTATTCTGTCTGACCTTTCTGGTGTCAATCCCATGTCTCTTATGGAGCAGTGTCTTATTACTCTGACCCTTGGTCAACTCCACACAAGTTTATCATCTGTGTGGTTGATGTGAGACAGGCACACTTGGACGGTAACTATTCATCTTTCCTCTCAAATTGTAGTCCTTTTGGAGACAAGGATTGTCTTTTACAATTTTATATCCCCCAAAGCCACTACCATGCTGCCTGACATAACAGTTGTTTATGCAAATAATAATTCATTTAGCAGATCCTGATTGAGCCGAGATGTAGCACTCTAAAACAATTCTTTTTATTTTAAGTGGTTTGAGAAAGATACATTGCTGTGGGATGGTCTGTATGTCAAATTGCTCTCATTGGTCAATAAATAAAACACTGGTTGGCCAGTGGCCAGGCAGGAAGTAGGTGGGACAAGGAGAGAGGAGAATTCTGGGAAGCAGAAGGCTGAGGAGGAGAGACACTGCAGCCGCCGCCATGACCAGCAGCATGTGAAGACGCCGGTAAGCCACCAGCCACGTGGCAAGGTATAGATTTATGGAAATGGATTAATTTAAGATAAAAGAACAGTTAGCAAGAAGCCTGCCACGGCCATACAGTTTGTAAGCAATATAAGTCTCTGTGTTTACTTGGTTGGGTCTGAGCGGCTGTGGGACTGGAGGGTGACAAAGATTTGTCCTGACTGTGGGCAAAGCAGGAAAACTCTAGCTACAAATGGCGCCCAACGTGTTGGCAAGAGTTTCCACCTAAAACCTGAGAAAAAAGATTCTAAAACGGAGCTAAAAACAGCTTCCTAATTGTCTCTCTCAAATGAGCGGCAGCTGCCGGTTTGAGCTACTGGCAGGTTCCTGGCGTGTGCGCTCAACCTGCAGTATGGCGGGAATGAGGCCTCTACAAGTGGCATATTAAGCTGTGTGGTGGATTTAGCCTTTGCTAGTACAAAACAAAAAGAGGTTTCTGGGCTACACACTGCTTGGATAAAAGCACAGACCCACGATGGCTCCCAGAGCTGGCAAAAAACGTAACACCGCCATGTTGGGAAGCTGAAGTGGGCGGAGCCAGCAGCCACAGCGCTGTTTCAGGCTTAAAAGGCTGCAGCTTAAAGCAATAGGCTCAAGGTAATATAAAAAATAACCCACATGAAGATGGCTACCACACAGAGAATCTGGATTATGTTCTCTTTGATATTCGTAACTGAAGAGAAACATTTGATTGCAAAAGCTGTTGAGTTATGCCAAAATGTGTGTTTTAAAGGTACCTTAACTTCAAAATTTGGATGTAAGGATTTGTTGCTTTGGAAAGGAGGCTCTGCTTTTGTTTCCACAGAAAGCCAGAGGCTATGGATTTGTTCCAGATTAAGATACATCAGGTTTGACCAGCCAAGACCACCTGAAAGGTCTCCGATGACACCATGGCCCAGATGATCCAACATCCAGAATCGTTTCAAGGCAACTGGCTCAGACGATACGGTCTCACGGACTACTCCATGATCCTAAAATTTTCTTTGTGTCCCCATAAGATACAGCGCCCCCCTCCAGCAGGAAGTAGTAAGAGAAGCTACGCCCAAATTCCCAAATATACCAAGCTGACTTTGGAGATGTGTAAAAGTTAAAACCTTCCTTTTTAAAAAAAAGAAAGGGGAAGTGCTGTGGGATGGTCTGTATGTCAAATTGCTCTCATTGGTCAATAAATAAAACACTGGTTGGCCAGTGGCCAGGCAGGAAGTAGGTGGGACAAGGAGAGAGGAGAATTCTGGGAAGCAGAAGGCTGAGGAGGAGAGACACTGCAGCCGCCGCCATGACCAGCAGCATGTGAAGACGCCGGTAAGCCACCAGCCACGTGGCAAGGTATAGATTTATGGAAATGGATTAATTTAAGATAAAAGAACAGTTAGCAAGAAGCCTGCCACGGCCATACAGTTTGTAAGCAATATAAGTCTCTGTGTTTACTTGGTTGGGTCTGAGCGGCTGTGGGACTGGAGGGTGACAAAGATTTGTCCTGACTGTGGGCAAAGCAGGAAAACTCTAGCTACAATACATAGGCAAGTAAGTACTCAATACTCAAGTGCACAAATAAACAACATGTACAGAAAGCATCCAAGGTTCTTCTGAGGGAAAATGATGGCTTGGAGCAATGTTTGTACACTCCATTGCTGTGCCATATGCTTGAATTCATGAGCATATTCCGGCTCGGACTCCCTGAGATTAGCACTTGGGTTTTCAACTCAAAGAACCTAGCATGGTGCTTAGGACTAGGGTGTGTTTAATACCTCTGGCAATCTGTTCAATTGGTTTGTGAAGGTTTCTTCACACACAATACCGGGCACCATCTCAGCACCGTGTTCTCACATTTATTCAATGCCACAGCAATGTCAGCATCAAGTGTTAGTGTGATTGGGCAAGGGATCAGCTAGGACAATACTGACTGTCAACTGTAAAAGACCCCAACTCAAATGAAGTCATCAATAGGGCTGTTTATAGAGTAAATAAAAAGAAATTTATAGGGAGGGTATTTAGAAGCTGGATTTTTCAGCTACTCAGTCCTATCATGATATATATATATATATATATATATATATATATATATATATATATATATATCATTATATATATTATATATATATGTATATATATACATATATATATACATTCATACATACATACATACACACATACATACATAACTACATACATGCATGCATACATACATACATACATACATATGCCAGCTCTTCACAGCTTCTAACTGCTGCCTCAATTTTGCTCCTATTAAGGTCACAAGAAGGCTGCCTTTGTTTAAGCCACAATGACTTGTAGCAAAACAATATAGTCTGTGTCATGAAAGAAATGAGCTCTTTCTTATGAACCTCGCAGAAGACCTCTCTCCGTAGTTAGTGTCTTGCCAGAAGTAAGGACACATATCCACTCAGAACCAGTCGACGGCAAGACAGCGGGAAGTGTGCTTGTGAGGCGAAACACAGGACTGTAGGTAAGAGTGTGCCTCCTGATCCACAGTGGGGTTCTGTTAGAAAGAAACAAAGGGGTGAAAACTGAAAAACTAACAAAAGTACCAGTTGTGAACATCAAGTCACTAAAGGCAAACTCTATGTATATATACAGTGAGTGTATACATCCTCCCCTTTTTCCTTTGCATCTTTGTGTGAGTTCCCTTCTCTGAAATCACTGTGGCTTCCCTTGAAAGCTGTTGGGAAACTGAAAATTGCTTCCTGCTTTACATCGTAGTATTTATGCTGAAACGGAACCGCAGGCAATCATACACACTAGCGCATGACTCTGGCTTGCCCATCCAATTCTCACCATCGTTTTTAGAAATAAAGAATCTTTGTGAGGTGCCAGCTCGTAGAGTCTCCACCCTGTGTCGGGATTTGTTTCTCTGCCTTCCAAGTCGACAACGATGGCTTACGGCTCAGATGAAACACTTGAAATTGGGGCTGTTTAATGGAAACAGACATTTCCCCTTCCAGATAGAGTCAAGATGTTTATCCCACAACTGAAATTCAATTTCTTTCTCTCTCTTTTTTTTCCCCCAATTTCCAAAGAGACTGCAAGATAGAATGTGTGAGCTGAAGAAATTGCCCTGGAGCATTTTGCAGGGGCTAGGGGGTGGGGCATATTAAGAAAAAGTCGAAGAAGATCAATAGATCAATTCTTTTATTTTTGAATATTTGAAACTATGGGTCTTTTAGTTTAGTGATAAATCAAGACTTAAGCTACCCTCAAATCGGAACTCCTGCTTGCATTTTGGAATAGGCTCTATACTTTCCAAATCACTTTTAGATTATTTATACTTGATTCTCCAAGTTGATTCTCCTCTGTAAGGGAGGCAGAACAAGGCATGTTTCCCTTATCAACGCGGGAACCATATTTCAGATGTTAACTGATTTGCCCCGAGACACAAAATAATCCTAGTGGCGAAGTGTCTTGGTAGTGAGATATCCTAATTTTTAAACTTTGTTTTTCCGAATTACAAGTAGCTACCTGATAACATGTCTCTCCGTTCTTTTAGTTAACTGAGGGCTCACTTGGTGCCAGGGGCTAGGAAAGGCACCAAGCAGCCGTCCCACTGCAGGTCTGGGTATTTGGAAATAGACACTGGACAAAGAGAGGATCCTGTGTGGAGGGAAAGATCATCTGTGCAGGATGGGCTGACCCATGTGAAGCTTAGTGGTGCATTTTCATTGAGTTGAGACTGAGGAAGATGAACGCAGAGTTCCAAGGACCTTCAGAGCTGGGTACTTTCCTGGCACATCCCGTGAGCCCACAGACCTCCAGACCTATGTGTTGGGTACATTCAGAGGAGTGTTTTCTTCCTTCTTTGGTCTAATCATTCATTCCCTGGCCACTTTCACATGGCCAAGGTCCAGCCAAACTCCATTCTCCTCAGTGGCATCAGCCCCACGGAGTCTTAACCTCTAAGAGTTCTTCCTTACTCACCCCAAGCTATGAGTTTCCACAGTCTCCAGTTTGTAGTGAGTGGTTTTTCTGCTTTCATTACCTCCCCAGGAGAGCACAGCTGGAGGATATATTCAAATGACTGTCCCCTGGAAGGCCACAGGCTATCCATCCTGGCAGCAGACACTTCCTACTCCTCAAGCAAGTACCCCATCTGCTTGCCTGCCTTCCTGAAACCACCCTGGATACAGCTCCCGTTTTTTCATTCTGGGCTGGAATGGGCTGGTAGCAGAAAACCAGATGTTAGTCTTAAGTGTATTCTCGTCTCCCTCTCGGCCTTTCCTCTCCACTTTTACTTAGAAAACATCACACCCTGAGCCAGGTCTGCTCTTTGTAGACAATTTTGGTAGATTTCTATCATTATTGCTACCACTTTTCATCTTGACTAGCAATTGTCTTCTGAACATCTGGAGAAACATGGAGAGCCTGGTACATGTCCACCTCAGAGAAGTGTCCGAGAGAAAGTGATTTCAGGATGGGCCAGCACTCTGGGTGCTCCCTCAGTGGACTGCTCAGGAGATGGTCCAAGGCCAAGTGCGTTCAAGCCCACAGACCAGATTTTGTGCAGAATAGCTCACTGATGGAGACTGAATGAACCCTGAAGTTCATCAGGCAGATCATACAAGTCCAAGTTCAAGTAAAAATACAAAAGGGCTGGAGAGATAACTCAATAAGTTAAATAATAAGTAAAACACTTGCTCCCAAAAAAACGAGAACCTGAGTTCAATTCCTAGCTTGAACATTAAAAAAAAAAAAAAAAAAAAGACAGAGTGGCTGAATGATGTGCTTGGAATCCCAGGCCTGGGAAGGCAGAGACAAGTCAATCTCTGGGGCTCTCTGTTCAGTCACCTTGCTTAACCTTCTTGGTAAGTCTCAGGCCAATAAGAGACCCTGCTTTTAAAATGATGAAGGGAGGTATTTGAGAAATAGCACCTGAGGTTATTCACACACACACACACACACACACACACACACACACACACACACACACACAATGGTATCAAAGGCTGGTGGAAGCGTGTACCTTGTCTGCATATCTACAGGCCATCTGAGTTCCCACACAGCACACGTTAAAAGTAACAGTGAAAGCTGAAACAGCACAACTCCTTATCTCACCATGGCATCCAGTGGTCACCATGGTGATTATAATGCCCTACCATGGCTTTATTCTCTTAGCGAAAACAGTTGTGGCGGCTTGAAAGAAAACGGCCCCCAAAGCGAGCAGCACTGTTAGGAAGTGTGGCTTTCTTGTTGGAGGAACTGTGTCACTGTGGAGGTGGGCTTTGAGGTTTCTTTTCTCAAGCTTCACTCAGTGTGACCTTCAGTCGACTTCCTGTTGCCTCTGAATCAAGATGTACAGCTCTCAGCTCCAGGACCACGTCTGTCTGCATGCCACCATGCTCCCCGCCATGATGACCTCTGAAACGGTAAGCAAGCCTTCCCCATCAAATGTTTTCTTTATAAGCGTTGCTGTGGTCATGGTGTCTCTTCACAACAATAGCAAACCCTAAGTAAGACAACAGTCTTCTGGCAAAGCTCCTCTCCAGTCATCTGCAGTCACCCTGAGGACAGACAGATGGACAGCCTGTCTTCCTAGCTGGCTGTTTTGCTAGGTTTTTGCTAGTGCGTTTTGTTAGCTAGGTTGCTAGCATGGCAGAGATGCTGCCCTAAGGTCGGGATTTCTCCCCCAAACACTAGCTGATTCCTTTCATGTTCACTCAGATCATGTTGTATGGAGTGCCATGTTGAAATCTTCAGGAACATGGCATTTGCATGCTTTTTCTCCTTGGGACAAATTCAAAGCTTTCTTTTGGGTTTCTTAGAATTAAAATTAACCCAATTGGGGGTGGTAGTGGTAAACATAGGATCTTTCATGATTCTAGAGAAAAAAAATCCTAAGTATGTAAAGTAAGGAAAACAAATGTTAAGTATACAGAGAAGGTGAGTAGTAAGGTCACATTCCCATTCCCTTAGCTGGTTGGCTTCTCTTTTATGTGTGGCCTAAGCCCAGTTTTATTTTTATCCTTTCTCTCTCTCTCTCTCTCTCTCTCTCTCTCTCTCTCTCTCTCTCTCTCTCTCTCTCTCTCTCTCTCTCTGTGTGTGTGTGTGTGTGTGTGGTTGTGCAGGCACGCATGTGCCACAGAACGCATGTAGAGGTTAGACAACAGCCCTTGGGGATAGGTTTCCCCCTGTCATTCCATGGGGTCTTGGGATCACACTCACTCCTTGGCAAACTGCTTTTCCACACTGAACCTTCTCGTTGCCCCCCACCCCTACCCCTGCTTCCCACCTTGGTTTTTGAGTCAGATTATCTCACTGACCTAGCTCTCACTGATTTGGCCAGGTTGGCTGGTTAGAGACACAGAGGAATCCCATCTCCACCTCCCAGCACTGGATTCCAAGCCTGCACCGCCAGGCCAAGCTCTGGGTTCTAGAGCTCAGAGCCAGGTCCTCATGGTTTTGTGGTAAGCACACTATTGACGGAGCTATCTCCTCAGCCCCCACCCATGGTTTTTAATCAATGTGTGGGCAGGAAGAGAAGGGAAATGTCGATTCTTGCTGGCATTTGGTTTCACTTCTCCCAGGCTCGACAGGCCTGAGTCCTACCCTGTTTGTCCCGATTCATTCCTCAAGGGAATATGCCTGAAGCAGAGAGAGAGGCTCAGTCACAGCTGCTATCTCCTGCCTCTCCCTCATCTACTTCATACTAATCTGTTCTCAGAATATTACAAAATAATCATCAGGATCCCACAGAGGCCAAACCCCTGCTTTCTCCAACACCCACCCCCAAGAACGAATCTGTTTTTCTGTCAGAACTGGCTCTGAAGTTGCTGGGCTCTACCACCCCCCTCTCCCAATACCAGAGCCAGGGATGCGCGAGGCAGGCCAGGACAGGCTTTTGGAAGCGGGAGAGCTGAGGATCTTCGAAAACAGAATGTACTTATAGCAATTCTTGGAAAGTCAGAGAAGGTTAGAACTGCAGTCAGCATCAATTTCTCCCAGCAGAATTAATGACCTTTCTTACTCAGTTCATGGCTTGGATGTGAACATCTGTCCCGCAGTGGGAAAGAGATGAATAATCATCTGAATTAAAAACTAGGACCAGAAGCAATAATCATCAGTCACATGCTGCTGCTTCTGTGGTTTATGTCATATTTCCTCATCAACATATAAATTAGTCAATCCAATGTCAGGTTTTAAGTCTGTTTTCTTGGTGCCTGTAGTCTTGTGGGGTGCAAGCGGAGATGTAGGCAAGGGGAAAATGCATAAATTCAGTTGTATGCAACTATCCAAGTACAAAAATGTAATAGGGTGATTGAGCATGGACTACTGGGCTAATCCAAGAAATGGAGGGAAGTTTCTCTGAGAAAGTGGCACATATCCTGAAACATACATGAATGAGAGGAATCAGTCAATCCAAAAGACCATGAGCTTGGAGGGCTGAGGGCATGGCTCGGTAAGAAAAATCTTTGCTGTGCAAGCTTGAGGACCTGAATTCAGATTGCTAGCACCCATATAAAAATCCAGATGTGGTAGCATGTGTTTGTAACTCCAGTGCTGAGGGGACAGAGATCACTGGATTCTAGAAGTTGGCTGAAACAACAAGATTGAGGTTCAGTGAGAGACCCTCAAGGTAAGGTTGGGGGCTATGGAAGAGACAATAATGTTGGTCTCTGGATTCATATGCACGCACACACGCGCGCACACACACACACACACACTCCCAATGGAAGAGAGAGATAGAACATAAGAAAAGAAAGAAAGGAGAGAGGGTGATCAGGGTTAGGACAAGGGAACACATCTAATCTGTAGTATTAGGCAAGTTCAAGATGATAGCCTGTAGCGTGAGTGGATAGGAGACTGGAGAGCATGCACGTGAGGGATCTCCCATTTCCTCTTTCACTTCTTAGAGTTGTAAGACCGTTAAGTTGAAAGGGACATCTGTAGTCATCAACCTTCCTCATGAAATGTGGAGAAACTGAGGGCCAGATGTGAAAGGTGACATATCCAATGTTGAACGTTTTCAAATAAGAGTCCACCCAAACTAGAAATTCTGCGACTCAGTCCAGTATTCTTGTCATGGTCTACTTAGTGTTCTTTGTAGGAGTATGTGAAAGCATTGGCTTTGCCCTCCTGGACTAGAGATCGGTTAAGAATGAGGAGCCTGAGCTGATTGGGAAGTAAGCTGATAGACCTAATGTCTCATATCTGCAGCCTTTGCATTGTTTGCATAGGATTTTGGCTTGGTGGGCATTTAAAAGTGTTTATCTTCTAGGTGAATACATGTTTTTGATGTTTTCACAATTGGTTAGAACCATGTCATATGCTAGTGCCCCTGGCAAGGATACTCCATGCTTAAAACAGATCTCTCTCTCTCTCTCTCTCTCTCTCTCTCTCTCTCTCTCTCTCTCTCTCTCTCTCTCTCTGTGTGTGTGTGTGTGTGTGTGTGTGTGTGTGTGTGTGTGTGTGTGTGTGTGACAGAGACAAAGATCAGACAGACACACATACAGATAGAGAGAGGGAGAGACGTGGGAGGGGAGGGAGAAAAAACAATCAACAAGGAGACATTATTAGCAGAAAAGAAGAATTTACAGACAGCCGAAATGCTTAACTTCTTCATTACATACTCTCTGAAGAACGGTGAGAAATCAGTGGCAGAAGGAGCAAAGGCACCCACTGATAAGAGGCCCAGGGGGAATATAAAGAGGTATGAAAATGATAGCAGCCGTTTGGACTGGACCCAAAGGAACAACCCAGGCACAACTCAGTGTAGACTCTACGAGCTTTTTAATGCCAACCACTTCGGTAGACAGCGCGGGAATCAAAGACAGTTTTGAGTGGTTGAAAGGGGATTTTCTATCAGGACTTTGAGTGGCACTGAGGTCACAATGCAGCCTGTGATGTATGACCCTGGTGCCTATCACCCTTTGGGGACTGAAGTGTAATGCTCCTGGCTCCTGAGACCGAATATTAGTACCAAAACAACAACAAGAACAACAAAATGTAATCAGTTTCTAGAATTTCTTCACACGATGCCATATACCTCTTCCCAGACTCTTGCATCTGGAGCTGGGGCACATCTTATTGGACTCCAGTCCAGATCCAGAGCTCCAGGTTGGAAGAGGCCCTTTGTATGCTTTTCAGCATCCTCCACAACAAACCTACTCCTCCCTTAATCTTTTCCTGAAGAGCCTGATCTGCCGCAGGGGGATATCTGAGTAGAGAGACTGAAAGCCAGGGTTCCAATGGAAGAGCATTACATGGTTATAGCCTAATCCTAGTGGGACCACTGAGCACCAAAAGAGAACGAGAAGGGGAGAAGTGACTGGGAAATCTGCCTTATTTCTTTCCTCGCTAAACCCTCTAGACCAAGAGCTGTGGATGGGATTCATGGTGGGAGCACTCACCTAACATGTGTGAGGTCCTGGGTTCGGTGCCCAGCATTACAAGAATGAACACCTAATGAATCTTCTACCACCCTTCAGCTTCTCACAACAACTTCACAGACCATCTTTCTTTCCTAGAGACTCAAATGTACAGTTTCCCACACCGCTGACATAATAGAATAAAATGGGTTTTTTAAATGCAGTTCTATTATTCCACCTCAAGAAACTGTGACTTATTTGTTGTCTGTGAGAAACCCCAGCAAAAAGAGCAATATATAGCTGCCCAGGTTTCTACAACGTGCACTTGCAAGGGCATTTTCTTATTTGATTCATACACATACTATACAGATGTGCATGCTATTATTATCATCCCATTTAATAAAGGGAGACACTGAAGTTGAAAGAAAGTTAGCAACGTGCCCCGGGGCACCCAGCTAAATAAGAGATAAAGTAAAGATTAAAGCCATTCAAAGTCTCTTGGTGTTCTTTCCTCTCTAACTCACGGCCCCTTCAGCTCCGGTGAGCAGAATTCTCAAGACCTGTCCTGGCACATGCTTCTCCTTTCTCCCCACCTTTGCTAATGCTGTTTTCTCAAGCTGCCCCGCCCTTCTCCATAATACGAACTGAGAGAACCTCGGGGCAATGCAAGTTGTGTGTATACAGCCATTCACAGCACTGTCATGGTGATCCTATCCATCAACGGTGTGGTCCTAAAATGCTGTCTGGCAATTTGGGACCATAGGGAAGACTCCCGATTCACACATGCCTTCTAGCCAATGAATTTGCTCGGAGTGTTACTTTGATTTATCTTTTCACTGCCTGCTTGCTTTACTTCTCTGTAGACTGGAGGCTCTGAGGGGGAAAACAGAGACCTCCATTACATGGAGCAAACTGTTCTGGCCCCTTTAGGTATCAACTGTGCAGTAGCAACCAGTAGAACAAAGAGGCTACAGTACACCCTTGAGAATGCTCAGCAGCCCCTCTGCTTCCATGGCTCCTTCTCCAGGAGTGACAGGTGATTGTGTGAACAAAGTATTACACACACACACTGAGAGAGAGAGCGAAATGCAGACAGGCAGACAGAAAGACAGACGGACACAGACACAGAGAGGGTCAAGTTATGAGAGTTCTCCAGAGAAGCTGAGGGGAGAATCCTTGCCACGAAGATGGTGAATATCTCCAAGAGGAAGATATAAAGAATGTTTATGTCTCTAGACTTAGGGGCAGATTTTCATTAATTATTTCAACAAACAGATACTGGTCACCATTAATCCAGGGTGTTATTATTTATAACCTCCTTTTTCTCCATCCCTTCATGTGATCCCCATCTCTTTCATCCCACCTTTCCCATCCTTCCGCTTCCCTTCATCTCCCTCATTGCCACTTCATATCAAGACCTTGCCACCACCCCCTACCGCCAACCCATTTCCTCCTCTACAGTAAGGGATGCGACTTTGAGGCTCAGTCTGAATCACATCGCTCATCCTGTTTCTCGAGGATCTTAGACTATGTGGTGGAATTTTAGCCCAACTCTACCACAGTGGATCGCTTCTCATGTCTCCAGCTTCTTCTGGCCTCGATTTCATGTCCTTTCATGCTCTGGTCATGTCAATTTTCTTGTGTGCTCCCTCCCAGCTCTGGTCCTTCTCATGCACGGTCCCCTCTGCTGGAAATGTTTCCTCCTGTGACTTCCCCCTTCTCCTGGACTCAGCATCCTCTTCATTTCATAAGCGGGCCTTCCATGAGAAGGTCTCACCAGCTCTCAAACACATTGTTACCTGTGACTTGAACATCTGAGTCAGTCTCTCTTCCACTGCTTTAAAGCACTTAGAATATTCCCTGCCCCCCCCCCCCCTCTCTCTCTCTCTCTCTCTCTCTCTCTGTGTGGTGTGTGTGTGTGTGTGTGTGTGTGTGTGTGTGTGTGTGTGTGTGTCCCCATGTGTACGTGGAGGCAAAAGATAACTTCAGATGTGGTCTCTCAAGTGCCATCAACCTTGTGTTTTCAGACAAGGTCTTTTATTAGCCTGGATCTCACCAAGTACTCCAGGCTGGCTGGCGGTGAGCCCCAGGAATCCTGCCCTCTCCACCTCTCCAAAGCTAGGATTATAAATGAGTGCTACCACACCTGGCCCTTTTCATGTGGCTTCTAGGGATTGACCTCGGCTCCTCATGCTTGTGTGTCAAGCATTTTATTGACAGAGCTCTCTCTTCATCCCCGACTTCTACCTTTTTTAAACTTGTTTGAATTAGTCTGTCTCCTATCCCTTACTTCTTCCCATATGCCACACTGCATGAAGATAAAGCTTTTTATGCTTGTTTTTTAAAGCAACCAATTTCCAGTCTCAGCCAAGTGCTTATACAGAGAAGCTTCCAAACACTTGTTACATGAACAAATAAGAAAACTAGCAATTGAAAGAATGTCTTACATGTCTAATACTGGACTGGGCCTTACCCTTACAGAGGTAACCATCTAGATCTGCTTTCTACCTTTGTAGACCTTCTAGTCTAGTTCTGGCTAAGAATGAAGATTGAGAAATCATCATGTGACTGTTGCATCATATACAGATTCTTCCAGGCGCTTCCATGAACCTCTATCATATTTTTAGTGATAAGAGTTTAGTCAGTGGCTCTCAACCTTCCTAATGCTGCAACCCTTTAATACAGTTATGTTGTGGTGACCCACAACCATAAAATTATTTCCTTGCTGCTTCATAAATGTAACTTTGCTACTGTTATAAATCATAATGTAAATATCTG
Source organism: Peromyscus maniculatus bairdii (assembly GCF_049852395.1). Lineage (NCBI taxonomy): Eukaryota > Metazoa > Chordata > Mammalia > Rodentia > Cricetidae > Peromyscus > Peromyscus maniculatus. The sequence continues at coordinate 41,340,439 of NC_134864.1, read as the reverse complement.
ATATTCAGGATATCTGACATGTGACCCCCAAAAGGGTCATGATCCAGAGGTTGAGAACCACTTGTTTAGGCTTTGATGTAGCTGAGATCGGGACTGATTCTAGGGTCATTGCTTTGTTTTGTGCTCTGGCGCCAAGACTGAGAAAGAGCATACTCCTTCCAGTTCAGAAAGGCCCTGAGGTAGCGCATATTTTCCTTTCTTCTCAGAGTCTCTTGGTCGGTATGTGAGGAGTGTCTTTATGATGAGACTTTCCATGAAGTGGCAGGTATGTGTGGGCTAATTAGGCCAATGCACCTGCCTTTTTAGGACTTCCTGACATGACCAAGTCTGGCACCCTAGGGAAACTATAGACAGATCCCTGGACCTTCTCAACAACTTTCCCCTGAGTCATTGTATGAGGCCTTAAGTCGGGCTTCATCTTTAATCAATGTGAGTCAGTGTAAGTCAATATATGTATCTATTGAATATGCCAAACTCCCTTCTCCCAGGATTCCACTCTAACAGGAGTGGGCAAACTATACCTAAAAACAAAGTTCAGTGACTGTTTCAGGATGCAAAGTTCTATTGAAGAACAGCTACCCTCATTCACTATGTGGTGTCTACATGGCTTTCCTACTACAGAGACGAAGTGGAGAAGTTTTAAGAGCAACCACCTGGCCCTCAAAATTCAAAGCATTTACAGAAAATAGTCTGAAAACTGAGAAAGTGAGTCCCCAATGCTCCAAGCGATCCATTGTGTGTAATTAATTAATTTTTATACATCTGGAACTATACTGCCCCTGGAAGAACTGGAAAATAACGCTTTCCATGGGGCTTAATATTTGCATGAAATTCTGGTTGGGAAAGGCTGAACCTGAGGAATTCTAAATGCTCCATAAATTGCGGTGTAGCCTAATTCTCTAGAACCTTCTGCTTCTCTGCATTGGCTGTTTATTATAATGACATAGAGAAGGCTTTGGGGAGTTGACTGATGCTCCCATATATTCCAAGGCTCTCTGAGGCTTAGAAAATTTTTTTTCTTTCTGTATGCCTCCGCTTCATCTACTACACAACAAACAGACGGAGCTGGGATTTTTCAAATTCTCTTCGATATTTAATAGCTCATCTGAAGGAAGACAAAATCAACCAGATACATAAATACAAAAAGAGAGGCTTGGGGTGATGACTCTGGGGATAAAATGCTTGTTGCACAAGTATGAGATTACACATGGGTCTCCCCAAGAAAAGCTGCGTGTCATAGTACACATCTGCCACCCCAGGACTCCCACTGCGTGATGGGCGTCAGAGACAGAATTCTCACAAGTTCACAGGCCAGTTGGCTTGCTTGACTCAGCGGTGAACAAGAGACCCTGTCTGGAACAAGATCCAAGGCGAGGACACACACCCAAGTTTGTCTTCTGACCTTATATGTGCCGAGGCACACACACGTCTGCACTCACACTCACAGGATACACACATGAACACACACACACATACTCTGCATATAACATACACATACATATTCAAAATAAATAAATAGCAGTGAAAAAAACAGAGCTGTGGAGAAAAGTGGAATCCAGCATTGGGTAACAGGAATATCATGAACCAGTGTGCAAATTCAGGGGTGTGTATTTACAAAGCAGCAAACTTCTGCATTAGTTCAAATACTCCTTTGTCCAGAGCCAAAGGAGAAAGCAAATGGTCCGCAAGCCTCACTCGACTGACTGAGATCCCTGGCAGACAACCTAGCAGTGGGAACTTTAGAGACACTCCCTTAGCAGAGTTTGTTTTACTTTTTACTTTCAGGCTTGCTCCAAAAGCTTAGCTGAAATTACAGCCTAGAGAGTGCCTGCTTAAATTCCTTTAACAAGCAACCCTTCTCTGTAGACACAAGTTTGGGCCTGTCCCCTCACCTCAAACAGGCCATCCATCTACACTGTTTGCAGTGGCCCCGGGCTACAGGTAGTTTAAATGCCACTATCAGATTGCCACTCAACCTTCTCCCCTAGACTCAATAGGCCTGTTTTCTCAGCACTTTTTTAGACTGTACAGCGCCAGGGTTAACTATTTCTGCACCGAGCTGCTACTTTCCCCTGCTCCATGCCATGTCCTGGATTTGCTCCTGAGATTTCAGACACTAGAGCTGGGACTTATTGGCTCCAGGTCCCCTTCGCTTCCCTTTAAAATTGTTCTGATGATCATATGCTGAGAGCTAATGACAATTGTCTGCTAGGAATGCTCAAGCATGAACTTGCATCACATTGGGGGACCGATGAAATAAACCTCAAAATTCAAGACACCTATCCTGTAATTAAGGACCACTAATGCATGGCCTCAACAGGTCAGGGAGTCCCACTTCTGGTCTCCACAAATTAAAGGGCTCCGGAGAAAGATTCCTTTCTTTCAAGGAGTAATTTTTTGAGCGGTCCATTAAATAAATATTTATTGAACATGTGTGCTGTGCTGAGCTTTCTGCTGGCCACTGGCCTATAAAGGTGGATAAGAGAGATGGCATCTCTGCCCTCACGGCATTCACAGGCACCTGAGATGGTATTGGGAGGAGAGCAGAATACAGAAAATACACAAGCCATTGTAAATGACCCGACAGGAAAAAACCTCCAGGACTGGGATGGGGGGAGAAAAAACAGCAGAGATGGAGAAGAAACACCACGGAACTCCATGCAGACAGAACAGAGAGGAAAAGAGCCACCTTCAGGGCTCTGAAGTGACCTCTGCTTGGCTGCTCACAGAGCAGAGGACGGGGAGAGAGAGACGCCTATAGGGAAGGGTGGTAAAGGAAGAAGGGGGCATCCTAAAAGATAGGAACAAATTCATTGGCCCCTCAGCAAGGGAGTAGTGCCACAAGTCAGAGTTCCTACCGCCATCTAATCTAAGAATGGCGACCAGGGTGCTTTATCACGTTCGTGAAAGCATCCCCAGCGTTACCGCCTCCAGGGTCACTGTGCTAAGTCTCAGAAGTTCAGCCTTGCTCTAGCTCAGTGAGAGACACTAAAGGGGGCAGGGGTAGCCAAATCAGGTCAACTTATAACCACTCTGGATTGAGGCAGCAGAATGTATGAGAAAGAGCCCAGGAGAGGAGAAATGACTTATTTCCATCACAAAGGAAAGAGATGCGACACAAACATCCCCAAATCCCAAGCCAGTGGCCCTGTTAAAGATTCCGTCTCCACAGGATTAGGATGTCAGAATGACAGAGTTATCATGGGACTTGGCAGGCACCGCTTCCTGTTGATTGGCAATGGATATGAGGCTGGAAAAAAAATGAGGGAAAATAACATTGATTTGCTTCCATGTGTAACATCATTCTGCTGCATAAAGATTTTGGATTCAAGTGTTGGCTAATTGTCACACAAGACTGTGGTGTATAGATATTTTAAACACAGGCACACACACACATACACACACACACACACACACACACACACACACACACACACACACGAGAGAGAGAGAGAGAGAGAGAGAGAGAGAGAGAGAGAGAGAGAGAGAGAGAGAGAGAGAGAGGACACAGTGCCACATATTTGTGGAGCATGCCTTGGCTTCCTTCTAGCAGGTGGAAGTCCTATAATGAACAATGGACAGCGCCTCACCATGATGACATGCTTCATAATGTCAGTCCAACTTGGGAAAAGCGGTGGCCTCTCTTATTAAGGGCAGTGTTTTGTGTGGGTGTATATGCATACATATTTATGGAAGTCTCTTTAGTGCACCATGTGCAACTAAGAGAGAGGTCCCTAAGCACTTCTTCCCTGCTCACTTCCAATGCCCTAAATAGACCATCTATTTATAGCCACTACTTAATGTTCACTTAGCTACTTAGCCATGTACCAGACCCTGGACTGGGTGCTTTAAACATATTTACTCACAAAGTCTTCACAATCTGGTAAAACAGCTATTTTTTCCCCAAGTTTTGCACTCAAGAAGACTGTGGTTCTATTGGGTTAATGTGCCTAAAGTAGTGATTTCTTTTTCAACCTAGATTTTAATCCAAGAATGAAAGTTTCTCTCAGGACTCCTGAAGTTGACCCCTGGAGCCTATTTCTAGTCAACAGCACTGAGTAATCCAAGAGGCCATCTGGACCAGGGCTGTCCTCTGAACATCTCGCCTATTGGAAAGAAGTCTGACACCCTTTGAATGCTGGCCATCTTCGTGTTGATCAATGGACACTCAGACCCAAGAGGGCCCACTTATCTGAGCCTTGGTTCCTTCAGAGCCATCCACATATACCCCTTATGCCACCATCACGTCTAAGCTCTCGATGTCGGTCTACCATGGGTAATTGGCATCTGTCCAGAGATGATTATGGACTTCCCTTTGTCAAGTTCATAAAGCCTGTAGGTTGTTTTGACACTCAAGTCTCAGGCTGAACCATAGAAAAGGTGGGACTTTGCCAGAGTCCGAGACCCAGAAGAGATCCCAAGGCACTGTGTGTTCCCTGTCATGACCAGGGGATGTTTTCTAGCCACTCTACAGATAAGGACTTCTTATCAATCTGAGCACTCTTGCATGTCTTCCTGTTTGGAAAGCATATATGTTTCCTGTAGTTGGCAACTTATCCTGAGAATGTAGCCAAATGTCTCAAGGCTTTTAAAGACATGTGCAAAAGTCTGCTGGGATTCATCTCTTCACAGGATATTTTCAAAAGAACTCAAATGACTGGCCTGCCAGAAAACACACACACACACACACACACACACACACACACACACACACACACACACACACACACCAGATGAAATAGGATATTTCTGCCTCTTAATCAAGAATTCGTTTGCCTAGTTCTCATGGCCTAAGCCCTAGATGGGACCACATGACACATAGTCTTGGGTCATCGAAGAGTCAGCTCAACAGGCAATGCTGAGTGGAGTCACACTCTTGCTGGGAGGCAGGCTGGTCCAAACTTCCATGTAGGCAACTTCCTTCTAAAATGCTAGACTTGGGTATCATGATGCCTGGATACACGTATTTGTTTCTGTTTCACATGACATGGGGATTTGGGGAGCACCCATTTTTCAGCTACAAACAGCAAGAAAGCTCAAAATCCACCACTGGAAACACTCCGCGCGGAGACAGTGAGGCAGAGATCAGTAAGTTCCCTCTGGCCGCTGGTTCCCTCTCCTGGACTCAGGAAGTCACACTTGTTTCACCCCTGGTACACACGAAAGTCAGAGGGGGTTCTGCCCTCCCTCCACATGAGAACACTGCATGCATGCCCTGTGGCTGTTGCAGGAAAATGATGGCATGTGTGCTGGCATAATGCAACAAATGTTTGTCCCCTTGCAAAATTCTGAAGGTCATAAATCCACCTGTCTGTAAGACACACTGTCCTCGGAGGCTCCTGGGGAGGATTTGCCTCTTCTAGTGGCTGCCACCATTGCTTGATGTATGGCTGCTCTCTCTCTCTCTCTCTCTCTCTCTCGCTCTCTCTCTCTCTCTCTCTCTTTCTCTCTCTCTCTCTCTCTCTCTCTCTCTCTCTCTCTCTCTCTCTCTCCTCTTTGTCTGCATGTTGGGGAGGATGGCTATGTGTATGTGTCCTTGCTTGCTCATGCCTGTGGAGGCCAGAGGATAACCTTGAGTATTGTTCCTCAAGCACGGTCTACTTCGATTTCTGAATCAGAGACTCTCATTCACCTGGAACTCTCTGAGTAAATGAGGCTGGCTGACCAGTGAGTCCCGGGGATCTGGCTTTCTCAGTCTTTCCAGTCTGGGATTACAAGTATATCAAGCGTATACCCCTCACGTTGTTTCAAGTGGGTCTGGGAGTCAAATTCATTCCTTCATGCTTTCAAGGCAAATGTTAAGAGTGTGTAAAGCTCTTGGAGATGACCTGTGCTTAGTCACTAAGTGCCTGTCCATGTGCAGGGGACCCCACATCTCTAGCCTCCTCAAGCACTGCACTGGCGTACATGCACACACACATACACACACACAAGAAATCAATCTTAATAAAAAATTTAACTGGTTAACGAAATCAGGGCTTTATGCATGCTACATACCAGTGAGATTCATCTCAACCTTGCCTCTTCATTAAAAGGACTCTTGTGGTAGACTTTAGGACCCACTGAAAAATCGAAAATCACCTTCTCATCTCAAGGTGATTAACCCTGTCTCAGCTGCAAAAACACCTTTGCAATAAGAAAACATTGATGGGTTCTGGGAATAAGGACTCGATATGTTCAAGAACCACAATTTAGCTTACCATAAACACCCATTTTGGGGGGCTGTTTCTGCACATTTGTGTGCTAATGATTATGTGAGGGACAGCCTTTCTTCCAGCATGCATTGCATTTGTATACATGTGCCAAATTCAGAGCCATCTTCTTGAGCACTTGAACTGTACTTATATGAACATCTTTGGAGCTCCTTAAGCCCCAAATCCTTGACATCTGGGAGTGAAAAATTCCTGTTGCAGTGAAAAATGACTGGTCTGGGCATTGTCATATGTTTGGCAAAACATGAAAACTCTAGTTAGAGCAGAATTTCAGATACATACATAATGAACAGCTTTTTAGAATAAAAAGATCCTAGGCAATATTTTGGACCTTCTAATACCACCAAAATTTATTCTTTGTGTAACCCGAAATTTAAACAGAATTGGTGTGTTACATTCCACGTGTCACCCCAATACCAGATGCCAACAGCATACACATGAGAAAACCTACCTCTACAATATCACCGGACATCCCCCGGGAGATGAAGTCACTCACCATAGAATATCAACTCACTAACTAAATAAAACCTCATGTAAAACTGGAAGGGCTCAGAAAACCACGTGGAACTGTTTGGAAAAAATCTGCATGGGTGGCAATGCCTACTTACCTGCAAAGATTCCAGGTCTGAGGACTTTAGGCTACAGGGACAACAGTCGGGCTTTGGGGGTGGGGGGACCTGCCTACATCACTGTTGGTGGGAGGCGTGGTTTGACAAAAACTGTCTTCTTGGAATCGTCCTGCCCAGCCCTGTCCTTTCAAGCCTCAGAGCCTCTGGCAAAGCAACAGGACCGGGCATGATCTCCCATCCCCCATTCACCCTCTAATTTATTTTAATTATCCTCTTCCCCCACCCACTTAGTCTTTAGGCTTTGCTTGGGAGCAAGTGACTGTCTCAGACAGCCAGGAGACAATTGTCTGGCAAAGGGAGGCTGTGAGGTCCCTCTGCGGAGGCATTTTTCACTTTGAGCATGTTCCTACTGGTAGCCACAGCCAAACAAATGAGGCCGTGTATGTGTGTACACATGTCCATGTCCAGGAGCACGCCTTTCTCTCTTTCCCTCTCTTCTTCCATTTCTTCTCTACATCCTTAGCCTTCCCACCTCCAGAATCCCTTAGCACAAAAGCAGTAGCCATGCCTCAATTAGTCTTTCTATAGTGATTACCAGAGACCCTTTCTCCCCAAAGCCAGCTGCCTCCACACAAGACCAGATTTGGCTTTCAAGAGTTTTCTTTAAATATAAGCCTGGTGTTCACACAGCCGAGATAGCAATCAGGTGCATATATTGTACGTCTACACAAAGCCATGGGCTTTCCATAGACCTGTATCCATAAGAGGTCTATATGGAAAGATAATGGGGATTTTACAGATGAGGGGAAATGAGAGATGAGGCTTTGAAGTTTTTGACCCACAATAAAATACCAAATAATGCTAGCACCAAATCCCTTAGCCAGGAAGGGTTTTTCTCTCCTCCAGGACTGGTGCTGTGTCAAGAGGAGACTGGCCCAGAATAATGAGACCTTACAGAAAAGGAGGAGCATTTAGGTCCTATTCTGGAATCATCCAGCAAAGGAAGAGGATTTGCCCATTTGCCCTTGTTGCTGGTCAATAGCATCATCCTTAGTAGGTAAAGGCGATGGAGTTCCACGTGGCATCCTATAACTGTCCAGAAACAAAATTGGTGCCGAAGAAGTTGTAAGAATGAATAGGTAAGTACAGCTAACCATGACTTGTTGCTCCTAGAAGACCAAGACTAAGATACAAACATGTAGTGGGGGAGACCCAGACAACAGGGCAGTGCCGGTCAAACCAGAAAGAGGGATTGTCCCAGGACACCGACTTACTTGTTGGATTTGAGACCTGCTCTCTTGCACCTCTCCAGCGTGGAGATGAGGCAGACTTCATTGTTAAGGTGAATTTTGAGGCCACCTACAAGGAAAATGATGAGGTTATCATCGGGAAACAGAGGGCACCAGCAGAGCCACTGCTCAGACGGACAACCCACCTCAGCCTGGGTCGCCTCTCCCATGCTCACCATCTTGCATTGAAAGACATTCCGTAGGTTTGAGTGTGTTTCAGTATTTCGAATGCCTTATATCCTGGGGTTACCCTTTGAATGTTTTCTTTCTTTCTTTTTAATTTAACTGAGCCAAATGTATAGACAGTGAAGCATGTAGGTCTTAATTACCCAGTGCAGGGTTTCGGCAGATGTCTATACCAACATAACCGCCATGTCAGTGGAGCTATAGAACACGCTCCTCTTCCCCAGGATGGTCCTTCAGTCCAGTCATGTGTCGCATCCGTTCCTGCCCAGACCGCTGCACATCTATCCCGGAGTCTTTTCTCAGTGATGCCATCCATGTTGGCGGCTTCATCAGAAATCATAAACATGACTACAGATCAGGCACCCTCTCCAACACTCCCCCAGAGGGGCCAAGTATAATAACCCTGTCCAGGCTCCGTTCTGTCAATACTTGAGCTGTACAGAAGCCAAAGCATCCAAGGTTTTACTTTTGCCTCTGTCTGAACGACCATCTCTTTTCAACTATGATTCTCCCTGCCTCCCTCCCCCTTCCCTCCCTGTCTCTCTCCCTTCCTTCTTTCCTCTCTTTCTCTTCCTTTCTCTCTGTCTCTGTCTATCTCTCACTAGGAATCACTCAAGACTTTATTGTAACAACATGAAAAAAGGGATTCAGAAAAACGTAATACTTTGCTCACCACTAAACATGATCATGTTAGCCAACAGCGCAGCTTTGGAGTTAGGGTGGTTTTCACCTCAGTGCTGCTCTTTATTGGCTGGGTGGTCAGAGGTAGCCCCCCATTCTGAATCTTTAGTCTCCTGAGACACAACTTAAAGCATAGGAACCAGGAGAGGATCTGGAATGACTTGGGAGAGGAGAGGAATATGATCAAAATACATTTAAATTTTAAAATTGTTTTAAAAATAAAGAATGTAATTAAAATTCACACTAAAAATGTATAAACTGTGTCACAACACACAAATGTGTTCACTCTTTTGACACAAATCATCATACTACTATTTCACTAGTAAAGAAATATATTATAGTCATGAGAAATGCATGGAGTATCAAACACTTAGCACACATGGCACAGAACAAGAAATAGTCATCGCCTGCACGATCCTTATCCAACCCATGGATTCAAGCCTTACCATTGTGCTTGAGTATATTTTAATGTTTTTATTTACCTATATAGTTATGTATAATAATGGGTTTCATTATGGCATGTGCATACATGTGAATATTGTATTTTGAGCATATTCATTCATTTTTTTCTCTCTTTTGTCTCCCTCCCATTCCCACTCAGCCACTCCTCTTCTTTCTTGGCTCCCTTCTACTTCCATGTCTGTTTGTTTGATTTGATGACCCAGTTAGTTCCATTGGGTTGCTTGGGGGAGGGGTTACTAGGCTAATTTCTTGTATTTATTGATGCATTTATCTTGATGGACAATATTTGATTTGTTTCCAATCTGGAATAATCAACTCATAAGCTCTTATAGACATTTCTGTGTGAGTGTGCTTTGCATGTGTTTTCTGCTCTCTTGGATGCAAACCCAAGAATGACACTGAATACAGCAACTTGGTGACAGAATTTATAGTGCCAGGCCACTTTCCAGATGTGCAGTGCATCAGTCTTGCATGAAGATTCCCGTTGCTGGTGAGACAGCTGGTTGGTATTACAGGTCTTTTGAACTTTAACCTTTCAAATGTGCATGAAGTGGTGTTTATGGCAGGAGATTTTGCTGCTTATTTTCTTGAAGACCACTTAGGTTAAATATATTTTCTTGGGCTATTTCTAAATGTTCTTTGGTGTCTTGTGTCTTATAGGATTTGGCGAATATTTTAAAGAATTCACCAGGAAAATAATTCAACCCCAACATTTTGTGGGAAGGGATTCTGATGATGAATTAGTGTTTTTAATAGTTAGAGGGAGGGTCATTTGCTGTGGGATGTCTTTATATATTCCGTGAATATGTGTTGCTCTGGTTGGTTGATAAATAATGCTGTATTAGCCTATGGCAAGGCAGCTTAGAGTCAGGCAGGAAATACAAGCAGACAGGAAGAAGAAAGGCAGACGCAGAGGAGACACCATCTTGCCATGGAACATGTGGTGACATACAGATTAACAGAAATGGGCTGAGTTTAGTTATAAGAGCTGGCTTACAGGAAGCTGAGCCATGGGCCATGGCCATGCAATTCATAATTGATATAAGCCTCTGTGTGTTTACTTGGGTCTGAGCAGCTGCAGAACCAGGCAGGACACAGAAAAACTTCCAGCTACAGACATTTATGTCTTTCTAATTCATTTTTTTATTAATCCCCATAATATAATTCATTTCTTCATGTTTTCAATGTCTTTCCAAATTTTTAACTTTAAATATATTTCCCTTATTTTTTTCTATATATTTCCCCTTGCCCCTTTCTAGGCTTTCCTATAGTATCTTTCTCTTCATTCCTGGTATTAGTAATTCATTATCTCTTCTACTCCTGATCATGTTTACTGCAAATGAAGTCAGTTTAACTAATCTGTGAGAGAAATTTAATTTCCTCTACTTAAGTGAAAGTGGCCTTTTCCCCCAGCCTCTTAGGGTGGAAAATTAAGTCATTGATTTTATTTTTTTTCTCCTTTCCAATATGAGCATTTAATGCTTAAAACAATCCTGCAAGGTGCTGTTAATGACATCTTGTACATATTTAGTCATTGTACTTCTGTATGTGTGCACTCATGCACATGTGCACTCGGGTGGCACATGCACTCATGTTTGTAGCGTGAATCTTAAAAGTTCTTAATAATAAAATCAAACCCGAGGCCAGTTATCGGGGTCAATGCTGGTAGATCAGAGAGACAGAACAAGCCACAGCTATCTCACCTCGCCGGATCCTCAGCTGGTCTTGTCCCCTCAGACTGGAGGCCTCTGAGTCCTCATCCAGAATGGGTCTCAGCTGAATTACTGCTCAAAAGCAAAAATGCTTAACCAGCCAAAATCTTCTAGTTTCTGGTCCTCACGCCTTATATACCTTTCTGCTTTCTACCATCACTCCCTAGGATTAAAGGCTGGCTTTCTGGGATTAAAGGTGTGTGTCACCATGCTTGGCTATTTCCAATGTGGCGTTGAACTCACAGAGATCCAGAGGGATTTCTATCTCTGGAATGCTAGGATTAAAGGTGTGAGTGCCACCATTTTCTAGCCTTTGTATTTAGTGGCTGTCTGTTCTCTGACCCCAGATAAATTTATTAGAATACACAATATTTTGGGGAATACAATACCACCACACATGTTCACATGCTTCTTCACCTTATCTTTAGAGAAAGGATCTCTCCTTGAACCTGAGCACAGGAGTTCAGCAAGACTAGCTGGCCAGCAAGCCCTGGGGACTCTCCTGTCCATGCCTCCCAGCACTGGGATTGCAGGCATCTGCCTAGCTTTTTCTTTTTTAACTTTTTATTGATTCTTTGTCAATTTCACATCATGCATCCCTGGCCTACTCATCTCCCCATCCCCTTCGTTTCTGCCCATTGCAACTTCCCTCCAAAAATACAAAATTTAAAAGTAAAAGAAAAACAAAAACAAAAAAACCAAAGCCAAACAAGCAAAAAACAAATTAAAAAAAAAAATCTCAGCATAGAAGCTGTAGTGTGGCCCAGTGAGTCCCACAATATATATATACCCTTTATTCCACATAGCTTTGCTTGTAAGTATTTATTGCACCTAGTCATCGGTCTGGTTTCAGGCCTCTGGTGACACCCTTGGTACTGGGTGCTATTGTTGCTTTGTGTCATGAAGATCCTGTAGTAGCTTTGGATTTGGAGGTCCTTCTCCTTCACGTGCTCCAGCAGTTCATAGATGAGGTGGGTGTTGGGGTGGGCCAACTCAAGAGTCCTGTTTCTGGGCCTGGGTTGTAGCTGGGTTGGTTAACCTGCCAGCTTTCCCTCATCAGCACCTCCCAGGTGAGCTCTCAGTACTGCTTTGGCTAGCTCACTGGATGTAGCAGACAGTAAGGAGGTGGGCCAGTTCTTCTGCTCTCATACCTTCGGGTCCAGCTCACCTGCACTCACAGGACCAGCGCCAGCTCTACTGTTTTGCCCAGCTGTGAGGTGCAGGGCCTGCTCTCCAGAGTGGAGGGAGAATGGGGACCAGTTCTCCCTAGTGCTGCAGCCAGCGAAGGGCAGGGCCAACCCTGTACAACCCCATCCTCACTACTTTCAGTGGTACCAGGATCCATGGACATCAACACAAACCTTGGCTGTGGCGGGGTCATGAACCCAGACATGGTCCCTGGCAGCAGCCCAGACCCAGATGACACCGTGGCCCTTGGCAGCACAGGCTACCCAGTTCTGCATGGCCCCCACAGAGGCTCAACCCTTGAACACTAACCTGGCCCTAGGTGGTATGGCTCAGGTTCCTGACATCCATGTGGTCCTTGGTGTTGCTATGGCCATGGACATCAAAACAGACCCCAACTGTGATTGGACCATGGACCCAGACATAGCCCTCGGCAGCAGTCAGGGCTCGGATGTCACCATGGTTCCAGTTGGCAGTGAAGGTCACTTAGATCAGCATAGAAACAACGGCAGTGTGGCCCTTGGACCTCCATGTCCCCACGTGGCCCCATATGTGGGCCCATATCCCAGGCATCCACACTGCCATTGATGACAACAGGAGCCTTAGACATCAACACAGGTCCTGTCCGAGGCAGGGCCATGGCCAGACATCCCTGGTGCTGCTCAGGCCCTTATGACTCCCTGGTCTCAGACGGCAGCTCACGTTACTCAGGTCTATATGGGCCTGGTAGCAGCACAGCCCTCGGGCACCAAGAAGGGCTCTGGTGGAGGCCCAGATCCTGGGCATCAGGGTGACCTTTGGTGGCAGCACTGGCCACAGAGAGCACAGACTCAGGCTGCAGTAGGACCACGGACCCCAACATGGTCCTTGGCAACAGCCTGGGCCCAGATGTCATTATGGCCCTAGTTATCGGCCTAGCTTTCTACATGGGATCCAAACTCAGGTCTGCACACTTGCAAGATAAGCACTTTATGAGCTGAGCCATCTGCCCAGCTCTCTTTGCTGTATTTTAATGCCAGTTGGCAACATTTTAGTCACCAATTTCATTCATGGATTGCCTAAAACTATGCTGTTTAATCACTACAGTGATTTTTTTATATCCTGCCCCAGAACTCCTTCTGTAAAATTCCAGTCCTTTGGAGGCCATGGAGACTTATGACCTGTGTTTGGTCTACCTTGGCTCTGCATTCACTTAAATGTAATCCCCTTCCATTGTCCTTGGGGGAATAGTCTACAGGCTTCAGAGAATGTTGCCTGGTTGACAGTCAAGTTCAAACATTCTAGTTGCCTGATGACTTCATAGCTAGCCCATCTCTCAGTTAACGAGAAGAAGGTGTTGGACACCGCATTAAGGGATTTGTCTGTTTCTACTGTTGGTTCTGGGGCATTTTCCTCTCTTGTTTTAAAAGACAGGTCGAGGAACAGGAGCATTGAGAGTGGTTTTGTCTTCTGCGGACATGACTCACCACACTGGAATTGATGAATTAGCTTCTCTTTGACAATTCTCTGGGCTAAAGAGACCACTCTCTAGTCTAAATATGCACCCCCACCCCCACCTCCTCACCCACATTGTGTTCCTGTTCTTTAGAAGGTAAATCTTCTCTCCATTGTCCTACATTCAACACATCTGCCTTTACACTATACATCTCTTGTCTTTTTATCCAGCTGATAATCTCACCTTTAATTGAATTATTTATGCATTGATAATGAATGCAACTATTGGCATTCTTGAGTTCATTTCTCTCTTGCTCTTCTTTGTATTATTCCACCACTTTGTGCCCCATCGTTCACTGGCCCTGTTAATATTGTCCTTTTTCCTACTGAGTTAATGGATTGGCTTTTTAAAAAGCATTTTTTGTTCCCCATTAGCTTATAAAATATAGCCTTTTTGTATTTTTAACCACTCTAAACTCCTAAGCATTAGAACATGAAACTAATTTATCATGGAGTGTCTACAGTTGGTATGCACCTCACATGAAGTGTAAAGAGTTCATTAACATAACTGTAAAACTCCCTGTGCCCCAATCCCTTTCTGTCAGCTGCTTTTGGAGTGTGTTTTACATCTACCCACACTAGAAACACTGTAGTTATGTAGCATTTTTGTTCAAGTAGTTTGTTGTCTTTCAAATAACTCAAGTCAAGTCTTTGATTTTTATCCTTTCTAGCACTTTTCACTTTGGGTTTCTTGAGACAATGGTTTCACTCTGTAGCACAAGTTGACCTCAAGCTCTCTGTGCCCTTCGGGTTGGCCCCAAGTTTTGGGATATCCTTCTGCCTCACGAGTGCAGAGATTATAGGCATGATCCATCATGTCTGGCTCTTGTTCTCCTTCTGATCCCATTTTTATTGAGAGGTGCTTTTCAGCCAAAGGGGTCCCCTTTAAGGTCTGCACTAAGTCAAACCCAGGAAAGATTACTTCTCTCCCTCTTCATGTAAGTTATGTTTATTTTTCTCTCAAGAATCACAACCCGCCACTGCTCATTGCCAAATACTTAAGAGCAGTTCATCCATATTTGTCCTGTCTAACGGCTGTTTCCTCCAACTGTCTGTCATTGGCAGGGCTGCCATAAGGAGACAACACAAACTGGGAGGCTTCACTGACAGAAACATGCCCCACAGCTCTGGGGACTGCCAGGCCAAGATGAAGGAGTAGGCATGGTTGGCTCCTTCAGAAGACTGTGAGGGAGCATCTACTCCTTGCTCTTCTGGTTTCTGGTAGCTCAGGCCCTCAGTGGCTTACAGAAGGGAAACTCCCCATTTTTACAACTTGTTCCATGAGTGTTCCTTCCTCCTGGTTGCCCCTCAATCGTGTTGGGTGAGGGCACACCCTAATGGCCTCATCTTAGCTTGATCTTCTGCAAAGACCTCACCTGAGTTAGGTCACATTCGAAGGTGTTGAGACTTTTAAGACTTCAACGCCATTTTACAGATGCCAGTCAACCCCAAAAGGGAAAATGTGATTTGTTCTTTATGGTTAGAAGTGAAGGTATCCTTGAGTGTCGTCTCTCAGAGTCAATCTTCCTGGCAATCAAGGGGCTCATGGAAGGGTGGAGGATGGAGAGAGTGACTAATACAGTTTGAACTAATGGATAACACTGAGAAGCCTAAGGTCCTCCAGAGGAAAACAGGCTATATTGTGGATTATACTGATTGCAGCTGGCCTAAACGGGTAGGGGCTGTTAGAGTCACCTGCCCACTTATCTAAAATACAATAAAATGCTGAGTACTTACATGTGCCCAGTAGGCACAGACAGAGCCACTGACGCCGCAGGTAGACATGTTACCAACCGAGGTGGGGTTTTTATTCTCATGGAAATTCAGAGTCCATCTACCTGCTTAAGTTTTGACTGGGCTACTAACTAACTATACTAACTAATCAGAAAAAAAAAAGTTACTATTTTTTTTTTAGTTGAAGTAAATATAATGCAGCCAAAACTTAAGAAAGGGGTTGTGTTTTTTTTTTTTATTGTTGTTGTTTTTAATGCATCTAGTTTATTTGGCAAATATTCTGGAACTCACACTAGACCTGAAGATGTAGATGACAAAAGATTTGCTTATATGTGGAGAGATAAGGTGTTTATGAGACAGCGATCAAGCTAATAATTTTGCAACAACTTCTGCATGACAGGTGCTGTTCTAATCAGCCCCGTACCCACACTAGCTCCTCCATCCCCCCGAACAAAGTCAGTGATGAGGCAATGAAGTAGAAGAACCTGCCCGAGCTTCGCATCTAGGATGAGGGAGAGCCTGTCTGTGACCCCCAGCACCGTGGCTTCAGAAGTGGAGGAATGAATTGCATTTTAGAATGATTTAGATGCTATGGATTGGTTATCCAGTGCCAAATAGTCAGCTCTGAAAACATGCATAGGAGTAACATTATACAGACTGAATGGTTTATATTTAGGAAATATATATGTATGTATATATTATATATATATGCATATATATATATATATGTGTGTGTGCAATAACAATTAGTGAAAAAAGAAGCCATGAATCTGAAGGGAAACAAGGAGGAGTGTATGGAAGGGTTCAGAGTGGGGAAAGGGAAGGGGAGAAACATTATAATTATATCATAATCTCAAGAAAAGAAACAGAGGGGAAAATAAAGCAGGCGCTGTTTCTGGAAGCTCTGACATCTGGAGGTGATGTCTGGAACTTTAGCAGCCAGACTGTGCTCCTGAGAGGGATAAGACTGTGGTCAACACCCACAGATCAAGGATCACAACGCAGAAATGGAGTCAGAGTGTAATGGTGTGTCAGAGCCTCTACATAAATCAATTTTAAAGTAATGCTACCTTTGAATGCCTTGTCCAGTGTAATTAGGAGTGGTGATGTACCCTTATTTATGCCGTTTAGAATTAGGTCTGCCTATAACCGTCACCGAGTCCTGAGTTTTTCTCCATCCTCCAAACGTGTATCAAAATATGTCTGTCCTCTTCTGCCTGTTAAATCCAGAGTGTTTAGAGAGGAGCAGGCATGCACATCTTTAAAACATCCAAAGGCAGCTGAAAGGTTAGTAGCTATCTAAAGCTCATGATATATGTCTGAATCCCACATTTCTGTGTTTGCACATTCAGAGACCAGAGACATCCATCAGACCGGCTAAATCCCCCTTTTAGAAATTGAATTTCAAGGAATATTTAAGGCTGTGTATGTTGGCTGCAGACTCCTTGCCATATTCTTTCTGGGAGTTGTCCACCGATGACATGAGAATCCCTCTCTATAATAAGATGCCTTTTCTCTCCTTAAATAGCCGCTTATTTAGGTCGAGGATCTAATATTAGCCTGCCAGCCCGCTGAATAAAGCCATTGGATTTTTTTTTCACAAACCTCGGGGTCTGGATGTATCTCCACATTTTCCTCAATGCTTGACAAAAACTTAAAATAGTGTCCCCCCTCCCCTTCCCTTCAACGTCACACAAGCACAAGGGTGCTCCTTTGGAACTGGTAGATTGGTGTTTACTTTTATTTTCCACGTTTAACGGAAGTTGGTTTCCCTTCTTTGTCTCTTGGGAGGGGAGGCAAGGCATGACTACCATGTCTACACACATGGCTCCGTGAGAGCGGTGTCTTCGCCAAGGCTGTCTGTGGACATCAGGAAAGTGGGCTGCTGGAGACGGGACCCATGGGGAAGGGGAATCCAAGAGAAGTATTTTGGATCTTGCAGACAGGACCGTAGCAGAGAGGAACACTCTGTTTGGAGCATCACATAGCTTTGGTTTATGCCAAGGAGGAGGGGCAGTGGGGGATGGGGGCCTGGGATGGGGCAATAGCTTGTAGGGAAGTTCTGGGTTGTGAGCGATGGGGACACCAAGGAATCTTTAGGTATTTGACTCTGAATGTGGAATCTCACTGTTTTTCTGGGAACTGAAAAGTTGGGATGTGCTAGACTTTTCCTTTTTCAGTAGAGACAACTGAAGAGACCGAAGTAAGAGGGAACTAGAGACCATTTCCTTCATCTTCTTCCTGTGTAGAGAAGGAGCATAAGAGGCAGGATGTGTGTCACTGAAGGTCACACTGAACTGACAGCTGAAGAGGCACCGTGGTGGAGCGAGACCAGATTACAGCTGTGTCAGTTTAGGGCCACACCTCTGCCTTGCATTCTACTATAACTGCCGTTACCAGAGAGTCCTTCTTGGGAGCTTGCTTCTAAGACTAAATGAGTGGGGCGGCGCATGCCTTTAATCACAGTGTAATTCCAGCAATTAGGAGGCAGAGACAGGCAGATCTCTGTGACTTCAAGGCCAGCCTGGCCTATAATATAGCAAGTTCCAGGACAGCCAGGGCTATGGAGAGAGACTCTGTCTCAAAAAGAAAAAGAAAGAAAGAAAGAGAGAGAGAGAGAGAGAGAGAGAGAGAGAGAAGGAAGGAAGGAAGGAAGGAAGGAAGGAAGGAAGGAAGGAAGGAAGGAAGGAAGGAAGGAAGGAAGGAAAGGAAGGAAGGGAAGGAAGGAAGGAAGGAAGGAAGGAAGGAAGGAAGGAAGGAAGGAAGGAAGGAAGGAAGGAAGGAAGGAAGGAAGAAAGGAAGGAAGGAAGGAAGAAAGGAAGGAAGGAAGAAAGAAGGGAAGGAAGGAAGATAGAAAGAAAGAAAAGAAAAAGAAAAAGAAAAAGCATTGTGTGAGAGAAGGTCTCTAAAGAGCTCATTGTCAGGCAAACAGTACACGCTCAATACAATTAGCTTTATAAAGACTGGCAAGATTGCCCAGTGGGTAGAGGCAATCACTACCAAAGCTGACAGACAGTGTGAGCTGAATCTCCTGGGATTCACATGATGGAAGGAGAGAACAAATTCTCACAAATTGTCCTCTGACTTCCACACGGCATGAGCATCGTGGTACACACCTGCACATGTGCGCACGCACACACAATACAAACAATGATGTGTAATAATTTTTAATTAGCTTGGATGAGCCCAGAATCAGGAGAAAACCATGGAAAGCATGTGCCTGACCGTCTAGCTCATTCCTTTATTCTCACCCCTCCCCCCCGCACGCCTCCTTTAGCATCGAAACAGCAGAGACTCATCCAAAAAGAAAAAAGTCTCCAGCCCTCAGCCTAGGCCCTCTAGACCAGAGGAAACAGTAGCACATCTCTGCCATGTTCCTCCTCATCTTGTGTTGTGCTGGATTTTAATTTCCTTGGGTGTCTTTGTCCTGTGGTAAACTTCCTACCATAGTCCCCTTTCTTCACAGGGAGACTGTCACCCGCCAGACGCGGGCTCAGGGGAAGTGCACCTGGAGACTGCCATGCTCAGGGGGTGGATTTTAACAGCCATCTAATGGAGCCAGTGAAAGGGCTACGTGAGACAGCATTCCTTTTTGGTAGGGGAGACAGAGATCAGATTGAGGGAGGTGATGAGAGATTTCTCTGTAAGCCGAGTTGCAGACTTCTGTGTATCAGATAGCTCGTGCCTGGCTGTGTCCACAAGTCTGTCAGTGTTCACCTCTCTCTCCATCACTGCCTTCCCTAGGTCAGATAACAGTGGCAAGAGTCGCGTCTCAGAAGGCGAGCCCTGTTACCTGACTCTCCTATTAAGCAGCCCTTCAGGTTTAGCTTGAGGCAGGAGCAAAGAGATGGGAAGGGATTATCAGAGAGCAAGCCCTCATGGAAACGGAGTACCATGAAGAGCTGATAGGGGCACCAACCTCACGCCAAATGCACATTCATTAACTCTCCACTGCCCACTGTGGATTGTAATTCTTGCGCTCATCTTACGCATTGGGCAAGACGCCATAGCGTAGCCAGCAGGGTCTTGTAACTGAGCCTGCTGGGCCTCGAAGCCTCCCACCCCTCTGCTCTCAGAGGAAATCCATATGCCTGTGCAAAGCAAAGGCCTGGTGTGCCTGTCTTGATTCCGACAGCCCATGCCTCGTGGCAAATCCCAGTGGCAATAAGAGAAGGGCTGACCCGCAAGGTGGGCAGAAAGGAGAACAGGGATGGGGAGATGAAACGGCCAGGAGAGGCTGGAAGGGAGGCTCTTCGATTGACAAGGAGGCAGCGTTGAACCAGAGACAAACCCAAGCCCTCATCATTGTCCGGACTCAGTGGCAGTGTGTAGTGGAAATGGGGCATTGAGCAGGAAGGAAACACTTGCTTCCAATTGCCAAAGGAGTCTGTTCTGAGGCAGACCATGCGCTTGCATGGAGGACTCAGGGTCTTTCTGTGCCTGCGTGCAGGACCTCTAAGCTTGAAGAGAAACTGTCCCCTCCTCTATTATCTGTGTGTTTCAGTTCTTACCTCTTACACAAATAGAGAGAAAATGTATCTTTTATTTATTTATTTTTTTTGAATAAGCATCCATGGGCTGGTAGAGTCAGCAGGATGGAATTAAACTGAAGAGATGCTAATTCTGCCTTTCTTAGCAACATAAGCAGAGTGGAAAGACCAATGGTAAGGCCAGAGAGTGGAAGCCTCTCTTGAACTGACTTAGTTAACAATTAATTCTATTCCTCAAAAGGCAGACCTCTAAAGCAGAATAGAGTGCTTTTTCCTCGTAGTCTTTTTCTCTTGCTGTTTTTCTTCTCTTCTTCACTTATTTTCATTTTTAAAGTATTACTTTTCTTTCTTATGTATGTATGTATGTATTTATTTATTTATTTATTTATGTGTGTGTTTGTGTGTGTGTGTATGTCCGTTCTCTTAAATTCTCATTATCTGCCCTCAGTGTCATTCAAAAATTCTGACATCAGTCCTATGCACACATCCAAACTTGCCAGAGGATACACATGAAATAAATGCACTTCATTTTCATTACATCTCAAGAAAAGGACCATGGAACACAGGGACAACACTGGCCTATTGAAGAAATAAACATTGCCATGGTGGTGGCGCACGCCTTTAATCCCAGCACTCAGGAGGCAGAGGCAGGCGGATCTCTGTGAGCTTGAGGCCAGCTTGGTCTATAGAGTGAGTTACAGGACAGGCACCAAAACTACACAGAGAAACCCTGTCTCGAAAAACCAAGAAAAAAAATTGATTAAAGATAAAAGATTAGTCTAAAAACATCAACAACTCAACCTTCTCTCCAGTGTGACCAATTCTCTCTTCTCTTCAAATGTGACCAATAATGAACACACAGCTACCTTGCTGCCCAGGCAGTGTGCTAAAGACTTTGAATCGTGGCTTCTTCAGGCCTTCATTCAAACTATATTATAACCCACCACAATGATAATTATCCACATTTCTATTTGAAGAGAACGGAGCTTATGGAAAGTCTACACAACCCTTTCCAAAGTCACCAACAGTGATAAGAGAAGAGTTGAAACGCAGGCAGTGGGTGTCTGGGGCCTACTCTCTCTGTCCCTGAGGTCAGGGGGTGCAGCCCCAATGAAGTTTCCTTCACTCCACTCTGCTCAGAGCTAGGGAAAAAAAACGCCTTTGACCCTGACCTTTATTCCTACTCCTTGACTCTTCCCAAAGGAGGCAGAGAGATCGGGAGACATGAGGCCCATCACCCACTGTTCCATGTTCCTTCTATTGCTGTCTGCAAAGCAAAAGATCAGACCACACAGGCCTTAGTCTCCATCCGACTCTAGCCCAGCAATCTCTCTGCCTTGGATACAACAACACTTCAGTTTCCTTGATGGCTGCCGGCTGAGGAAGCAGAGATGTGGCAAACCAGACTCGGCTTTAGGGCTCCCAGTTTCAACTTGACAGCTTGAGGTGTCCCATTCACCTGACTTTAGATCCAGTATGCTCTCTAGTTCCGTTCATTGCATAAGCATTTAATCTGATGGTCTCTGGTGAATTCTCAGGTCTAGATCTCAGTATGGGACTTTGAAGAGTGAGGCTATAAAGTCGGCCTGAAAATCAGCCATCTTTATATACCATGGGGATCTTTGGACCAGCCTTCAGCTATAAACCTGTAGGTCTTAAGCCATTTACAGGCCATATTTAACAGTTCATAATGACGAGCACCCAGACCTTAATACGTAGTGGGGAACTGACCTAACAGAATGCAGCAGCATCAGTATACAGGAGAATTACATTCAGGTTGTCCACTCTATAGGCTGCAGGGGGATTGGGTAGAGTTCAACCCATGGTAAAGGGGATGCTCTCCAGACCTTCGCTTCA
The DNA here is from genome assembly GCF_049852395.1 of Peromyscus maniculatus bairdii. NCBI lineage: Eukaryota > Metazoa > Chordata > Mammalia > Rodentia > Cricetidae > Peromyscus > Peromyscus maniculatus. The sequence goes on along the minus strand of NC_134864.1, from coordinate 41,318,568 downwards.
ATGGTTTCTGTGTCCTTAAGGCTCCATACCACTTGTTTGCACACTGCCTCCTGACTTCGAACTTCTGGAAAAGGCACTCCAAACACCTTTCCAGCCAGGCAGATATGGGTCGGATACCCAGGTTGAATATCAGACAAACTCCTTTACCCAGGAATGAGACTTCAGACTCTCAGTTAGGATCTTTTCTTATAAACATGTGGAACATAAAAATTTAATGTCAGCCCGTTCTACTCAAGGAGATGGATGGATAAATATATAAATTGGGTTTTGACATTTGCTTAATAAAAACCAGATCATTAAAATTAGAAAAGTTTGCAGCATAATTGTTCCACGTTGTTGCCTCTGGCCCCTTTCATAGGAAGATGAGTGTTTTCCCTAACATGTGACCGTGACATATGACACAACGAGTCTATTTTGGATAGAAACACTTGGAACATGTATACAGTGGTTAAGTCAGTTGATCAGCTGCTTCTAAAGCCAGGGCTGAGAATAGGCCTTGAAAACCTTACGTTCTATTTCAAGGTTATGACCCGCTAAAATTATTTAAAATTTCTGAAGCCAGGATTGTATCCCAGGCTGCTATTCTGAGGAAATTCTTTGGAATTCACTTACCATATATGATTCCCCATTCTCGTTCTCTAAATTTTCCTCTTGTTCTCTTTCTCCTTCCCCTTTGTCGTTTTCTTTCTCTTCCACTTTGAAAAGCAAAAGGCTTTTTCTTTGTCGTGAAGCAATAAAGCAGTGATGGAGTTAAATGAATTTTCACACTGATATAGAACACCATCGAATCTAGAAGCAGTTCTCACGTAGTAAGAAGATTCACACTAGTCCCTATTTTTAGTGCGAGTATCTCCTTCCAGTCCCTGGGAATTTCACTTTATAGAAAAACAGACTCCCATTAACCTAGAGGCTTAGTTTTGAAAATTCCTGACAGCCTGACCTGCAGCCTGGAGGTCAAGACTTCGGCTAATGAAAAAGGGTTCAGTGTAAATAAAGACAACAGTTGTCTGACCTCTCACGTTTGCGCTTGGCTCCTCGGCAAACAGAGAACTGGGCTCTCTAATCATTCCCAACAGGGTAAGCTTTTTCTGCGGATTGAATGGCCTCTTCTCTAATTTCTGCATTGGCGAGAATGAACTGTTGGGGGGTGAAAACAGTGGGGAATCAGGTCAGTAAAGATGCAGGAGGAAATAAGATGTGAAGAGTCAGCTGGGATTGATGAGCCCTGCATAGGGAGGCATTAGATACTCTGGAGCCTGAGATCGAGTATGGATGAGCATGAAGTTAAGGACAGTTGTATGTCAGGTATCTCTGCTCTGGGCCCTGCTGGGGAAATTTTGAAAGATTTTAGAATCATTTAACCTAATGGTTTCCAATGAATCTCAACAGTTTGATCTTTTATTTGAATCCAGTTCAGATTCCAGATATATTAAACAGATACACTCAAAGCTGCTATGGGCAAAATCCAGAAATGGGGCGGAAGACGTACTATCTCTGTCTCTCTGAATCAAAAGGCCTCTGAGATCTCCCTCAAACCCTTGGCCTCATTAGCTGAAGCATAATTTTGAGAACCACATACATCCCGGCAGACCCAGCAGTGGGGACCTCTGCAGGGCCCCTGACTCTGCTCACTTGTAGGAATTCATAGCCCCTTTAACACCCCCACAGTCTATCAGAGACCTTCCCTGTACCCCTGGATGTACTGCACACAGAGGACTTGAGCCAGAATGACGCCCTGAGGTCTGAGCATCACTGCACGTATTTGCCATAGATAGTTGGCTCTTTGGGGTTGGAAGACATGACTGTTCCATTTTCAAGGTCTCAGTGACCAATGCAACAGCAAGTAGTTTCAATAAACACTTGTCCCAGAGAAAGGGATGACAGCCAGGAGATGACCCCGGGGTTATTAATACTAAAGTAATAAAAAGGACCCCGAGTATTAAACTAAGCATTGGAGTTAATACTTGAGAAGCGTACCTTAATTTCACTAAACAGTTAGTAGGTATGGCTGTTCTGTTTAGTAGAAGAACAGGTCTGAGGGTTAAGGAACAGAGCGAGGCCACACCACTAGTAAGCAGGGAACTGCGCCTGATTCCAGGCTTATCTCAGCTTTTACCATTCTGACAGAATGCCATGATTCTTGGTTGACCCCAGTGCTCAGCCAGTGCTGTCCATCTCTCACTAGAGACAGGAGCTGGGGGAGGAAAAAGCAAAGGAGGCCTGCCCTGTGAATCCGGAAGAATCTGAGTGGTATTTGGTCATTTCTCCGAAGAGATGCAATACCATTACCACCACCCTAAACTCCGTCTATCTATCATGCCTTCTCTGTCAACTCCCATCCTGACCCAGATTTTTTAATTCTAGCAGTCGATGGGTGGGTACTGTCTGAATTCCTGAAGGGTTTGGGCTGTGAGCACTTAACTACCCAGGGCTGTCCCCTCCCCAGTGATATCCACACCAGCAGCAAGGAGGCCAGCCAGACAGGAGGAAATGAGGTCACAAATATGTGCATAAATGTGTATGTAGTCTCTGGCACGCAGCAGGTGATAAGTGACTTGGTGTTTTCGCTTCCCCAAAATACTTCTTCCTGAGCTGGGAAGATGGCTGTTAGTAAAGCGCTTGCCTAACTATCATAAGGACCTGGATTTGATCCCAGAACTTATGTAAAAAAAAAAAAAAAAAGCTGAGTGTGGTAGACACTTACAGCCACTTGTATTAGGAAGGCAAAGACAGATGGATCCCTGTAGCTCAAGCCAGCCATTCCAGCCTACTCACCAAGGAGCGAGAGACCCTGACTCAAAACGGTCACTGCCGCTGCCGCCACTGCCGCCACAGCAGCCGCCACCACCACCACAAAAACCACAGATAGTGCCTGGGCAAGACCGGGGTTGTCTTCTGGTCTCCATACGCACTTGTACACAAGGGTGCACCTATCCGACACACACAAATTTCTTCCTGCAAGCTTCCCGTAGTTTCTTTCTCTAATGTCTCCTTCTTTGTCTATGGATGCTTGGGCATCACTGAAAGCCCATTAGAAATGATGCTTTCAAAAAGACATCCTTTAGCATCCTACCATCATGGTCAAGAATAGCCCCCCTCCTAAAGCAGCTCTCCTTCACCCTGCCCTTGTACTCATCCCCATTGCCAGCTGATACTCCCTCCTTCTATGTTAAATTCAATGTCAGGAGGTGAGACTGCTTAGCTTCATTTCTTCACTTACTGGTGGAGCTTGAGATTTGGTTTCTTGCTTTGAAAGCTAAATTGCAAATGAAGATAATGGGTAGGAAATGAGCTTTATCTTGCTCTTCGGTGCCAAAGATATGATCAGATCGTTGAGAACAATTTCCAAGTGATGTTGGAATGGAATCAGAATACATGTTTAAAGTAAATGCAAAAGAAACAACTCTTGAATAGAAAAAACTCAGACACTGGTGTCTTGCAAAGCTATGTCTTGAGTAAATAATAGTCCCTTTCACATGCTAAGCTTTGCAAAGTTCATCAGGTGTTTTTTGCTCATTATTCTTTGATTCCAACAACACTCCTGAGTAGTTGCGAAATCGCAAAGGGCCATTTTAGACACACTTTATACTCCTCTATAACAGAAGTTAGGTGACTTGTTCATAGTCATTAGCCCTATTGTACAACATCTATGACTAAAAACAAGTCCTCTGAATTGTGAGCACTACACAAAATAAAGCAGATTGATAAAGCGCTCACAAAATGTCTGGCACATTTCTGTGCTGGCAAAGTGTCTCTCTTCCTTGTTTCCGGCCTGAATCCTGGATCCATTTTTCTCTCTTCACTGTGCTGGAAAATGAATGTGAAAAACTGACTTGGAGATGGGAGAGGCAAAACAAGGCTCTTCATCTCCAGGGACTGGTTTGAGACATGTTTCAGGTAAGCCTGATGCTATTGTGAAACTGGAACACAGACAGCGCCTCGTTCTAAGCAAGAGCTGGGAGCTGCCTGTCTACGCTACACACCCGCCTCCTTCCCCTCTCCCTCGCCCACCCTGCCTTTGTGGTTTCTTCATTATTTGTGGCAAGAGAATGGGAAATGTCTAGGCTCCATCTCCTGGTTAATCTTATTCTCTCCGGCCCATAAAAATCTCTCAAAAGCCTTGTCCGTCTGAAAACATGAGGCAAACCTGGCACCTCGCCCTTCCCAGGTCTGCACATGGGTTTCTGAACCATCCCCTTCAAACCTTCCTCTGAGCTCACTCACCTGGCCACCCTGGCCCACCCAGCACCCTAGAAATCTCTGCACCTCTAAAGCAGGGCTCAGGCAGATTAGACACGCTCTCTATGAAGAATATGAAGACCTGGCCCTACTGTTTTGCCACCAAGATAGTTCTGGTTGCTCCTCACCACGATCTCATTTCCCCCTTTCCAGCAGAGGCTGTTTGACCAAGTAAGAAAGTAACTGGCATTTTAAAGTTAAAGTAATTAAAAATCAAGTATACCCCATAGGAATGACCAACCATTCTGTGAAATGCCATTTGTTACATTGTTAGTGTCTGGCAGGATAAATAAACTGGAGAGAGGATTCTGGGAAGATCTGTCTCTTCATGGATATTTAATGATTTGAGGAGACCCGAGAGGCCTCTTGACTGTTCCCTTCTCTTCCTATTCCACCGGCAGTTCAGTGTTTTTTCACAGCTTAGTTACTGGATCACACTTGCAGCCCTGTTCTTGAATATCGTCATTAAAAACCGCAGCTAGTACTCGGCCTGTTCAAAAAGCTTTCTTTGTCCTCACCTACAGCTAGCCTCGAACTTACATCATAAGCCAGGCATCTTTGAAATCTTGATCCTTTTGCTTTAGCTTCCTAAGTAAACGGGACTATAGACCTGTGCCACCAGACAGGGCTAAGTTATAAAGTTTGTGCTCAGTTTTCTCTAGGTTGACCTCCTTTTATAATTCAGTCATTTCTATTACCATCCAAAGTCATGTGACATCATTATGTGTACCTGAATCCTTGCAAGCCACTGAAATTCTGATGTTGAATCCTCGAACGTGTGTGAGCTTTTGGGAGAAAGTGATATCATGAAGATAAGTACCTCAGTGAAGGAGGTCTTCACCTCCCGATTTTCTGTATAGGGGGACATAAGAAGAAGCCATGGTCTTCGATTCCTCAACCGTGTGAACTTGGACTTCTGTTGTTTACAAGTCACACGGTCTACAGGATTCTGCTCCAGCATTTCAGCATTTTAAGCAGTCTCTGATAAATGTCCTTGGCACGGTGCCCCTCATTGTTGGTCACAATGCATCCACAACTGATTGATAGCATGACACAGGGGCATACACTGAGGGGAAAGCACTTCAAAGACATTCTAGAAATCCATAATTGCTTTGTCTGGGTGCCTGCTATTCATTTGACAGATTAGATTTGTACTTAACATTAATGACTGAGAACAGCTCTAACATTTACCTAGGCATTTTCTGATTTGGTGTTTTGTTACTCCCATGAAAATTTTCTCAGCAATGTTTAGATTTGCTGTGGTCACTTGATAACCAAGTTGTTACACTCAGTTTAGTTTAGTCATAACAAAATAAAACTCATAAAGCCAATTTGATTTTCAGACTTATTTTCAAAAAAAGGGTCTCTCTACTTTCAAATTTTCTTGCCCAGAACTTGCACTTTCCCATAAAATTGATGTTTTCACAGTCTGATCTTTGATAATGCCGGGTTTCTTAGAAGGTATCTACATCATATTCTAGCAGCAGAGACTGTAATGAAACCTTTTATTATTATTATTTGGGTTCGTAGTGTTTTCTCCTGCTCCAGTGTCTCTGGGAGCTGTGAGAAGCAGCATTCTCTGGGGATAAGGAATAAGGATGTCCTTGTTAAGGCTGGGAGGTGTATTGCTGAGATCTAACAAGGGCACCCATGGGTGGGATGCCCCCCCCCACCTAGTCAAATGCACAAGGAGAATTAGTAACTGATATCTGAAACTCTGGAGTAGACAGTGAAATTCCAAGGACACAGCATCAAGGTAACTTCTCCTTTCCAGGGGCTTCCTTCCACAGAGGAGAGAACCCTTAACTTACAGAAATAGTCAAGACAGATCACAAACTTCCAACAATGACTCTGAGTGGTAAGTCATTGGAGATATGCTCAGTCTGAGACTAGGAAACTATGGGACAACCCCTTTCCTCGAACAAGCAAGGAGTGTCCCTTCTCTTGGGGGGAAGTTAAACCCCGCATGCGCTATGCTATGGTTCAGATAAGATACTATTTGATCTGAGGTCTGGGTCTCATCTGATATTCTAATCCTCCCTCATCTCCTTCCTCTTCTGCCCAGTGCTTAGCAATTCACTTATCTACTAGGTTTCTGCCCGGCAGTAGGATGCTATAGATCTTAGAAGCATCTTGTCACTGTATCCTCCTAAGTCACACATTATATGGAAGTTAGTTACACACTGCTAAGATCCCCATTTACAGAAGAGCACATTGAAGTCTGAGAAAGTTGATCATTTGGAGAGCCTTTATGGAGACTCTAGCAATATAGTGAGCCGAGTCTTCATTTTCATGTTCTTCAGGCTTTGTGAAAAAGCATGAACTTAGAACCTGTCTTCCTTAGGGTTTTTACTGCTGTGAAGAGACACCATGACCACGGCAACTCTTACAAGGAGTTTCAGGGGTTCAGTCCATTGTCAGCATGGTGGGGAGCATGGTGGTGTGCAGGCCAATGTGGTGCTGGAGTAGTAGCTGAGAGTCCTACATCTTGCAGGCTGTAGGAAGTTGACTGAGACTCTGGACAGTATCCTGAGCATAGGAAGCCCATCCCCACAGTGACACACTTCCTCCAACAAGGCCAAACCCACTCCAACCAGGCCACACCTCCTAACAGTGCCATTCTCTATGAGATTGGGGAGGCCAATTACATTCAACCTATCACAGAACCCTTTGCTCAGAAAAGAGGGCAAACTGTGTCTGAAAGTTAAAAAAAAAAAAAAAACAACTTTCTTGACTTCTCAGAGTATGTTTATTTTTATTTTATCTTATTTCTGGCATTTAATGCCATTCTAAGTTTTAAAAATCAACATTATAGACTATTGGCATTGATTTCACCATATTGCTTAATACACTTGGCCCTTCATATCTGCTGGTCTGGCATCTCTGGATCCAACCAACTATAAATTGAAATTATTCTTGAAAAATGCTGTGTTTGTCCTAAATATGTCCAGATTTTCTATTAAACAATAGTCTAATAATTACTCAATGGTATTTACATTGTATTATGTTATAATAAGTCCAGTATATATTTAAAGTGTACAAGCCTCCAGGCAGACACTAGGCCATTCTGTATAAGGGAGTTGAGCATCCACTGAGTTTGGTATCCATGAAGATATCCTGGAAGTAGTTCTCTGTATCCAAAGAAAATTGCACAATGGAACCTTTAGCAAAAATAGTGAGAGCATTTCACTCTATCAGGAACCATTAAGATGGCACAATTCATACTTCCTAGGATGTATACATTCATGTATATCATTGTTGGCAGAGCATTTTAGTTCACTTTCTTGTATGCACATTCTATGAACAGCCTCCATCTTGACTTACTGATGAGCAAAGCAGGCTCCTATGAAGAGGATTTACAAAGGGCCTAGTCTCTAGCTTCCTGTCCACGCCATCACTTTTGGTGAAAGGGGTCATCTAACACAGGGAAGGGCTATGAGTAATGAAGCCTATGATAGGGTTTCTCCCATTCTAGTTTCTTAGAATGCTGTTGCCCACTCTGAACAGGGAAAGCAAGTTCTGGTGTATGCAGAAAATCTGGCCCCTTGGGACTATGCAGTCGTAGACATAACACACTTGCTTGTACTTGAGTTTTTGTGGGTCTGTCAGAATCCTGTGCTTATGGGATCTCCCAACAATCATATATGCAAATAAAACATCCAAAAAATAGCAGCAAAGAAAGGCTTGTCCTGGGAGTCTCCTCTGCTCATATAGACTCTGTGTTTCCATCAGACTTCAGACATAAAACAAAGTAGGACGAATTACTGAAACAAAATGGCAAGAATTACTAAATGCTTCAGTTCGGAGATGGCAACAACCAAACGGGGAAACTTCTTCAGTGTGGCACCCATGACACAGCATTAGTCACACCCTTCCTTGTAAAGTTGGCCTTGGCCAGGACCCATGCTGGAGTCCATGTGAGCCCAAGCTCACCCTGTCTGCTCCACGATGCAGTATTAATTCCACCTGAACACAAAGAGACCGCAGCTTTAGCCTGCCTATCCTGCTTGTAGTGCGTGGTTTCCAAATGTGTCCACAAATTATTTCAGAGGTGGAGCTTAGGTATGGGTTTCCGGTCTAACTCTTGGATTCAATCCCAACTACAACGAGAGCTCAAAGAATGGAGTTCAGCTCTCTTCCTAGGAATAAACTCTGTGGAGTGACTTACTTATAGCAAATGTAATGGGGCAAAATGATAGGGAACAACCATGAAAGACCTTGCATCTTCCGTTCTCTTCCTCTTGGATCACTTGCTCTGATGATAACAAGCTGCTGACTGTGCCAGGAGAAGATAACACAGAGATGCTTTCTAAGACTGAGCAACTGGGACATCTTGCATTGGGTCACTAGGCCCACAAATGAGCCATCTTGCAAACTGGTCCTCCAGAGCGATTGCAGTTCACAGGAATCTGAACTGCAGCTTCTTGAGAGACCTTGAGCTACAGCTTCCCAGTTCAACTGTTCTTGCATTCCTGACTCAGACATTCTGAGCAGTGTTTGTTGTTTTAAGCCTCTAACCTTGGGGGCAGTTGGCTATGCAGCAAGAGATGACTAACTTACCGCTATTTTCAAGTAGGCCTATAATCTTGACACAATCCAAAACAATCTAAAGGCTTACCAAGGAGTTTTGCTGGTCATACAAGACATCTCCAAAGATATTGAAATGAACAGAGAAAAGTCTCTACTCAAAAAGGGCAAGTGAAGGAAAATAAGCAGAATATACTTAATTTTTTATAAACATCTTATTTCTTTTAGGCACATACAAAAGGACCAGAAATCACATGGCATTGAAGACTGGAGCTGAGAAGCAATCTCTATGTCCACCCTCTCACTGGCTGCAAAGCAGAAGAGATTCTAGTCTGATTGGTTGCCATAGCAGCAAATGATACAGGAACCCTGTGCGGCCATTCTTCTGCCCGCTTCAGACTCCACCTATCATCCTTTGGAAGAACAGCGATTCTGGTACATCCTTTAGAGGCCCTCAGCCTAGCAAGGCCGTGGCTATCCGCTATGATAACTATCATCACCAGAGGCCCTTCAGTGCCCCTGTCCCTCCCTTGCCTCAACCCCAGTCTCTTCAGGTTAGCTTAGCTTCCTGGGATCACCTCTTGGAGGCGTTAAGGAGAGCAATGGACTGAAATGAATATTGGGGACATGCTTTGTCAGGAAGTGGGCTTACCATGCCCTACCAAGGGAGGAAGCCGAGGTCTCCTCCCTACTCCCATCTCTTTAGGCCAATCTGGCCAACCACAGGCTGAGTGGCCAGTCTTTGATGCAAATGTGAAATTCTCTTACTGTTCCTAAGAGTATTTCTCTTATCACTGTGAACATACTTCAGGTTGGTCTTGTCTTACAGGACTCATGCTAAAACTCCTTGAACTTAGGCATTCATTAGTTGGGAGAAAAGCAGAGATCTATGCAGATAGATCTGGTATTGCAAATATATATACATATATGTGTATGTATATATGTTATGTATATATGTCTAAATTAGCTTTGATAGAATGGGCATGTTTTTCCCGGCAAGCATTCTATCTACAAACATGGCATGTCTTTCATTTTGTTCAAGTCAACTTTTGTGTCTTTAAGGCACATTTTGGTATTTCTCTTATAAAGACTTCGCATTTTTGCATATCTTCATTAAATAGATTTTCTTTGTGTCCTTTGTTATGTCTTTCAGTTTGAGTTAGCCTTCTTACTGGTCCTAGGGCATTACACATGTAAGAGCATATAACCTACAAGTAAAAACAAAAAACAAAAAAAAGTAAAGGTTAGCCTTTCTATTTAATTTTCTAAGGGAGGTACTAATCTATTTTTCTTGCGTTTGTAGTAGTTTATACTTCCAGTACAAAGAGGACTAGTGAGAAATAGTGAACTCTTTTTTACTTTCTTATTGGCTTTAGCAGCAACTCCTTCAATGTTTCTTCATTAACTATGATCCTGAGTTTAGGCCTAAGTAGCTTATTCATTGAGTTAAATTAATCACGAATTCAGATTTTTGTACTTTTATTTAAGAAAAAGCAGTTAATGATATGGAAAGGTTTTTAACCATTTGTAGACGGTATGATATTTTTCTTGGAATTTTTAATATGCATACATTTTGGATTTCCTAACTTCTAATTTCCTAACTGTTTGACTCACTCCAATAAACACTACTTTATTATGGGGTATGCTTTCTGCATAGTAGTAGATTCTATTTGTTAAAATCTTGTCTGGAAACATTACACAAATTGTTTTTATGGGATAGTGACTGGGGAATTTCTTTATACATTCTTTCCCTATTAGATTTAGATTCCAATGTCATATCTGCTTTAGGGAAATATTAAATATGCTTCTTTTAGTCTTGACTTTCTGGAACAATTTAGGAAAAATTTTAACACCACCCCCTCCACTCCCAGTTTTTGCAAGCATGATAGAATTTCTCCTGTCTCTTCTTTTCTTGAAGCCTTCCCCAAGAGGTAATCCAGGTCTGCTACTCCGTAGTACACCTTGGTAGCTTCCTTCAGTGCTTCCATGGGAATGTGTGTACTCAAACCTTCCATCTACATACATTGTATATTTCTACGCAAAATGATACAGTTTGTCTAGTTTTTCAAGTTTACTTGCATAAAGGACTACAAAATCTGTATCACCTGTTTTAAAATGTGTGTGTGTGTTTTTTTTTTTTTTCAGGAATGTCCTTTCCCAATTGCAAATACATAACTTTTTGCTTTATCCTTTCCTAGTGAAAGCTCATGTGTGATTAATCGCCGTTAATTTCGTCATAGACCAGAGGGGAGAAGGTTTGGGATTCAACTGGATCTGTTGTCTGTCTAGCTGTTGGTTCTTTTGTGCCCCCCTTTTCCTCTTTCATCTTGTTCTTTCTTCTATTGCACAGCTATCTTATATTTGGGGAAGAGCCATTCTCAAAGTGTGGGCACCCTTCAGTAAGCTGGGGTCCCAGAGGAAAGGTAGAGTCCGAGACCTGGAAGTCTGCACTCATGGGAGAACAGTGCGTTTTCTTGAGCCAAATGTGTGGTCTGCTGTTGTCACAGCCTCTGGATTACCTTTAAACATACACATCATCGACTAAAGGAAAGTGTCCACAACTGTAGCTTCAGACTGGGGCTGCATCTCTGGTCCTCCTGTGCGAAGGCATCTGGATTATTGGACAGAGTGACCCCACATGTCCCTGGCTCTCCAGATTGCAGATGGCTATCATCTGAGTCACCCCTAAAATGCTCCCTTACAATTGCTTATGCATTGGACAGGCCCATTCCTTTGGTGAACCCTAATTAGCGCACTCACTTTGCCCTATGTCTTTACACAAAAGTCACTTTCCATTATTCAAGTGCTTTTATCTTTGTATCCTTATAGTTCTTATCATTTGCCTTGGAAATGTGCTGTGTTGTTTTGGAGGACAGAAATCTATGACCGTCACTCTTAATTGTGAAGTGTGTCTTTTGAGATTGAAAAGTGATCATCACATTTGATCTCAGGCCCAAGGCTGAGAAGCAATGAACATGGCCTTGCTTGCCACACTGAATGTGTTGTTATGAATTCTTTGCCTGCCATCTCTTTCTCTCGGCTCACCTTCTGAGTGCGCCCCATACTGTAATGCTTCGCCTTCCTCTGTACTTACCTTCTCTGATTCATTTTGTTTTGGAGTTTTTGTTTCAAAAGACAATATAGAGTTGGGCCTTGGTTTTTGTTCTTGCTTTATTTTGTTTTCAGTTAAAAAAAAAATTAATGGCTGAGTTAAACCCATTTACATTTATCGATACGATTGCTCTGCTCAAAGTTAGTTTTATTTCTACTTTGTTTAAACTCACAACACAGGCCCTGGGGAGACATGGCAAAATGTTTCGGTCCTCCATGTCAGTCTCCTGTTTATCCTAAGTCACAACCCAATAAACTCAACAGATCACCATTGCTAAAGTTGCTCTGTTAATCTTCCTTTTCAGAGAAATTTCGTCTTTTGAGTACATGTCCCAGAAGGGCCCACGGGCACAAGGTTTCTTGGGCTCTTCTGTCTTTAAAGCTCTTTTTCTATGGCTTCAAAATTTAAAGGATTCTTTTGGCTTTACCTTTGAAATCTAATAGTTTTGATAGGATAATTTTTATTCTCTTGGTTACTTTCCTGTACTGCTTTAAGGCCCCCTATTATTCTATCGTTCAAATTTGGTCTCCCACTGGCACCTTGTAATTTAGTCTGCTTTGTATATGGATTTCCTCTTTGTCTTCTGCCTTTCCTGAATGTAGTCAACCCAATTCTTTCCTTTTGAATTCCCCCCTTTTCCCGTCTTAGGTGTTCTTTGTTTTTGCGTGTGTTACATTTCAGATACAAGGTGTGGATATAGTGTGTGCTGCTGGAGAATCTTCCATTCAGGTTGGAGTGTTGTCTTACAGTTTTCTTCAGCTTCATCACGGTTTGGTTCCAGACCAAACTTTCATCAACCGCCAAGCTCCGACACTCATTCTGGCTTCTCTTGATAAGAATTTGTATGCATGTACAAAGCTGGTTTGTGTCTCTACTTTTCTGTGGTGGGGCGGGTGATTGGGAGGATTTATCAGATACATTCGAGAACACTCTCATCTGTCAGTCTAATAAAGTATGGTTTTTATCCTGAACAATTTTGTTGCTGGGTTGGGGGCAGGGCATTGGTAGAAAGTCAAACTGTGTATAGGTTTCCATATTACAATTTATTTTAAAATGTATTTATCTTTTAATTACAAGTTACATACACTATTTTGTATAGAATTATAGTAATGTATAAAACATCACAGCGTAATTTATTTTGTAATTTATTTCATTACTGACTCAGTTTTCTTTTGCCCCCCAAAATCTCATTTTCCCTTTCCTGTCACTCTCCAGCCTGACAGCATTTCCTTCCCAAGACTGCATAACTACTTCCACCTTCGCCACCTGGTCTCCCTCCCTGTCTGAAGTCAGAGCTTTGAACGAGCAGCACACACTCCTTTATACACCCCAGGTCATGGCACCCCTCCACACACCCCAGGTCACATGGTGGGTAAATTCTTTCCTTCCTGGTTTTTGTTGTTGTTGTTTTAATTTTAGGGGGAACACTAGCTCTCTTTTCTATTCATATCCTCACCCCCTGAATTCCTCCTGACTTCTCTGAAGACTTGCAAGTATGATTTTGGAACTAGCTCACTAGAACTTGGCGCTTATATCTCCATATATAAAAACTCTAAGTTGAGTATTCTTAGGTTAGTTCTAAGTTTGGCATTTAGTTATGATGACATATGTGTTTTCATATTAGTTGTGTTTTCTTCTTGAGTTTGTTTTAAGGTTCACTGTGAATTTGGGGTTAATGAGTTAGCCATTAACTACTCCAATAATAATCCTTTTTAAGATGTACTTTTTGTTTTTTACATAGATGTTCATTTCCAGAACTCACCACGCACATTGCTACAAGTAAATGAGAATTTTCCTTTCATTAATCTTGCCAGGAGAGAGGTGTGATTTAAGTCTTTCAAATTTAGACATGTGCTGAAAAACTGTTTGGGTTAAATAACACAGTGAGAAAATGTTATTTCTCCCCAAAGATGGTTGTCTGAAATAAGAGAAAAATATTATTATCCTCACAAAACAAAACTCGAGAACAACAACAACAAAAAATAAGCATACAGTTTACAAGTCAATTGCAATTATAAACTTTATGATGGAGAGGTTGTAGTTAAAGCCTGACTTGCATTACAGGGGTGACATTACTTTGCAATGCGTTATTTCAGTTTAACTCATTTCTTGAGAACTGGTTAAGTTGCATCTCTTCTATACTCTATAATGCTTCTTATTTCTTTTTTCTATTATGTATGTGTGCCTTATTTGTTGAATGCTAACACTCATTACACATAGAGAGATGTTTGGGGAGCAGGGTTAGCACTCGTCTTTTAATCTGTGGTATACCCCTTAGCCCGGGCTACTTGAATCGTCAAGAGGGCTGTGATGGAAAAAGCAATCCTACTAATGGATTAGACATTAGAAAACTCTGGATCAAAGGATTCTTTCATCATTAAAATGCCAGGGAATGAGTACTGTGGTTTCTTGTGGCAGGTGCCCAGGTTAATTTCTCAAGGATTTACATTTTGGGAAAGATTGGCAAGTTAGCTGTTTGAAGCTGAATTTATCTCTAAATCACTGAAAGAAAAGAACAAACACCTGGCTGGGAAGGCCAAAAACATGAAGTTGATGAATAGAGCTTGGTGAGACTTCATGCTCCTGGTTTTCTGCAAGCCTGATCTAAGTCAATGCCCGTCTGATCACCAGCAATTAGCGGCAGGCAGTGGAATTGCCTTGGGTACAGAGTGAGGACTTGTGGACACACACACACACACACACACACACACACACACACACACACACACACACGCCTACATCTGTATCAAGTACATGGTCTGAGCACTGGTCTATAGGCATGTAGAAAACTGGCCGACCATCTTCCATACTAAAATTCTTTGGGAGATGAGAATAAAACACCTAGCTTTGTCTGCTGGACAACATGCTGTAGGGATCATTTCAGAATTCTTAAATCTCTTCTCACATTTCTGAAAATAGCTATTGAGAAAGAACTCCAGTTTCAGACACCAAGACTTACTTAGGGAAAATCAAGTTAAGAGGCTGAGAGACAGGGAGATGAGTCTGCTTTCATAATTACTGTCTCTGGCAGGAGGAATTGGAAGCACCTCTCAACTGCATCCCAACTGGGAACCACTAATGCAGATAATTCCCTTGGAAGCAGCACTTTCCCCAGCAACAGGGAAAAGCAGCCATTCATCACCACAGCTGCCCATTTGTGATAATGGCAACCCAAGTAGGGTGGGCAGGTTTGGTGAATAAAAAGGCAGGATGCCCTAGGAAATCTGAATCTCAGATAAACATGAATAATTTTTAACAATAAATATGTATGGCCCATGCAAATGTTGAGGTTATCCCCATGTCATTCAAAGGATGTGTTACATGGGGCATGCTCATTCTAAAGTTTAACTATTGTTTATCGTCATCTGAAATTCTAATTTATTATTTGTCTTGTGTTTTTCTGGCAATCTTAAACCCAGTACTCCTCTTCCAGAGTTCCCTTCAGGAAGAAAGGAAGGGAGGGAGGAAGGAAGGAAGAGAGGGAAGGAGGGAGGGATGGAGGAAGGGATGGAGGGAGGGATGGAGGAAGGGAGGGAGGAAGGGAGGGAGGGAGAGAAAGAGAGAGAGGGAGGGAAGAAGGAAGGAAGGAAGAAGAAAGGAAGGAAGAAAGGAAGGGAGATCTCTTTATCTAATAAGAACACACTAACTACACATGAAATCTAGGTTACTATAATAGAAAGTATTATTTTATCAATAAATATCAAATTGTAGACTCTGGGGGAAAAAATGATCCCTGTACTGCATATTGCCATTGGAAAAGGTTTTAAAATAGACATCTGTGTTTTGACAATTCAGGCTTTGCAGATACACACAAAGAAAATGGTAATCCCCTCTGACTCATTGTCCTCCTGGCCTGCTGGCCTCAAAGTGATCAACATTCACAGTAGAGGTAGGTACACGTGTCTCTGTTATGATCATGCATTTATGTAATCATTCACACTTCATTTTTTTTTTTTTTGAGACAGGGTTTCTCTGTGTATCTTTGCGCCTTTCCTGGAACTCACTTGGTAGTCCAGGCTGGCCTCAAACTCACAGAGATCCGCCTGCCTCTGCCTCCCGAGTGCTGGGATTAAAGGCATGCGCCACCACCGCCTGGCTACACTTCCCTTTTAATTTTTTATTAAGTTGGTTCTTTTGAATTGAATCCATGTATATAAAATATTCTGGTTCTTCTCTCCCCACACCCTCTCTAACCTCTCTGCACTCCTGTTAACCCCGGTTCTTTCCTCCCAGGACCTCTCCCAGATCGATGACTTTGGGGTTTATTGGGTCAGTGGTTTATTCTAACCAGGACCCTCCTTTTTCTATTGGAGTAGGGGCTACCTGTTGGAGTGTGGTGAGGTCAGCAGTAGGTACTCAACTGATGGAAACAGCCCCTCTTTCCCCTGAGTCTGTCTGTATGCAACAGTTCAGCTGGGAGGAGGTAGGACCCCTGAGTCTCCTCTCATCCACGTGTGGCTGTTAGTGGGCCCATTCTTGTGCAGATTCAGCCCAGAGATATTGAGAATTTGTGAGAATTCTGCCGATTTTCTCCCCTGTCTTTCGCCTCCTATGGCAGAGCTTAATTCTGTTGTTAAAAGAGGTTGATATGATGTTGAACTACCTTGTGTCCCCTAAGGAGCCTATTCCCATCAAGGTTTAGAATCCTTCAATTTCTACCTTCCAATACAACTGTCACTAATCACATGTGGTTTCTAAGTACTCAACATCTGTCTTATCCAAGTGGAGATGTGCCACCGTATGTCACCACACTTGAATATGAAGATTTAGTTGCACGGTGGCAGCCATGAGAATTATGGAATAGAAGCAAGAATGACCATCCAAGTTACAGAGAAAGTTGATAAGGCACAGCTTTTTGAAGGGACTTGTTCCCTATCCACTAGACTCAAGTTCTGGTTGAACACACACACACACACACACACACACACACACACACACACTTCCTTGGGCCCTTCTCTTTCCCCTTGGTATGTACGTTTTTCTACATAAATTATATCCCTCTCCCATCAATTCACTCACTCAATCTATACTCTTATGGGTCACAAAACATGTACGAACTGGTAACTTGCTCCACAGAAGGCCCTAAAGCATAAGAATACTCCAGCCTGGCTGCCACACTCGAGAAATCTGATTGGATTTTCTAGGTTGAACCTTATAAATTGGTATCAGATCACGTTTGGTCCAAACTGCCTGGCCCTATATGGTTTGACAGCATTTTTCACACACAAACACACTTTGAGATCCAGAGCAATAACACTGTTGAGTGTACCATTTTAGAACCAGACTTATAATTTTTAAGCTTTGAAAATTTGTTGAGGCAGGGTTTCACTGTTGCTTAGGCTGATACTGAACTCCTGGGTTCCAGTGATTCCCCTGCCTCAGATTCCCCAGGAGTCTTGGCTTCCTTTTGAAAGCCTAAGTGAGTTTTAACTTAATTCTCTGAACCTCATTCTACCCATATGTAAATGAAGGAAATTCATAATTCATGGAGTTGTGAGAATCCAAAGTTTAATCTTCATCTATAATTTCAATACATTGCCCAGCACACATGAAATGTGCAATATGATTTTGAAGTATCATCCTTGTCTCTATAAAAGTCCATGAATATATATTCCCATTTGCAAAACAGCAAAACTGAATCTATCAAACAAGAAAAAAAAATAATAAACATCCCTTTTTTAAATTAAAGAAAGTGGCCAGAAACTTTATTGTCTGTTTCGAAGAGAAAAGCCACGGGAAGAGAAACTCAATTCGAGGGCACGACAGCAGGCAACAGATGGGCCCCATGGCTCCCTTCACACAGGGGCAGGCAGGGGGTTGGAGTCTTGAGGTTGTCTGTTTATTCTGAACCAGAGCCCAAGTCTGAGTGCCCTTGCGAAGAGTCCGTGTTGAGTTTCATGTTTATGCAGGGAGGGCCTGGAGGGCAGCACCGCCACAGGACTGATGGACAGATAGATAGACTTGCCTAGATTTATGGCCCAGCAGCTGAGCGGCGCCCGCTCTCTGGTGGGGACGCACCATGGATTTAACACAGCCCACTGGAATCCGGAGCCAGACGTCGAAGAAACCATTGGTATTATTAGCAATCTCCTGGCAGGAAGACCGCCGTGGTTCCCGACTGTGCCAGGGTGGCTAAGCTTCTTGGGTACTGCTTTCAGAGAAGCGCCCTGACTTTGTTCCTACACAAGAACCATAGCCTGCCTCGCGAACAGTACCTCTGACACCAAGGTCAGCCTTGTGGGCCACACCTCCAAGCCAGGGGCCGGTTTACAAGACAAAGAATAAAGTGGAGGAAAACCAGAAATGTTGAACTGAATTGGCTGGTTGACCCAAAGAATTGTACTTAGAGGTGCTAAAAGGATGCACAAGGTCAAAAATCAGAGTCTTGGCTACAGAGCCGGGTGGAATCAATGCTCACCTTTGGTGACAAATAACAGTTGTGTGACGCCTTTGCTGCTCCGGACCTCAGTTTCACTCAGAAATTTTACCCAAAGTCTGCCTTATGGGTGGTTGTGAGGTTGAAAGGCATCTGCGAATGCGCCCGGTGCACCTGACTTCATTTGTCTGTTCTCTGTATGCAGAAGGTCACTCCAGGAAAAGCCATCATTTGGGCACATGCAGTCACCCAGCCAGTGAAAGCCGGCCTGCTTCTCCACCTCTCCACGCCTACCTTTGGTCCTGTCTTGGCTTTTTCCCAGAAGGCCTCAGGCTTCCAGGCTGGCTGCCAAGCCTGGAGGATGCTGCAATTGGCTTTCAGGGACTCCACCCTCATCACTCTCCCTCCTTCGTGTGGCCTCCCTGTTCCCTGCCCCGCCCTAGAAGATAAGGTCTGTGGTGGCCCCAGCCTGAAGGACCAGCACTTATTGTAGGATTCATCTCAAACCACCATCAGCAATCTGTGCTTACTTGTGGCATGCAGGGGAATCAAGGGCTATGAAAAGAGCTAGATTCCAGAACTCTCCAGGATCCCTTTTGGATTGTCAATCAAGCCCTGTACCTGGAAGGAGACCGGGATTACTCTCTTTTCAGTGTTTCACAAAGGGAACCACTCACTAGTTATAATGTGATAATTCAGTGTCGTCTTGGACCTTACCAAAGATGAGAAGTTTTTGAGAAAAAAAAAAAATTAGAGATTTAGAATACTAAATCTTTTTTTCTCAAGAAAATTTTTTTCATTCATTTTACACACCAATCAAAGATCCCCTTCTTCCCTTCTCCCCCCACCCTCCAGTCTCCCCTTCTAACCCATTCCCTACTCCCTCCCACAAGAATGCAAATCCATGTGGAGGCACATTTAATAGAGGCAAGTCCAAGGCCTTCCCCCTGCCTCAAGGCTGCACTAGGTGTCCCATCATAGGTAGTGGGCTCCACAAAGCCCTCTCATGCACCAGAGATGGATTCTGATCCTACAGCCAGGGGGCCTCCCAAGCAGATCAAGCCACACAACTGTCTCCCCATGCAGAGGGCCTAGTCCAGTCCCATGTAGGCTCCACAGCCATCAATCCAACTTTCATGAGTTCCCTCTAGTTTGGTTTGGTGGTCCCTGCATGTTTCCCCATCATGATCCTGATGCACTTGCTCATAGAATCCCTCTTCTCTCTCTCTCTCTCTGACTGGACTCCCGGAGCTCAATTTGATTGGCTGTGGATCTTTGCATCTGCTTCCATCAGTCACTGGAGAAAAGTTCTGTGATGACAGTTGGGGTATTCACTGGTCTGATCTCTGGGGCAAGCCAATTCAGTTCAGGCACCCTCTCCACTACTGCTAGTAGCCCAGGCTGGGGTCATCCTTGGGGATTCCTGGCCAATTCCCTATCACTGGGTTTCTCTCTATCCCCATGATGTCTCTCTCTATCATGGTATCTCTTTCTTTTTCTTTCTTTCTTTCTTTTTTTTTTTTTTTGGTTTTTTTGAGACAGGGTTTTTCTGTGTAGCTTTGCGCCTTTCCTGGATCTCGCTCTGTAGACCAGGCTGGCCTCAAACTCACAAAGATCCGCCTGGCTCTGCCTCCCGAGTGCTGGGATTAAAGGCGTGCACCACCACCGCCCGGCCATGGTACCTCTTCATTGCATTCCCCCTCCCTCGCTGTTTCAGTTCAACCATCCCATTCCCTTACGCTCTCATCCCCTACCCCCTACCCTCCATTGCCCACCCCTCATCCTAAGCAAAGGATAATCAGGCAACAACCCACAACTCCAGAGAAGCTAACTAACAGGGACGACCCAAAGAGGGACACATGGACCGTCCTGGGAAGGGAAAATAGATGAGATCTCCAGGAGTAAACTGAGAATACCAAATCTCAGGAATTTTTTATTTCACAGTTAGATATTTCACGTTTTGTGTACATCTGTATAAAGGGGCACAGATGGTAAGAAAGAATCGCCCTTGGCGGAGGGCTCCTGCTCTGCTTAACTATGCCGCCAGCATCCTAGGGCACAAGAACTAAGTTGCCTTTTCAGAGTGTTCATTTCAACTGGAACAGGCTGGAGCCGGCTCACACCAGCTCAGAAGAGCCCAGTATTCACATGCCCTTCCAGCTCCATGGTCGGTGTCTTCCTGTTGCGCCTGAAATCAGGGCCGTGGGACTTCTGCAACCACAGAACTCAGTGGTCAGTGGCTGGTGAGAAGAACCAGTGGCCCTTTTCACCTTCTCTGTGAGAAGCGATTTTTAGACACCCACGATCCATGGCTTACATTCCTCCTAACATATGAGAAGGAGATTTCGGTGACTTTTCTGACCAGCTCCATTTAATCAAGCAAGAAAACTCCATTTACAGGTCTCCAACTCTGTACGCGTCCTTTTGGAAACACGTATGTTTGACAACTACCCAGCCCCACCACATCTCTCCCCGTTATGTTAGTGGGACTCTTGTCTGTGTCTTTAAGGTATTCCCCCAGAGGGACAGACATCTAGGTGGCTGCTACATAAACCTCAGCACTTCCCGGAGAGAAACCTGTGATCTAATCTGTGTGGACAGTGAGGCGGGCCTCCAACAGCCTCCCTGACCCCCTTGGACTGCAGACATTTCCTGGCTGTCCCTGTCATCTAGCTTCCCCTAACCTGTGACTTTCTCCATCTATCATATTTGCGGATGACTGCAGACAGCCCCTGGGACAGACGAAATATCCAATTTTAAGGCAACAAGGCCCAAGACCAAAGCAAGAGCCCGACTTTTCCCCAACAACAGTCCCTCCTTTCTTCTTTGGGCACACTGGGTCAAGCGACACCCACCTCCTTTCTGACTCAGATAGCTGGCTTTTTTTTTTCTTTCTTTCTCGTACAGCACTCCTTTCTTCGGCCCAGCCACACGCCTCAGTCACAGCAGATTCCATTTTCAGCTGAAGAGGGGGAGGGGGCCAATACTAAAGGAATCTTTAAAAAAAAAAAAAAAAAAACCCTCCACCTGACCCCTGTCTGAACAAATAATGAATCTCCAGAAAAAGCAGCCTGCTGATGGGTCCAGGCTGTGCCTGTGGATTTATGAGGTGACATCAGTTTGAAGACGAGGTGCAGGGCCTGAGCTGCGGGTGACACACTCCTGGATTGTTTTAACGGGCCAGCTCCTGAAGGACAGCAAATCCCTCCCCCAGCTGAGTGTTATTAAAGTGGCAAAGATGGAGAGGAACGCTTTCCCAGATAAATCAGCTTACTGGCTCTGGGCTCCATTCCCATTACCCCGCCTACTGGAAAGCACTCCCCGGGGGAAGGAAATGAAGCGCTGAGAAGTACTTGCAGGTACATGCTTAATGCCTTAAACTCTGGCTTTGTGTTAACAGCGATTCATGGGCTGGGCTTTAAAGAAATAGATGGATTCCCAATCTGACCAATTTAAATAATCCCTGGGAGAGGACTGAAGGGAGGATTTATGTCCTTAGTAACTAAAAGGCACAGCAGAGCTTCGCCTGGAGGCTGGGTTTCTGTGCTCAGTGTCACAGAACCATTCCGGGAGAAGATCCACATAAACCCTGGTGTAAAGAAGTTACTGGAAGAGGGAGGAAGCAGAGAGAAGTGGATGAGAGCAAGAGAGGAGGGTGGCGAAGCATCTGTCCTGGAGACAAGGGTAGATGGGAAAACAAGGCATGGAATCAGAAACTGTAGTCTTACTTTACACTTTAACATGTGTGGCATATCTGTTGGGCTGTGTGCGTACAGCCAATGGGCATGTGATGATCATACCTAAACACGTGTGTCTCTCTGAGAGGCTGTGTGTATACTTGCATTCCCTCCAGGAAATCCAAAGGCAGAGAGATACGCTTATATTTAGCATCACACGAACATGTATTCATTGAGGGGAAAACAGGCCTCGGAGGCCAAGTGTGGGAACAAAATAACAGCCCCCTGTGACTGAGCAGTGTTTGAGAGTGGCGACAGCCTAGGAGTCCCTTCAGGGAAAGTGAGGAAATTCGGTCTTCTGAAGAGAACGTGTCTCTTGAGAAGGGAGAAAAATAAAGGGTCTAGCAGGTAAGCCTAGGTCATCTATATGCCTTCTGGGTAAGTTAGAGAGAGGCGCAGTCAATCATGCCCCAAACCAAGGAAATGTTCTGACAGCCATCCTCTCGGCCCTCCTGTCTATATAATAATAAGACATTCAGGAGTTCCCATAGTGTGAGCAGCAAGGTAAGGTGTCCATGCATTAGCATGAACAAAAATGTGTTGGGATAAGAGAATGCACTAGAATCAGGACAATGCTTTGTCTGGTGAAATGTAAATAGAAGCCATTCGTTCATTTACGTATTTGAAGGCTAAAATAATGAGCCGAATAATGACGTCATCAAAAAGACAAGCCTCTTGTTCAGGGCTTAGTGGTGCCTGGGATGTGTTGAAGGGAAATCTAGCTACGTGCATCATTTTTCAGAGGCATATTTTCCATATCGAAACTCTAGTACCAGGTTGCCAGGCTTGCTCTCTGTGAAGAAGCCATGTTTGATAAATTAATGTTAGAGCATGCACTAGCCTACAGGCCTCCTTTGGTACCTAATAAAATACTTGAACGCTGTTGTCTTAGAAAATTTCAAGAGCGTGGTCACTACGTTGCTACTGATTTTGCACACCGTCTTGCACTGTGGAATCCTTGAATGTCTTCATCCTTTCCAAAAGGATGTCTCTGTCTCTCCTCAGCCCCAGAACTCCACCACACCTTTTCGTCCAGCTCCCAGGTCCTCACCTTGTACTCTCCTTCTATGAGATCTTTTGAAAATCTCACAGACAGATGAGGTCCTACTGTGCTCACTTCTTTGCTGAGCTTATTCGCCCAGGTCATCACAATATCAGGATTCTTTGTCGGAACGATAGTACTTTTCCGAGATATATCATCTTCATTCATCTATCGGTTGACCGACACTTACACACTAACACTATATAACAGAGATGTGAATGATTCTGCATTAAGCACTGAGCATGAGAGTGCAAATGTGTCTGTGTACACACTAGTTTTATTTCCCTTAGAAACATACCTGTACATGGGATCGTGGGATCATGGGTTTTTATGTTTTCAAGTATACTAAATATTTTCTCCTACGGCGCCTATACTAATGTACATTCCTACACATATTCCTTTGAACAAGCCTTGCTCTGTGCTAAAGTGAATGAGCATTCGCTTGATGGCAGGATTTCAGGGAACATGTTGCTGCTGTAGAAGGGATACAATGCCCCATCCAGTCCAAATGATAAACCTTTACCAGACCAGAACACTGAGGTAGGGCTTAGCTGGAGCAGACATGACCCAGGAGAAACAAGGTTGCCCACTGCATAAAAATCACCTGGGGCTCCGAATCACATGCTCGGCTCTGCCTTTCCCTTCAGTTTCATTTTTGATGGACTTTGCTGGTCACATACCTGGAAGTGCAAGCTCCTGGAAGCCTAAACAAAAGGAGGGTTGGTACTAGAGATGTAAAAGCAGACTGCGTATAGTAAAGAGCATTTGTAGGCGTGGGCGGGGGTAAATGGAGATTGTGGCTCTCTTCAAGCCCTGATAAAATTACTTACTGGCTGAAGGGTCTTACAAACCCCGTCTTGAGTCTAAGCAGTGCTATTTCGTGCCTCCACCTCAAGCATTTTCTCTCTGAAAAATCAGTGACCCAAAAAAGCATTTGATGATGAGAGGGTGCGGGGGGGGGGGGGGGGGGGGAGGGCTGAGCTAATCTTGGAGATGGAGGCAGACACGGGGCAGCTCTGGATCAGGCTGGGGAGCCGAGGGGCGGCATGGCTGCTCTGTTTGGAGAGGGCTGTCATCAGTTGGCATGGGCCGAGCACTCAAGTCTTCTGTCAATAAGCACTTTATGGGGGAGATAAATGGATTTGGAGTTGAGGGTGGGAGGAGGGTGTCTGGGAAAGAATACAGACATTATCTGAACACTTCTCCCAAGCTGCTTCACCAGAGTGCTCAAGGACACAGACCATGCATTGAGGAGAGAAGGACGATGAGAAGGAGGCTAGACTCTGCCTCTTTCAGAAAACAAGCCACGGCATCCTGGTCGAACATTAATAGGCTATGGTGATATTTTATTTGTACTGAAATGTGATTTTATTTGTATGTTAATAAATAAAGTTGCCTGGGGGTCAGAGCTAATAGCAAGCCATAGCAGAAGCCGGGTGGTGGTGTTGCACACCTTTAATCACATGACAGGCAGATCTCTGTGTGTTCAAGGATACAGCCAGCATGGAGACACACGCCTTTAATCTCAATACCAACCATAGAGGACCTGGAGGTCTGTATAGACAGGCAGCGACGAGGAGGTCATGTGGTTGGGTTTACAAGCAATGAGAAGGCAGAACAGAAAGTCAATAAAAAGACAGATACACAGGAAGTAGGTCTCTTTCTGAGGGGAAGGACGGCAGCGGCAGTGAAGGGTAAGAAAGGGTTTTTAGTATCAGCTCTCAGCTACTGCTCTGACCTCTTGGGCTTTTAACTCTGAATCTGGCTCTGTGTTTCTTATTTAATAAGACGCACATCTACAATAGGCAATCTTGAAGTATCAGGTCCGGGAAAAGCTAGACTCCATCCCCACAACTTAAAGGCTGTTTTTAGTCCCTCATCTGATTATAAACTTTTTGAGGACCCATTACAGCACCCAAAAGTTTTTAGGTTCAAATCCCAACTCCACCAATTAGCCACATAAGAGGCCACAGACAAATTACTTTTCATTCTACATCCCCTCTCCTGCCCGGGTCTGAAAAAAAAAATGGAGATTATTAGCCAGGGAGTAAATGAGATAATATACATTTAATCTGGTGCCCGAAACATTCAGGCATGCAGGAAATTTGAAGAATTGTGGCAGATACTGTTGGTAGCCCACCCACATCTCCATCCTCAGAGCTGCTTATGGAAAATATTTGTAACTGCGCAGCTGCAAGAATATGCTGGGTTCTCAGAGGCTAGAGCAGAAGTGTCTGAGACGTTATCTCCCAAGAAGCCATTCTCAGCCAGTGACAGATGGACAGTTAATGGACGGATACCCCTTGTCTGCAATAACTCTGAAGCACATTCCACACTATGGCCAGTGTATACTCTTTTGTCTCCCGGAGTCCTACAACAACTCAACACTAGCTGCCCCCCTTCGCCCCCCCAGTAACGGGCATCCTGGACCCCCTTTATCAGCTCGCCTGCCTTTATTGACTTACTCTTATTCTCCTGAGTGTGTTTCCAGAGATCACTTCCCAAAGACACGACTTGGACTCGGCTTTTTGTGTCAGGGACCAGATGAATCTAAACCCAGGACATGGCTCCTTAGCAGTGGCTTCTTTTCCTGAACCCACCAGCATGCTTTACTTCTGTCCATCTTCTGGTAGTCAGTGTTTACCCCAATAATGCTTCCAAGTCCACAGAAAAACTCAAACCAGAATCCAAATGCCAACAGGGCCTACACAGGCCCCAGTGCAGAGAGGTTATTTAGTCTACCCCGGAAAACGAAGGAAGAGTTCAAAGAGTCACTCCGTGGATTATAAAAATAGAGCGAAGACTACTATTGATTGGTCACCAGACACGCCCTTCCCCCTGGGGACAGATCTACTTTCTACACCTGAAACCACTCCAGATTCACTCCCCTTGACCTCAGGACTCCACACCTCCTTCCAGTCGCCTTCCCGGAGGCCTTTGCCATTACCTCATCACCATCTTCTCGGGTCAAGTTCTTAGGTAACCCTCTTCTATTTTCCAAATATGGAAAATATTTCACAGAGATTACGTTTGGGGTGTGCCACTTCCTCAAGACCTAGAGGTCCTCACCTGAATCGTATTAGCACATTCTTCAGATTACCCTGTGTGTGTGTGTGGGGGGGGGGGGGGCGGGATCACTGGATGCCTGATGTAGTCATAGGGTGTGGTTTCTTGGAACAGCCAGTCAGGGAAATCTCTCTCCCCACACTTCTGCCCTGACCTTTTGCTGAACTCTACCTCTGGGATCTTGAGGTCTGACTTAAGGGGAAGATAAATTCTAGAGTCATTGGACTGTGAACTAGTGCGCACTAGAGCTATGGGGACTAACAGCAGGCAATGGTGATGCTGTTGGGTAACACTCGTGGTCACTCCCTTGAGAACAGCTGGTGTCTTTGGTGTTCGAAGTGCCTGTCCTTCCTTGGGAGAGATTCTCGAGGTTTGACCCATGAACCTCCTGTATTAAAACAAATTTCTCTCTCTGTCTCTTTCTGTGTCTCTGTTACTCTCTCTCTCTCTTCTCTCTGTCTCTAAGTCTGTCTCTGTCTCTCTGTCCCTGTTACTCTCTGTCTCCGAGTCTGTCTCTGTTTCTGTCTCTGTCTCTCTCTCTGTTGATGTATGTACAGGTCTATGCATCCATGTGGAAGCTGGAAAATCTTGGGAATATTTCCTCAGGTTCTCTGTCCACCTTTTTCTTTTTTCCAGCCTTTTTCTGGCCTGGAATTTGCCCAGGAATCCTCTTGTTTCTCCTTCCCCAGCACGGAGATTACAAGTACATTCCACGGCGTCCAGCTTGCTTGTTTGCTTGCTTTATTTATTTAATTATCTATCCATTTATTTATTGTTAGTTCTGAGGATTGAATTCTGGTCTCCATGCTTCAAAGGCAAGCACTGCCTCAACTAAACCATATTCCCCAAGCCTTTAAGGGGCATCAGATGCTGCCTGAAATGTAGACTTCTAGCCCAGCTCAAGCACATGAAGTCAGAACTGACTGTGGCGCTATCTCAGTCTACTTTAACAAGCTCTCTGGGTGACAAGGTGACAAACGATCACGTTGGTGGCACCATGTGCAGGAAGCCCTGGAGTCCTGGGATTGCCCTGTGGATGCATCTTATGCACAGTAAACTTTACAGCATTCTCCTCAACAGTATGGCACCCTGACACACACACAACTTTTGCTTGAAAAAGTCTCTGAGCCTCTTAGATAACTTGAAGCCAGAGCAACACCAGGTGGGAAGCTTCCTCAGACACAATCTTAGTGAGTCTTCTGTGGGACTTAGTGTTGGGGGGAGCCACACTGTCTTGTGACTTGACTTTTTCGTTCTTTTGAAACCTACGTGCAAGTTCAACTTGGTCCTGCCTTCCTACTCCACAATTTCATCTACAAGGCCTTGCCCTGGATTTAGATGGTAATTTGTTCTCAATTCCTCCCCATGGTACACCCAGAAGACAAACATTACAGGGTGATCATTATATACTCTTGCATTGATTTGTATCCTTGCAAAGTAAATAGCAGGTTGCCCTGTGTATTGTAATTTCAGCAAATTGTATTTGTCTGTAGAGCTCATCCAACCCTTACTCTGCAGTTGAGTATTGCATTTAATGCTGTGTGGTCCTTAATTTTGTTGTTGTTTGTGGTAGGCAGATCAAAGATGGCTCCCAGTGATGGCAGACTCTTTGTCTTCATGTCATTGTGCAGGTACTGATCGTGGGCTAGACCTAATGACTTGCTCCTGGTGGACGAAATGATACTGCTGCTGCTTTGTGATGAGATGTTGTTTTTGATTAGATCCCCAAACTATGACTTTCTCTTTTGCTCTCTCGTGTGCTGGCTCTCATGTAAGCCAGCTGAGTGTTTGCAAGTTGCCTTATGGGAAACCTAGTATCAAGGACCAGAGGAAGGCTGCCAGGCAAAAGCCAGCAAGGCACTGAGGTCTTCTACCCTGGATCAGAAAGGAACTAAATCATACCAACAGTGTGGTGGCTGAATTTGGAAACAAATCCTCCCCTAGCCCAGTTGAGATTTGAGATAAGCGTGGCTCTTGCCAAAGCTTGATTACAGCGTTATAGAAGACCTTGAGCCAAGGAGTCAGCTAAATCATACTGGTTGATAAAATAAGTGTTTGCTGAATTGAGAGGTGAATTTGATGTACTTGGTTGCACAGCCCTAGATAACAAATATGCTTTTAATCATTGTATCCCCCCCAGGGTGGACCTCTACCACATTTCCCTTGCTTACCTCCTACAAAACATCCAACTCGGACTACCACAAATGTTGCAAACACCTTGAGTTAAAAACCACTTCTGGGTCTATGCAGACAGTTCCTTGGTGTTTATGCTCAGTGAACTGCTGGGAAAACTGGGGAAGCACTTGAAATCCAGGTGCTGAAGGAACTACGAGCCTTGCAACTTTTAAAAGCAGGCAATTTCCCCAGAGACATTCTTTACAGATGGACAGTCTCTGAAGGGAAGGAAAGGCTATCTGGTAGATGGGTGTTTTCCATAGTAGATTAAGGAATACTGAGGCTAATCAACATGATTATTTGAAGGTTTTGTGTCTTGCCTTTAGAAAACACTCCAGTTTTTCATTCTTCTTACCCATGCTTCAGGCATGAGAATTTAGGAGCCTGGGGAGGCAAGCCTTTTCAAAGCTGAGTGGACACATCCATAACTATTAAAATAACGTCTCTCTGTTTGGATTTAGTAGATGGCCTCAAGTTCCTGGGAATGAACGTGTGCAGAGACCCTGCATCCATGAGAAGACCTATCATGTTATTTTTTTACAGTAGGCCAAGATATATTTGGAAGTCACTGGACTGTGGCTGTCTTACATCAAAAGACATTTCATAACAGGACACCACCATGCCCCATTTACAGTAATAGCATGCACGGCTCTGGCTGGGCTGCTGAGGGCAAATAAAATGTGTTCTTGTAACATAAACAGCCTCACCTTCCCTCTGAGGACTGAAGGGCCATGAAAGATTTATTTGTGTGGGTTTTTGGAATATGAGGACACGTGCAAAAACACGTTACACATACATTGAAGCACAGAGGCAGCCGGGGAGACTAGCAAGTACAGAAGAGTGATTGTCCTAAATAAAAGCTAAATTCTAGAGTCTTCTGCTAGATAGTATTGGGGAAGAGAATATCAGAGGCACAAAACACATTAGAAGTCTTCTGAGTTTAGGCACCTCATTATTTTTTTGCTTTGGTCCCCAGTGATTTTTTTTTTTGGAAAGGTAAATTGAATGTAAAATCACAATTAGATTCTTCATCTTAAATGCCCTGACATATAGTTCCATGGTATTACATAATTTTGTGTAACTGTCATTACCATCCATCTCTATCATTGTCTTGTTGTAAAACTAAAAATCTATACCAGCTAAACCGTTAACCTCCTACCCCTCATCAACCCCAGGCCCTGGCAACCCACCTCCACATAACGTTCTAACTCTATGACTGTGACTATCCTATGCGTAAGGGCTCATCTTGGTTGCCAACTTGACGTATCTGGGAAGAGGACAACTATCAAAGGATTGTCTCCATCAATTTAGCATCTGTTGACATGTCTATGGGAGCATGTCCTTGTCTGCATATTGACATGTGGGGGGAGCCAGCCAATACGGGGGGTGGGGGGGGAGCCAGGTAGAGGAGTTTGGTTGTATAAGATAGGCAACTGGTGGTGAGCTCAGAAGCAAGACAGTAAGCAGGTAGCACATTCCCATGGTCTCCACTTCAAGTTCTTGATTTGCTTCTCTTGACACTGGACTATAACCTGTATGATGCTTTTGGTCATGGTATTTATTGTAACAGGAAGCAAACAAAGATAATGTGCGTGTCAAATAAATAGAGCTTTTACATTATTTGTCTTTCTTTGACTGGATAGTTTCATGCAACAAAATGCCCTCAGGTAACTGACATCAGAATTTCCTGTCTGTGGCTGAACGATACTTCATTGTGTGCATCTACCACAGTGTGTTTTTCTGTCCAAATGTGGAAGAATGCCCGCCTTGATCTTATGAACTATGCTGCGATGAACAGAGACTACAGGTACGTCTTCAAAATTCTGTGCTTAGTTTTTGACCAATATCCATTCAGGAATAGAGTTGCTAATTTCCTTTGTAATTTTTTGAGGTGCCACCGTACAGTCTGCCACAGCAGTCATACCATTTTGTATTCCCATCAACATTATACGAGGGCTGTAACTCATCTGTGTCCCAGCAACATTTCTTCTGTTTTCTGTTTGTATGAGGGCCATGCTGGCCAGGGTGAAGCGGTACTTCCTGGTAGTTGCGACCTGCACTTCCTGAGTGCAGGGTGATGTTAACTATCCCTCCCTGCATGTGATGGCTATTTGTATGTCTTCTTTGGGGAAATTTCTGTTCAAGATGTTTTGCCCATTTTCAAGCTGAGTTATTTTTTTTCTGATGTTGAGTTGTAAGCCATCTCTGTATGTGCTGGATTTGGGCCCTCCTCAGATGGATAATTTGCAAACATTTTCTTCCATTCTGTGGGCTGATGCTTTACTTTGCTGATCTTTTTTATTATGTGGTTTAAAATTTTTTTCCTTAAGTCCAATTTGTCTACTTTTTCTTTTCTTACCAGCACTTTTTTGTGCCGTACTCAAGTCATCGCCAAATCCAACATTATGAATCTTGTGGCCTAATTTCTTTTAAAGCATTTTAAACTTTTAGGTCACATAAGTTTTTGATGCATACTGAACTATTCTTTTTGCATGCCAGAGCAGGTCAGGGTCTAGCTTCATTCTTTTGCATGCAGATATTCAGTTTCTCCACCATTATCTCTTTAAGTGGCAACCATTTTATTCCCTCAATGAAGGCGCTGAGGTGATGTGGAAGTGACACATCGAATCTGAACGTTCAGCCCCTGGTCGCTGCTGTCCCTAGACACTGACAATCAACATGAATTTAAATTGTGTAGAAAGCAAAAACAACATATTTTCTTTTGATGTAATTGAAAACAAGAGTGTACCTCTGAGGCTGGCAGGGCACTTGATGGCTTCACAATATGTCCACAAGTTCTCTGGAATTCTTCCCTGGAAACTTAGAGGGTAATTCTTCTCCCATGAGATGTGAGCTAGACTCAGTAACTGGACACCTAAAGACTAGTATGTGGCAGAAATAGTGTTTGGTGGCTTCTGAGGCCAGGCAGGCCTTAAAAGGCATTGTGGATTCTAGCTTGGTGTCTCTCTTTTTTATGCATGCAGGCATGTGGGTGTGTGTTTGTATACACACCCATTTGCATGCAGGTGTGCATGCACTTTGGTGTGTATGTATATGTGGGCCAAAAATAACTCTGGATGTTTCTCATTAGGAGCCTTCTTCCTTTTTATTTTATTTTATTTATTTTACTTTTGAGATAGTTTCTCCATGGGGCCTAGAACTTACTGATCAGGCCAGTCCGGCTGGCCTGTTAACCTCTAGAGACTTGTCAGTCTCTGCCTCTCCAATGCTGAGACTGCAAGCACGCGCCACCATGCCCAGTTCCATTACACAGGTTCGGGTCCACGTGCTTGGTGACAAGTGCTTTCTGAGCTGCCCGCCAGCCTCACTGCATCTCTCTTGATGACTTCTTCAGGGGGTGTCAGCTGCCAGTCTGCCAGTCAGCTTGGTCTTCTTGAGCAGTCGGCTTCCTGCCCATGTCAGTGGAAGCCTATCTCCCCGACATTGGCTAGCCTTCTGGGAGGGCCACAGTCCTAGCCATCACCTTCACTGCTAGACCCTGAGAGACCCTGAGCAAGAATCACCCACCTGAATTACTGCGCCATTTCTGTCCTGATCCACAGACACTGACATAAGAAGAGTCTATTGGGATAAAAGGAGTGTGCCACCACTGCCCAGCCAGGACATTCTTTTTACCAAGACCTCAGAATGCATATCTAGCTGCCTGAATGTGGTCTGCAGCTGATGTTCTTAGGCTACACCACCAGCCCACCCTGTGAGAACGGCCTACAGGAAAAATGTCCCTTTTCAAGGCCTGATGTTGGAGCCACAGGGAAACATTCCAACTCAAGGCCATATTAAAACAGGCACCAGACCTGGGTCCTAGCTCTGGCTCCATCCAGGTTTCGATGTGTCATTATTGGCCTGATTCATTTTCCTTTGAAGGCCTCTGTTCACTAAGTACTTTCAGCTGGGAGTCTCATCAGCAACATTAAACAGGAAAAAAAAATACCAAGCAAGTCTAGTGTAGGTAGAAGCCTGCCTATGGAGCTGTGAGAAAATACTGCTATCTAGAGGACTCACATTTCAGTCAGATACCTGCCGATGGACTGTCTCAGCTTTGCCACTGACTGGCCCCATAATCTTGGATGAATCACCTTATTCTTGTCAACTTCTGCCCCTGCTTCTGTAAGTAATAGCAATTATAGCAATTAACGTTTATCTGTTCACTACATTTAAAACATTAGATAAAGTTACATGTATCGTCTTTAACACAGCTCTGGGACAGAGGGACTATTATTAACCATCTTACAGGTGAAGGAGGCTGAGAACTAGTGAGTGATGAATCCAGGATTCAAACCCAAACCCTTGACTACAGGTGCCATGGTAACTCTGAGTCAGTTTCAGTTTGAATTGGAATTATGGGTGCTAGGATTCAGATGAGACCCTGAAATGATCACATGAAATGTGGACTATGTAGAGACTGAATCGGGGCAGGTGTTCAACTAAACCCAGAACAACAGAAATTGTTCATAAGGTTGGCCTTAGGACACATTCGTTTGCTTCTAGAATCTAGGGACCACGGGTTCTAGAGAAAAGGAAAGGTTTGGTCTCTCTTTGATAGCAGCCACTATAATGAGAGGTGGGTGGGGTTGCAAGAGAGCCAGGCAAGGGTATAGGGACTGAGATATCAGCATGCACGCTATCTGCAGAACTGGTGCCAGAAGGTTCCGCAGTGATTGACAAGGATGCATCACCATGGATATCAACAACCTTGGCAGAGGACGCCACCCCAACAGCAACTGATTTCTCACACAGACTTCAGGAACAGAGCCATTCATTAGCCTTAGTAAGTCAGGCAGGGAAATATAAAGATCTCAGATGCTACACGAGTTTGCAGCGCGCACACACATTAGTCAGCTTCCCCGCACTGTGACGAACGAAACACCAAAGGTAAGGGACTTAGAGGAAGGCAAAGCTCCTTTGGGCTCATGGCTTCAAAGCTTTCAGTCTGTGGTCCATTGGCATTGTAGGTGTGAGCCTACGATGAGGCAGAGTTACCTAGTGCGGGAGCGGTTTACATGCTAGGGCAGAGGTTACCCCAACGGAACGGGATCGAGGCCAAGGGACCAATGTCCTCTTCTCTGTCACTCTCCCAGTCACTCAACTTCAGTTCCACTAGGACCCACCCCCTTCTTGCCACAACCTCCTCATAGGAATTGCTGCCCGTTAGCACATGGGCTTCAGGGAACATTTAAGACCCAAGTCTTGAAAGCTAATGGTGAGACATCAAGGGAGACAGAGAACTAAATTGTGGGGGGGTGGGGAATTGAGGGCAAGCTTAAATTCCTACAGAACAGCAGTGCATGTTCCTATTTTCGTCCTCAGGCTTGGGGTTCTAGTGATAAAATGAGAGTGCTATTCTGCCACGCCCTGTAAAGATCTTTGCTTTGTCTCATGACCCCAAGAATATAGAACATCAGAGTCAATGGACCAAAACACTCCAGTTGACTGGGTGTGGAGGCACACATGGGTGTTGTCCCAGCTCTCAGTCAGTGAAAGGAAAAGGACCAGCATTTTAAGGTCAGATGCCTGGGTAACCTGAAAAGCTGTCTAAATGATGACAATAAAAAGTATCATAGGCCGGCAGAGAGTCTGCTCTGTGTGTGTGTGTGTGTGTGTGTGTGTGTGTGTGTGTGTGTGTGTGTGTAAAGATTCCCTAATGCCAATGTGTTGCCCCAGGACTGATATTAAAGTATGGAAATCTCTGTTCCTTGGTCCCTGCACTACTTAGTAAGAAAAGTGCATGATCTTTCTGACTGGCCTTGGGGATCTACAGAGAAAGATGTCTGGCCTGGACAGACTTATTGGCTAGTGACTTCTGGGAAGCTAAACTCCTTTTGGGAAGAGAGTTTGCAGCTGTCTTACTGAGGTGAGTGCTGGAAAGGTGAGCATGAAAGGCAGTGATGTGAAGATCCTGTCCTGTCCTCCCCCCCCTCCCCCGCACCCCCCCACCCAGGAAGGGCTTGGGGTGAACCATTAGCCCGTCTGTTATTTGCTTTCATCCTCAAAGGATGGAGAGAGAAGGAAAGGAGAAAAGAGATACAAGGAAACCTTGTTCTGGAGGCCTTGGAGAGGAAGGTAAGGTAAAGAAGGGTGGGTGTGAGCAGTGTGGAAGTTTCCGGGCAGCTAACCAATCTGTGGACCTGACCCTACTCCATCCCAAGACTCTATCACCATATTTCCCTGTGCATGGCTGTTCTCATCCCAAGTCTTTGGCAGTTCCCTGCTCAGGAGAGCTGTCAGAACAGCCCAAACTGAAGCACCAGAACTACAGCTTTCTTCCAGAGGTCAAAGGGTCACTTACACAGCAGGCAGACCACCCATGGTGGCAGTACACAGATGCCACAACCTCTAGCTCTTAGGCATCCAGTCAGTTTGCTTTTGACTCTGGTGAGCCCATTCTTTAATCTCAGCTGTACCAAGCTGCCTCCTCTCCTTTTCCACCCAGCCTCCAACCTCCTTTAGGATGCCTTCTTGATGATCTCCATGGAAACTGCACATTCCTTCTCCCTGCCTCAATAAAGGATGGAAACGCTGTGTGAGGATGCTGCTCATCCCTGCTGCAGGAATGGTCCCTGCCCGCCACCAGGCAGTGACAAAGACAGAGAGATGCCAGTTGAAGCAGGCTTGTGGCTAATTTGCTGGAAATCAGCCTCTTAACTGGAGACCCCTGGGGTTCACAGGAGTCACAGGATACCAAACTTGAAGCTTCCTGGAGATTACCAGTAGGGTGGTCTTTGCTGCATTCCTCCACCCCAAGCGCTCATTGCCCAGGTGGGTTCCAGACACAATTTCCCTGGGTCTGGAAGGGAGAGGAGGTAAAATGCATTTCTCAGTGTGCATCCTAATGGATGCAAAGGTTCTGTTAGCATCTGTTTTCCAGTGCCCTCTCTCCTGGAAACAAGCCTGCCTCTCAGGGGGTTGTTTTAAGATCCAGGACTAAGAGAGTCCCTTGTCTCCAGAAGGACACATTCCACCCCCTACTCCAAGCCACAGTTGTGAACTACACTCACAGAAGTCTTCAAAGACTCAAGTCATAGCACTGTCCCTATCCTCCAGAAGACAGTGGCTTCCAGGGCTTTCTTCTGGCATGATGGCAACAATATCTCTCCTAGAAAAGTTCTGGCATAGGAATATAGGATTTTTTTTTTTGAAACAGGGTCTTTATGTAGCCCAGGCTAGCCTTAAATTCCCTATTTGACCAAATGGCCTCCAACATCTAATCTTTTTTTTTGCTTCCCCCTCCACAGTGCTGGGATTATTTGGGGTATGCCAGGCCAGCACTCGACCAACTGAGCTACGTGCCCAGCCCCTGTATAAGGTTTTAAATATCACAGTCAATTGTTTTACTTGATATCAAAAGAAACAAAAGGTCAAAAAAGTTGCATGACAATGACCAAGGTCATGTATCCAGCAGTGGCCCTGAACTTGAAGAACCTCTGGCCTGTATTGTTTCCACAGTATAGAAGGTCAGAGTAAGACACAAGAAACTCTAGATATGGTGTGGCAGGAGGTAGGGGGGAACACAATATGACACAGACCATAAACGTGTAGTTTTTGAAAGACAAGCTTGCAAATTTTACTAAAACTTCCCCACTAAATATTTTTATTTTAAAATGCTGCAAAAGTTCTCTAGAGATTACCTTTTCTCTTTTATTGTAAAATGCTGCAAAAGTTCACTAGAGATTACCTTTTCTCTTTTCTGTTTGTGTGTTGCTTAGCCTGGCGCCTTACCACACAGGCTCTGTCTTGCCAGGCAGGCAGATCCCCCATAATGATAAATGCGATCTATTTTAAGAGTAACCACATTTCAAGGATATACTTTGACCTGTGACTCATCTGTGGAGACTCTGTGGAGAAGAACTTCTGAGAACATTTTGAAGGTTGAAAATGAACACAGGACCAGGGACCCTCAGCTGAATCTGAAGACCATATCGTGGTGATAGTAACTCCTAGTCACTACACTCTTGTGCCATGCCTGTTCTCTGGGGAAATTTGTGAAGGCGATTTGGTGCCATCCTAGGCTTTGCCCAGTGAGTTACCAGTGCTACCAACCAAGATCCTAACTTGAGTGAAGAGGCAGAGAGAGCAGGCTGGTACACACCAGGAAACAGGCTAATTTTAGGTCCAGGGACAGAGTGGGAATCATATTTGAAGGTGGTCTCTTAGACAGGAATCTTTGAAGATTCAGAGCTAATTGTTGGCATCTAAGGTTCTCCAAGAACCAGCACATAGAAGATGACAGGCCTAACGGAAGAGACACTGACTAGGAAGCTCTAGCAGGTACAGACGTGTAAAACTATTCTAGGCAAATAGGAAAACCATCTTTACCATAGTCCATTGAGGCATCTCTGCAGTCTGTCTCCACTTCACAAGCTACATTGACTGTTTGTGTGAGCCCTGTCTTAGAGTTTCTATGACCACATCAACTCTTATAAAGGAAAGCATTTAATAGGCATGGCTCATAGTTTAAGAGGTTTAGTCCGTTATCATCATGCTGGGGAAACATGGTGGCGTGCAGGCAGACATGGTGCTGGAGAAAGAGCTGAGAGTCCTACATCTTGATCCTCAGGCAACAAGAAGTGAACTGATCTAGGTGTCGCTTGAGCATAGGAGGCCTCAAGCTGGCCCCCACAGTGACACACTTCCTCCAACAAGGTCACACCTGCTTCAACAAGACCACACCTCCTAATAGTGCCACTCCCTATGAGCTTATGGGATGGGGAGGGGGTCAATTACATTCAAACTGCTGCTGGGGGATGGTCTGTAGGTCAAATTGCTCTGACTGGTCAATAAATAAAACACTGATTGGCCAGTGGCTAGGCAGGAAGTATAGGCAGGACTAACAGAGAGGAGAAAAGAAAGAACAGGAAGGTGGGAGGAGTCACTGCCGGCCGCCACCATGACAAGCAGTATGTGAAGACGCCTGTAAGCCACAAGCCACAAGCCACGTGGCAAGGTATAGATTTATGGAAATGGATTAATTTAAGCTATAAGAACAGTTAGCAAGAAGCCTGCCACGGCCATACAGTCTGTAAGCAATATAAGTCTCTGTGTGTTTAGTTGGTTGGGTCTGAGCTGCTGTGGGACTGGCGGGTGAGAGAGATTTGTACTGACTGTGGGCCAGGCAGGACCAGAAAAACTCTAGCTACAAGCTACCACAGCCCCTATATTCCAGTCCTTTTACAAAAGGCAGCTATAGCTTGACCAAAGAGTTCAGGAAAGAAAATGGACAGACAGACAGCAAAAACATGAACTCAAGGACTGACCAGATTATTCAGAATCCCATTCATCTCACTCTTCCTGTTAAAAACCAGCTGTGAAAATATAAAATTCCTTTAGTATTTTCTTTCCAGTCAATTTTGTGGGAGTTTTCTGGCTTAAAACTTCTAGAGAGAAGAAATTCAAAGTCAGAACCATTTAAAAGCTAGCCTCACAGTCAAGTCTGAGTAGGGCATACTGTTCCCTGCATTCGCGCCCTTGGCAGTAATGGCCAAGAACTTTTAGGTTCATTTCCCTTTCATTTTCACTCCATGAAACCCAGAGGTATGTTCTGGTGTGGGGCCAACTGGTACATTTATAGTTTGGCAATAAAAAGATGTGAGATAGGAAAAATAAAAATTCCCCCCGATTAAAAAAATAAACAATATAAAAAAAAAATGTGTGGGCGATCAACGCTAATCCGACGGACTTTATGTTGCAGCCCTGAAATCCGATGTCTGAATGTTGATGCAGAACAATGTCATTAGTGGGACGCTGGGCTGAGCATGAGAGATCACACACACTCTACTTGAAAAGGGGTGGAAAGGTGGTTAGAAGGAAGAGGGGGAGGGAACCCCAGTTTCTCTTTTCCTTACAAACAAAACAGAGTGCCGTAACACCCCCTCGGGTGAGTGAAAGTCAAGGCTAACCCCAGGTGCATTAAGTAGCCTGGGAGTCCAGGAATCACTAGGTGGGGAGTGGTGCTTCTCCTGCCCACTCGTGACCTTCAGCAAGCTGACACCTCCTAACCCAAAGCAGAGCCCCTGCACGGACCTGCTCTCTCTCCACACCGACCCAGGGAGGAGAGGGCCTGTGGGAGCTTACCTCTCCATGACCCCTTCCGATCCCATCAGCTCTGCTGAGCCACATCTGGGAGCCACATCTGGGACCCAGCTGAGCTCAGATGTTGGAAGGGCTTATCACACCCTTCCTCTGGGGAGTGCAGGGATGGGAGGTGAGAAATCACCAAGCAGGCAACCCCCTCTTATGAGATGAAGAACATGTGGAGAGTTAAGAGTAACCCCTGAGGCAGCAAACTTTCCCCAAAGTTTACGTCCCCTTTAGGATGGAAGAGCCCATCTGAACATCACTATGGGATAGTCCTGCTAGGAGGTAGGCCTGCTGAGAAAAGGGTCTTTCCTAGCACGTCAAAACTGCCTAGTACGATGCCTGGCAGAAGGTAGAGATTCAATACTTTCTTGTTAAACAAATGCAAGGATGAGTGATGAGTGCCTTGACCACGGTCCACATGTGGTGGACACCTATCACCTCGCTTTCTTCCATCTCTGCTCCCCTTTTCTTAATCAAGGCCTCCTGCTTATGACCCTGCTCATGACCTCTGTTTCCTAACACTGGGAAGATGGAGACCATGAGGAGTTATCTGTGCTTGTGACTGGGTTCAGGCTGCGCTTTCTCCCAGGGGTAATCACCTCCTCAGGCTTATGGAACAAAGGACTCCAAAATGAGAAGGCTTCAACAACAACACTTATTTGGTTGCCATGTTAGAGTACAGAAGCCCACAGTCAAGGTACCCACAGAGTTGGGTCCTGGTAAGACCTCTCTCCTTGTCCTACAGACAGGAGGATGCCTTGGCATTTGGCTGTGTGTGTGTGTGTGTGCTCACTTGGCCTTTGTTTATGCAAAGAGCAAGAGCTTGTCTCTGGTGTCTCTATAAGGACACTAATCCTGAGATATCAGCATCTCACATTATGACTCTATTTAATTTCAGTTACCTCATTAAGGCCCTACCTCCAAATCCACTCACCTTGGGGGTTGCAAGTTCACCCAACAAAGCTGGAGAGAATGAGTTCAGCCTGCAACCTGAGGCAAGAGAGGCTGTGCCCGGGCCCCTACATAGACTTCCTCTAGTTGTCCCTAAAGCATGTCTCTAGATCATGAGAATCTGAAAATCATAGGCATGCCTGCCCACAGCTGAGGTAGGGGCCACCTTCCAGGCCACATTTCATCAACTGGCTACCTGCAGCCCCAAAATTCCGGAGGAAGATCATGTCTCCCTTCCCCAGAGAGTGGCTAAGAGACAGTTGTTTCTGAGGGCCGTGGAACTCAAAATGCCAGTTGGTTCATGTTCACATGTCCCCTTGTGGTGTGGGAAGGCACCCTTGAGGGGCAAATGCAGGCAGTTTATGATCCGGTAATTCAGGGCCAAGACTGGGGTCCGCTCCTTGCATAACGTGCCATGAATATGGTTCAGACTTATTGCATACTTTCCTAGCTTACTGTGGACCTTTTAGCCCTGCAGGCATGATGTACACCTTCTTTTGTTCTCATCTCCTTGGGCAGGCCACAGGTGGAGGGACCTTACCCTCCCCTTTGCTCCGGGCGTTTCCTATGTATGCTGGGCATCCCATTGTATTATTTCTTATTCCATCACGCTTTCACTTTTGAATGTGTCCTGATTGGAAACAATAAATTCTATCCTCCCTTTGGCTGTGAAATACAAGTGCTCAGACAGAAGTTGTGGGGATAGAGCAGTGGAAGGAGTCTGTAGCAATGGGATAGCTGTTCATCTGTCCCTCTGCGCTGGCTGCAGCAGGTACAAGGTGCTTAGGCACACTTCCTCCCGGAGGAACTTGCTGCTTATGTATAAGACACAGGACTCAAGCTCCCTGGTCTCTGGAGAAGAGTACAGGAAGGTGAACAGCTGTAGCAGAGCACCTAATTAATCAAGGCCAAATGCACGGTAGGGATGGAGGATGAAATACGACTTTGTCCACAGAATTCTCCAGACGACAGCTTCGCAGCTGTAGCATGGGAAAGGCTGGCGAACCAGCTCAACAAACTATAACACAGAAGAATGAAAATTCTCACGAAGTTACAAAACAATAAATAAAAAGGTCCTCTAGTGCCTCACCCCCCTGCCCCGGGCCCCCAGGTTAAGGACTGAGAAACGGCTTGAGGCATTTTCTTAATTCCAAGTCCTATGTCCATTTAACACTCCTGTCACTTTGCTTCTGGGGACAGAAGAGCTGGGGAAGCTGGAAAACAGGTGGGACCGTCTGGAGCATGTGCTCTGACCTTTGACTGACTGGTTGGGTCAGCTCTCACCTTGTAGCTTCCCTCTTGCTCCCTCAATTCCCTTCGCCAGATGCTGAGGTCTGTGTGTCCTGATCTCATGACCTCTCTGAAGCTCTGTCGCCATCTTTGGCAGTCACTCACTCCATGTGCTGATCTCCGCTTGTAGGAAACGGCTGCCATCAAGTTGCAGAGGATGGCTCAGAGCCCTGAGTTTTCAGGGAGCCCCCAAATCATTCCCCTGTTCTTGTAATGTCATCCAGTCATTCTTATTGTAATTTTAATATTGTTAATATTTAATTCTGAAAGCAAATAATGTATTCACGCAGAATAGCATTTAGAATGTATGCAGTTCCTCTACAGAGTTGTGTATTTTCTTCAGAGATGTTTGTTCTCCCCTGTTCTTCATGATTTTCCTTTAAAAAGCACAAAATGGAATATAAAAGATATATTGTCTTTCACTGAAAAAAATTTAGTGTTCTTGAGAACTTCATAAATGAGCACTGCATCTATATCATGGCCATCCTTCCCTCCCCTGAAACGCTAGTGTGTCCCACCCTTTCCTCCCAGTTATCACTTCTTCTTATTAGTGTTACATATACTAACATATACATATATTTAGCACTGCTCATGTGTATATGCATACAGCCTGACCACTTGAGATTAGACAAGAAGGAGCCCTGTCCTTGGAGAAAACTGCTTATCTATCTATCTATCTATCTATCTATCTATCTATCTATCTATCTATCTATCTCTCACTGTCTCTGTCATCTCTCATCAGCTATACCTCTTAATCTAAGAGTAGAATCATGTGGAATTTTCCCTGTCCACAATGGTATGTCAACCAGTATTGTTATTATGCTGGTCTTGTTTAGGCAACCATGCTGTTGAGATTTCATGGGTGCATTTTCCCTGTTGTAACTACAGAACACCATCGAGCAGTAAGAATTTTTAAAAATATATTTATTTTACTTTATAATATACATATACATATTTATATTTTATGTCTTTTATATGAATGCATGTCTGTACATTGGTACCTGAGAGCTAGAACAGGCCATAGGTCTCCTGGAACTGAAGTTATAGAAGATTGTATGTCACCATATACACGCTAGGAAACAAACCCCGGTCGTCTGCAAGAGCAACCAGTGTTCTTAAGCATTGAGCCATCTCTACAGTCTAAAGCACTCTCTTAAAAATAAACTTTTCTTTAGAATAGTTGCAGATTGGTAGAAAAGTTGCAATGATAATATAAAGAGTTCCCATGATCTCCTTCCCTCAGCCTCCTTTAGTAACACCTTATTAAGATATGTAACAATTAATGAAATAATATTGATATGTTATTATGCATGAAACTCATTCAGAATTGCTTAGTGGGTTTTTTTTTCTGTTGTTGGTTACTATCTAAACTAACACATTAAATTTCATTATTGTGTCACCTTATGTTTCTATTGTCTAGAATTTCTCACCTTCCAGTGTGTCTTGATCTTGGCAGTTTGAAGAGTATTGACCAGGCATAAAATTAATTTCATCTTGTCTTTCAAATATGATTTCTCAGAAAATTTTTTCTCATTTCAGATTAGAGTTCAAGGTTTTTTAACCAGAGAGATGAAAGACCTCTACCAGGAAAAAATTTAAGACAATGACGAAAGAAACTAAGAATCACACTAGAAGAATATAAAGAACTCCCATCCATGCTCACAGAGCAGCAGGATTAAACTGTGCAAATAACTATATCACCAAAATCACTCTAAAATTCAAAACAATCCCAGTCAAAATTCCAGTGATATTCTTTACAGAACTAGGAAAAAACAACCCTAAAATTCATTTGGAAACACAAAAGACCTGGATAGCCAAGAAATCCTAAGAAAAATGAATAATACCAGAGGCTTCACAATACTATATGACAAACTCAACTCTACAACAGAACCATAGTGGAAAAATAAACACACAAACATGCAGGCCAAATTAATGATGAGAGAGAAGTCCTAGGTGTAAACCCACACAGCTACAGCCACCTAATTTTGTCTCAAAAATATACATTAGGGAAAAGATAGCCCCTTTAAACACGGGTGCTTAGAAAAGATATCCACATGTTGAAGGATGAAATTAGTATCAACATCTCTCATCCTGCTCACAATGAAAGCAACTCAAAATGGATCAAATGCTTTAATATAGGATCTAAAATGCTGAAAATATAGAGAAAACACTTGAAGATAATAGTTCATGTAAGAACTTTCTGAAATGGACTTCAATAACATAGTAAATAACCCTAAGAATTAGTCAACGAAATTCCATGAAGTTCAAATTCTTCTTCATAGCAAAGGAGACAATGACCAGAGCGAAGAGGCAGCTGCAGCATGGGAGGAAGTCTTGTTAATTGTACTTCAGACAGAAGCTAGCATCTAGAAGATACAGAGAACTTTTAAAAAATCAATTAAAAAACCCAAATATTCTAATCAGTCGATGGGCTAATAAACTAAATAGATAGCTCCTGAAAAAGAAAGGAAGAAAGACAAAACTACTTTTTTTTAAACGTTCGATGTCCTTAGCCATTAGAAAAGTGCAAATTGAGAGTTCCTTGAGAGCCCATCTCATCCCAGTCAGAATGACTATCACTGGGAAAGCAAATGACAGCAAATTCTGGTGAAAAGATGGGGGAAGTAACCTCTGTTCACTGCCAGTGGGATGTAAAGAGATACAGCCATTATGGAGGTCAGTGTGGAAATTTCTAGAAAAATTTAAAATAGTTAGCATAAAACTTGCATATACCACTCCTTGGCGTATCCCCAGAGGACTAATCATGCCACAGAGATGCTTGCATATCCATGTTAATTGCCATTCCAATCACAACACGAGAAAGTTCAATCAGTCTAGAAGTTCATCAGCAAATGAATGGATAATAAAAAAAAGTGGTCCACATACACAATGGAATGTCATTCCACTCTTTAAAAAAAAAAGAATTATTCATAGGAAAATGGATGAATCCAAAAATTACATTAAGCCCAGACTCAGAAAGACAAGGACTGCAAATTTTCTCTCATATGTGGACCCTAGCTTTTAATTTTTCATGTGTGTGTGTATGTATTTTCATCTGTGTGTATGTATAATGCAATTTTTGGTCTGTGTATATATTTATGAGTTCATGTGTGTGCATGTGCTTGTGGGTATTTGTAAGTATGACTGTATAGATCATAAAATTTAAAAGGGACTACATATGGGGGGTTAAGGGAAAAGGGGTCTAAAGTGGGAAGAGACCAAAGAGGTATTACCTGTGATATGAAGGTAAAAACAGGGCTATTAGGGGGAGATAGAGGACCAGAAGGAGAGGGCAGGAGAACGGGAGAGGATCCATTAGAAGAAGGTGTATATGAAAATGCCATAATGAAATCCATTTTGTATGCTAGTTTTTAAAACTAGTTTAAAAAATAGGAGAAAAAAAAAACTACGGTTCCTGGTTTTGCATTACTACTAGAGATAAGATGTCATTTTCACAACTATAAAAATGACTGACAGCTTCTAGATAAGCTTTGCCTATCTGTGAATTTACATCTTATTTCTCTTTGCATATGAATATGAAAGTCACTAGGTACAGTCATATACCGCATCCTTAAATGGTTTAGTTTTATGTAAGTGTTAAAGATGAGAAATGGTCTAATGTTTGGAAGGCCCAGGAGGTAAGTGCTGAAGAGACCCCACCCCCACCACCACTACCGCCATCAGCTGTCACTCTCTCTGACTTCTGGCAGGGTAGGACACTGCTGGAATTCTGGTGGGTGTTACAG
This sequence comes from Peromyscus maniculatus bairdii, assembly GCF_049852395.1. Taxonomy (NCBI): domain Eukaryota; kingdom Metazoa; phylum Chordata; class Mammalia; order Rodentia; family Cricetidae; genus Peromyscus; species Peromyscus maniculatus. The sequence goes on along the minus strand of NC_134864.1, from coordinate 41,274,212 downwards.
GAGCTCTCCACCCACAGCCTTCCTGTGGCTCCTCCCTGTGAGCTCACTCTCTGTTCAGTGACTGCCTAGGAAGGAAGTCAGGACCAGGTCAGGTCCCATCCCTCCATCATAACAGCAGGATGTTGGGGCTGCACATCACCGTAGACGTCATCTGTTGCAAAGTCCTCATTTTACAGTGGGAGGCATGAGATGTCCAAGGTCACACAGCTGGTGAGAGCCAACGCCTGTGCCAAAGTCCATGCCCTTCACTTTTCAGTCTGGGCACTCTCCATGGTGTCTGCCTCTGCTTAGAGTCCAGCATCTGCCTTCAGTGAAAACCTGGAAATTTCACTTAAACTGAGCTCCAGACAGAGCAAGTCTAACTGGGATGAAGCTTTCCCACCTTGAAAGAGAGCATTAACCCAATGGGAGATGTTGCTGATGTGGAACTAGGGACAATCACGGAAGGTGTTGTCATGTTAATAAATGTCAAAGTTGCATCTGCCTGCCACACACAGTAAGGCAGCAGAGCAATGCTAATCATTTAAAGGACATCTGAACATTTTACTAATTACAACACCACCAGCAGGGTCCGCTCTTGGGAATTTTCATTTCTTTTTCACTGAAAGATAGAAGCGGTCAGGTGGACAGGGTTGCTCTCTGAGAACTTAAATCTTACCTCCCTGCTCCTGGGTAACCACAAACCACATACGACGACCTCTCCTCTTGTTTGGCCACACCTGCCTTCTCCTTTTCTATGTTGTCCTTCCTCCTTCTTTCTTTATCATCTCCTATGTGGTCCCTTTCCCTCCCAGAGCCTCTCTGCTGTCTTTATTTGTATAACAAAGGGACTACACCAGGAAAACTCATGAGTTCCTCTTTTTGTCTGGAGATTTTTTTTTTTTATTATTTCTCCGGCAACAAACCAGCTCTAGTCAGAGGGGCCTGAGAGCCTGATGGTCTTTTTCTTGAAGATATATTTAAATAGGTGCACTTTTTTTTCTTTTTTCTTTCTTTCTTTCTTTTTTTTTTTTTTTACAAAAATGTGGTAAGCTCCTGTACCAGTTTATTTCATGTCAACTTGTTATGAACTGGAGTCATTTGGGAAGATGGAACCTTAATTGAAAAGAAGCCTCCATCAGATTGGGCTGTAAGCAAGACTATGGTACATTTTTTTTGACTACTGATTAATGCGAGAGGGCCCAGCCCTCTGTGTGGTGCCACATCTGGACAGGTGGTCTTAGAATGTATAAGACAGGCAGCTGAATTTGAGCCTTGGCTGTAGGGCAGTGAGTAGCATCTACCCATGGTTTCTGCTTCAGTTCCTGCCTCCAGATTTCTACCTTGAGTTCCTGCTCTGACTTCCCCTCATGTTGGACTATAAGCTATAACATGCAATAAACCTTTTCCTCCCCATGTTGCTTTTGGTCATGGTGTTTCATCATAACAACAGGAGACAAAGTAGGACTTTTCACTAGCTGGTTTTGTCCAGGCTGCAGCTAAATCCCTAGAAGGGTCCAACTCCTCAAACGAAGACCTACATCAAATGTAAAAGTCATCTAGAAGAGTAGAGTCACCAGGGGCCTCAAAATCACATCACAACTATACCAGATGTTAAGTGCAAATAACGTTGTTGTTAAAATGCTAGTTTGTTTTTAATTGTTGGTATAGTCACTGTCCCAAGCATCCTGTGTCAGCCTATTAGGAACTTTTCTCATTCACCTCATTGTGTGTGTGTGTGTGTGTGTGTGTGTGTGTGTGTGTGTGTGTGTGAGAGAGAGAGAGAGAGAGAGAGAGAGAGAGAGAGAGAGAGAGAGAGAGAGAGAGATCCTCCACCCCAAACAGTATGAGATGATACAGCACCCAACCCTGAATAATTGAGACCAAGAGCAATTTATTAGTCACCTATGCCTTCGGGACCATGTGAGGATTGCACTTAGGAATAGATTGAGTGAGTGGGAGCTGTGTGAGGCAGACTTCACAGAAAGAAGAAGACGGCGTGCCCCCTTGCTCCCACAGAAAGAAGTAAATGGTCTGTTTGAACATTTGGTGGGCTGGCAAGGAACTAGTGTGCATCAGTTGAAACCTAGGTAATTCCCAGTTAAGAAACAACTGTGTAGAGGGAGCTTTTGCCACCAGCTGTGGAGTAAATCTAGCAGGATACTGCGAAGCTTGAAGGGACCCACTGATGCTCAAAGAAGTCAAAGCAAGACAGGAAATCATAGGTCTTACAGCAAAACTCTCCACCCCCTTCACAATCTAAGCCCTAACTGGAGTCAGGAGCTCCCCATAGTCAGCAATGAAAGTCTGAGTGGCTGCTGGAACAGGGTATCCAGACTCCAGTGACCATTAGATGGGGGCAACACCTAGACTTGGTTACTTGTTGGCTGCTGTGACTATCATCCCGGCCATAACCATTGATACAGCATCACAGGGTACTTTGACAGGGTCGTTTTCTCTCTTGCTTTCCCAAAGGCTCCTGGGACGCTCATTCTGCCTGTCTACTGTATAATTACTTGGCCTGAAGAATCTCTTCCCACCTTTACTCAAAACTTAGCTCACCCAGTGATGGCTAGGAAGCAAGTGAATGCACTACTATGTCACACCAAGGTGTTACTTTTACACTTGCTATTTGCAGAGAGGTGTGTGTTTTAAGAATAGGCTCAACCTTTGTTTAAAGGAAAGGATTGGTGAAGTGTCATCCACAGGCCAAAGTCACCATCCCTCTGTCCATTCACAGTTCCAAGCAAAGAATGGTATTCAAGTCTTTAAATGCTAAAAGATCGCAAGCAACATGTATGTGATGGACACTATACATAAAGACTAAAGTATCTCTCATACAGCCCTTTATTGGAAAAGTTTTCTGAACCCTGACTTGAAGTTAAGATGGTAAAATATCAGTGCATTCCCAATAGGTTAGGGATTATGGAATACAGGCTCTCAACTGGCTAAGGGTGAAATGCAAAATCAGAAGGAAGAATATATTAAATGCAGTGTTACACATAACTTTGTCAACTTTGTGCAGTCCAGAATCACCTAGAGAGAGAGTTTTGATGAGGGATTGTCTATATTGGGTTAGCCTGTGGGCATGCCTGTGAGAATTGTCTTGATAAAGTTAATTAATGGAGGAAGGGCCCACTGCAGGTGGCACCATCCCCTAGGCAGGATTCCTGAATAGGGAACTAGAGCTTACCACAAGAAAGCAAGCATGTATGGGTATTCATTTCTCTTTGCTTCCAATTGTGGATGTGACATGGCTTGCTGTTTCAGATTCCTTTCACCTTATCTTCCCTGTTACCACGGACTGTAAGTGTTAGCTCTGAACTAAAATAAGTCCTTTCTCCTCTAAGTTGTCTTTTGTTGGGATATTTTATCACAACAGAAATGAAACTAGCAAAGCTAGAGTAGAAAGTTGACACCAATAAAACAAAGAGGGTTGTTGGCAGCCAGTGGCCAGAATCCAAAGCCGGAAAAAACATAGGAGTCAACAATAGGTTAGAGCAGGAGGGGTGACCCTGGGAGAGTGGCTAGACGCCCCTCTGGTGGGTGTCATTTTCTTCAGAAGCCCATCAGAGACACAGGCAGATGCAGGTGGGATTCACAACAGTGAAGGAAAAATCTCGGAAATCAGACCTCCTCAAGGACATAACTCTGATCCCTTCTACTCTCATATGCTTATGGAAAGAAGAAGACTGGAAAGTTTGGCTGATGTCTTCAAATCAAAAGATCGTTTTCACTGAATGTTAAATACCAGGGAAATTGGTGAAGGATGTGATGTGGGAGTGAGATAAAGAAAACAGGTTACAGCCATGAAGGAACAAGGAGGTGAATGGTAAAAGTGAGTTTCTGGAGGCCTGGAGTTTCCCTAGAACCACCCACCGGAAAGTGACGTACCCACAGGCAGGATCTTCCTGGCATCTGGGACTCCATCGTGGCACTTCTGCCCTCATGGAACCCTGACACAGAGTGCTGAGCAGCCAGCTCCTGCCAAGTTTCATGGCCTGGCATTTCCACTACGTGCTCACACGCATCTTTGTTTCGGAGGAAGGAGTGGAGGGTGGGGTGTTCTGGTCTGGGACACAGTGGGTGGTAAGAGTTTCCGAGAAGCTGAGGACAGGCTGATTGGCTCAGTTGCTTAGGGCATGCTATCAACAAGGCCAGGTCATATCCCAGTTTCCTACCGCACCCCACCAGCAGTCTCCGTTCTGGGGTCACAAATTGCAGTCCTCATCAGAAAATGGGGGTGGGGGAGAGTGTAATGGTTAACTCTCTACAAACCCACCTCTGACGAAAACAGAATTTGGCCAACGGATGGAGGTCTCTTGATGTTCTATTGTATATCATTGCTCACTCATTTGGGGTATGAATACACAGAGTGTGTGTGGAATATATAGTGGAATCTACATCCATTAGTTTGGGCTGATCACAGACCACCTCAAAAACGGAAGGCATAAATAGCAACCGCTCATGTAAACCTTGACTGAGCAGTTCAGATATGGGCCCGCCCAGATGATCTTTACCGAGTTTCTACAAGCATCTTTAATTGGCTGGTGGATCCGCAGATGGTTAGAGGGTCTATGATGGCCCCACTTCACTGTCTGTCTATCACTGAGCTGCTAGCCGGGGCACTAGGGAACACAGGACTTATGTCTCTAATTCTCCAACAGATTATCCTGCATTCATTCGCAAGACCGATGGCAGAGGATGCAGGACATCAAGAGGGGGAAATATATGCACAGTTCATTGTAAACATTTTAAGAACATCTTTATTTAGGGATACACAGGTGTCCTGGTGCATATGTAGAGGGCAGAGCACAACTTGCGGGAGTCAGTTCTCTCCATGCTGTGGATCTTGGAGATCAAACTCGAGTTGCCAGGCTTGGCGGCAGAGACAGGTGCCTTTACCTGCTGAGGCCTACATTGGTCCCTGTATTGGCCTCTTGCGTTACCAGAATAAAGCTGAAGAAAAGACTCAGTTGCAAGCTGGGTGGTGGTGACGCACGCCTTTAATCCCAGCACCCAGGAGGCAGAGCCAGGTAGATCTCTGTGAGTTCAAGGCCAGCCTGGACTACCAAGTGAGTTCCAGGAAAGGTGCAAAGCTACACAGAGAAACCCTGTCTCGAAAAACCAAAAAAAAATAAAATAAAAAAATAAAAAAAGGACTCAGTTGCTAAAGTTATTGCCACACAAGCCTGAAGACCTATGTTGAGATCCCTAGGAAGTATATAAAAGGCTGGGTGCGGTGGCACACGCTTGCAATCCTAGCACTGGGTAGACAAAGGCAGAAGTGTCACTAGCTCCCATTGACCAGCTGATCTTGATCTGTCAGTGAGCTGCAGGTTTAGTAAGAGACTTTGCTTCAAACAGCAAAGTGGAAAGCAATATAGGAATACGTCCAACGATGACCTCTGTCCCTTTCAAATGCACGAGCATGTGCGCGCGCGCGCACACACACACACACACACACACACACACACACACACACACCTTTAAAAAGCTATCAAAACGCTGGCTTTGATTTATTCTAGAAGCAGAAGTGGTGAGACAGCATCAATGCATTTTAAATGAATGGTGGATACTTTAATATGAAAACAATATTGAGTGCTCGGCTCCTATTACTTCATTTTCTCCTTTGAGGTAGTCAACAGGGAAGTGCTTCCAAAGCAGAGCCAATCCTCTGACTCCATATTTACATCACATCAAACATAATCATGACTCACACTCACATGCTTTGGGGGTTTCATGCCTGTGCCAACAAAGCCACCATTGGTTAAAGAAACAAAACAAACAAACAAAAAAACACTTCACTAGAATTTCTTCTCTCAAGCTCACCGAGTCTTGGCAGCACAGAGCAAGGGACTCAATAGACACTCCTTCCCACGACACCTGAACAGGAAGTGGATTTGGCTCCGATCTCTCAAGTGACTCAGGTGAGTGGTCGAGCTGGGTACTTTTCAGATGACAATTGACATTGGCTTGCAAAATGGATGATCCAGTTGTGTCCATGGCAAGGTGGTATCTGTCACATGATCTTTTCAGGGTTGAGATTTTGGCCCTTAGACACAGTGTCCTTCCTCCATAGTTTTCCTGAAAGATCAGCCATACCTGCTTCCTTCCGTTCCCATTTTCCCCTATGGACAAGAGGCTTGCATTTCATATTTTCTAAGACCCTTCCTGTCCTAGAAATGTATGATACCACAACACACTGTTCCTGAGGAGAGCATTTTACCTATAACCAATGTCAATTTCTTACTCTCAAAACAAAGCCCTGCCTTTTCCACTACCTCCTGCTCTGTGAGGAGACTGTGTGATGCCACTCAGCAGCAGATTGATTCCTTTGGAAGTGGAGGATCCAGGGAGACAATAAGCATTCTATTCAGGACCGGAACTCAGACTCAAATACTGCGAGGCTGGCTCTCAAGCCTTCATGCACTATAAATTTCATCATTTATGCATTGACTTTCCCCAGCAGGAAAGAGACCAGCTAAAGTAGCATGTAATATCCTTCCTATTCCCATGCAGCTGTCTGAGGCTTCTCTTTCCTCTGGTCAAATCTGATTTGTATTTCTTCCTGGTTAATACCCCTGGAGTGCTCCAGCTTTCTTTCCGCCTGACTGTAACATAAATAAAAGTGTGTGACCTTGCAAGAGTAAGCAGACTCTCAGAGTCAGCAGGGACTCGATGCTCGGACAGGACAAGGCCTTCTGTCTCCCCACTTCCCAATCTCATTCTTGCCATCTCACAAATCCTTATGAAGGCCTCCAGGGGTAGGGGGGTGATCTCCTCCCCACCCAATCCTGATGGCTCCAGATGCCCAACCTTTCACTAAAGGGCTCTGCAGCTGCTTCTAGTTAGGCGTCTTTGTATGCCATTTGCAGACCTGCTTATGTACTCTGTGTGTGTGTGTGTGTGTGTGTGTGTGTGTGTGTGTGTGTGTGCGTGTGCGCGCGCTCTGTCTCCATTTCTCCAGCTGCCCTGGGTCCCATCAAACACAGCTAGAGTCATTCTGAACCTCAAGCATAGATATCGCAAAGCAGCACAATGTTCAAATTCAGTAAGCATTTACCAGGGTTCTGTTTCATAGAGCATGCTCTCTGTTCCTAGACAGGAGAGAAGACAGACTTCAACAGAGCTGAATGATCTTATGAATGTCTCCAGATTACGAGTCAATTCCCGCCTTTTCATCATGCAGGGAAATAAGATTGTAACATGGATACTACAGGTCTTTTTTTTTTTTTTCTGTCCCCTTGAGGACTAATTGGAGACTTATCCCTGACTACTTTATCCAGTGTGTGTGTGTGTGTGTGTGTGTGTGTGTGTGTGTGTGTGTGTGCAGGAGTGCAAGCAAACATGGATGCACATTTGTGCATGCACATGGGGAGGCCAGAGACAACCTCAGGTGTCATTCTTTAGGCGTTGTCTATCTCATTTCTTGAGACAGGATCTTTCACTGGGACCTGGATCTCATCATTTTGGCAAGGTGGTGGCCCAGGGAGCCCCACAGATCTGTCTGTGTCTGCCTCCCCAGCACTGGAGTTAAAGGGTGTGCTACCATGGCCAGCTTTGATGTGGGTTCTGGGGTTCTGAACTCCAGATTGCATGCTTGCACAACAGACGTTTTTTTGACTGAGCCATCTCACCAAGCGCTTTACCCATTCCTTTTCCCATTCAGTCTATAAACAGAACACAACTCAGAGGCCTATAGGGGAGACAGTGTGTGCTCGCTACGTCTGATCACATCAGTGTCTCTTCCGGCCAAAGGGCCTGACTGAGTTATAAAGGGGCTCTTTAACTTGCCTTCGATGTCAAAGATCAGTATGAACGTGGGGTGAAATCACCAGTGTTCATGACAGGGGAGGGACCCTACGTCCACACCCAACACATCATCCTAAATGGCAGGCTTTGACACAGCCCCATTAGTGAGACATGTCACTGCCTAGATTTATAATTAGTGCTGCAAAAATTCAAATGCTTTGCTTCTCAAAGGTCAGTCAGCGGCTTCGCTGACATCCTATAAACCAGTTTGGAAAACCTCACTGTCTAGACACATGCTCTCCATTCTGCCAAGTGGCAATTTTCTAATTTTATCATCCCTCCTTCACTTATTAGTTGGCTTTTGAACATAAAGACAGGCTTTCCCTCCTTCCCATTTAGTTGTCCATGGCCTCAGCTTTCAATCGAGAGGCTATAATGTTTAAAAACAATAATTTACTCTCTTATCCAATCCATCTCAGAGTTGGCCAAAGGAAGCTCCCACAAGCTGAAACCTCTGTGCTTTTCCCCATCTTTTTTTGGGGGGGGCATCTTGGGTTAGTTTCTAAAATAAAAAGAAACTGCGGGTTTGACTCTTACTTCTCCTCCTCTGGCTATGGAACCCACCATCTCTTCAAATAATTTAAATCTTTCCTTGTAGAGAATGTGTTTAGGAGCCAAGACTGGATGCTTGTTGCCATGATTCATTAGTGTTAGACCTATTAAAAAAGACAGAGCTAGAATATAAACACACATATACATACACGCGTACACAGACACACAACTCTGATTTCTAACCAGGCTCATCAATTGGTCTTTCTGGAGGTCTATGTTCAAAGTGCTGTGAGCTCACTCTGAGAGCTCCAGTGCTAACTTGATACCATTGGATTCTTGGTGTCCTTTATCATTAACAAGTATAGAATGACCTGTAAAAAATGAAAACACTGTCTAGATTGTGTTTGCTCCATGCTAAAATTCACAGAGAGTAGTTTCAATCTTGCCGGCCCAGCCTACCCACACCTCCACGGAAAGCAAGTCTCACTCAAGGAGCCCACTGGATGGTTAGAGTTTCACTTATTGACTGAGAGCCACACAGTCAACAAACACTGAGTTAGAGCCTCCTGGAGCATCAGGCTTGGGCACAAGCCCTGTTTCCCTCTTGGATTGCTTGGAGGCATTTCCCTGCAACCTTGTTTAAGTCATCTGCAGTCTCATTCCTGGGGATCTGGTACTGACAGAGAAGACAAAGTGCACCTTTAATGACATCCCAAGTAAACACAAGTGAACGTTTTCTCATTTCCCTGAAGTTAATCCAAGAAACCAGTCATATAAATATCTCCATTCCCATAAACAAAATTACCCACTTATTGCAAGAGTGTTATCTCCCAGGGCTCTCCACATTCCTATGGCTTCTCTACCCCCATGTTTAGGCACAAAGACCTTTCTTCTCTTCCAGTAAGCCCTGATCCATCTTCCTTCAAAGGCTCTCCAGTACCTGTTTCTCTGAACGCACAGCGGAGCCTGAAAGAGTGCCATAGCCACAGAAGTTTATTTCACATCTGCCAAGTTCTCACATTCTCCATCCTCCATATTTAAAAATATTTACCTAATTAAATTTATAAGTGGGAAACTGAGCAACATATGGAATTAAGGAAAGGAATGAAGAGGGAAAATGGGCCATTCATTCAACTTTTCTCAGCTGCTGTTCCTGAACTGGGAGACTTGGCTGAGCTCTGATGGAATGCCATGCAATAAAATCTCCATAGGATGCCAAATTTAGGTCCAGTATGAAAAGAAAACAAAGTTCCTCCTACAAGACAAACGATTCCATTTGGAAATGGGAGGGACATTTTTTTAAGTCCTACATTAACCCTTCATAATGAGAGTTTCCATAGGCCAAGAATAGGTCCACCTTTTGGAGAGCTACTTAGTGGGCAATGCAGAAAAGTTCCAAAAGCTTTCATTTTCCTCAATAGGGACCTGTTTCTCCTGAAGGCTCCACTGTCTCTCCTTGGACAGAATCCACTTCACCATATCCTGTCTAGATGGAGAATGCACATGAAGTGGAGGGAAGGGGGGGCAGTGCCAGGTGCCAGAGGTCTTACATAACGCGCTCAACTCTTTGCTCCTTAGACTCTATCCTTCTCAAAGTTGGCTCACAAAAATGTCCAGCTCCTTGTACCGGGATCGCCCAGTGGACTCACCTCGCTAGGAATCTGGGTAGATGCTTTCTCAACACGTGTAAGTTGTAAGTCATAATGAGTGGGCCAAGACTTCCGATGACTGGAGTGTTGTGCTGCTCAGCTCTGGTCCAGTTAACTTTGATCATTGATTTGTCACTCTGACACGGTGATAACATTTGAGAGGGCACAAAAGGCATTTACTGAAGCAGCTCATTCCATAACATTGGGAACTTAGAGCATGACTTATTCACATCTTGTAGAACCAGGAACCAAGTGCTTAGCTGGAACTAAAGCTGATATCACCTTACAGGCCCACCCCTAGCAACCTGTTCTACTAGCAAGGAAAGTCCTAAAAGTTCCCCAACCTCCCCCGACCACTGGTACCCAAACTGGGGATACGTTGTCCAACATATGAACCTCATTTCACATTCCAATCACAATAGCAACAGCCTATGTATATGGTTTTGTTCTATTCTTACTTTAAAGGTGATAACTATGTGCCTCAGGAAACTAAGACAGACCTGGGCACTCTGGGGCAATTATTGGTCACACTGTGCTGCAAACTTCTTCAAATGGCAGTTACTAACCAGGTGATACAGATATCTATGCCCTCAGCTGCTTGGCTGGCTGGAATTCCAGTTCTTTGAAGTGTTTCTTCATTATCACTATTTCAGAGAGGCTGTTAGAACCATGAATGGATCCTGCTCCATCTCCTCTAAGCGCTGAAGGAGCCCAGATGCTCTGTTCAAAATAAAACCAACACTGAGGTTTGGTGCCAGGCACACAGGTGATCCTCCAAGCAGTGAAGCGATCTGCAAATGAAGGTGACCTTGAGATGGCAAAAAACATGGGTCCATCTCCCCACGCCCTATGCAGTGAACAATAACAACAACAAAAAATAGCTTCTGTGTTTCAGGTCACTGCTCAAATGCCAACATATGACCCTATTTATGTCAAAATAACTGCATGGCTTCCTTCTCAAGGCACACCTGCTCCTTTGGGTCCGGGTGAGTTCCAGCTCAAGCAACACCACGGTGTTTGTTTTCAGTACGTCTTTCTTCTGATTTAACTGAGGGGGTGGAGCCTTGTCCGTTAGTCCCTGTGGCCCCTTCCTTGGAGGGGGTTCATTCTCAGCAGCCCCACTCCCCTGGTCTGTGGGTTATCAGTGTTGGTTTTATTTTGAACAGAGCATCTGGGCTCCTTCAGCTAGGAGCAGTCTAGTTCCTGAGCATGGACTGGGGCAATGCTTATCTCTTCAGTCCTTCATGTATCCATAGCTACCCGAAGGAAAGGTAGACCAACCAAAGCCACTTGCCTAGACCGCCTATACTCAGAAGCAAACTTTGTACCTCAGAGTGTGCGGAACAATGGATTGGGGAGAAGCCTTCTGCTGTAGAATCAGTGCTGAAAACCCTCCAACCAATCAAGATATCTATACACTGTATAGAACAGTGTGTAGATCATAATAATCACTGTAGTCAGCCCAGCCTACTACAACCACAGAGTGGGTGACTTCAACATTAACGTTAATTTCTCACACTTCTGGAGGGCAGAAATCGAGAATCAAGTTGTCAGTAGATAGTGTTTAGGAAAGATCTTCTCATTACTTTTCAGATGTCTTCAACCTGTCATTCTGTGTGGCAAACATCTTCCAATGATGATTCCTTCTTTTAAGGAAGAAGGAACCATGTCTTCATGACATAAGCTCCCAAGTACCAATGCAGGGAAGGATGAGCTCAGCATATGAAATAGGGAACAGGAAAGCAAACATTCCTTTCCTGGAAACCATTCAGGTTCTGGGACCATAGAGGAGTCTGATAGTTCATTCAGCTGCAAGTTAGTTTATGAAGCATCTCTTCTGTAATGTCTATCAGGTTCTCTCTTCTGATTCATCTTTTTCCTACCCAAGTAGGAACTGACTAAAACACTTTCTGATAGATGAATGCCTTGGATTAGTAACAATTGTTTTGTGCTTCTTCTAAATGCTTCCAGTTTGACCATGGTCATTCTCATGATGATCAATACTAGCTGTGGTGGCAGTATTAAGAAGAGATAACACCTGACATCATCAATAGTCCATGATATTCCTGCAGTGATGAGTAATTAACTGAACTGCATTTGATAGTTTGGGATACTAATGCATTTATAAAGGAAAGCATATCACCTCAAGTGTCCCAGTGACTACAGGCCACATATAAATGGAAATGTAAGAGAGATTTTGTACAGAATTTAAAAACAGATCTGCTCAAAAGATCTATCCACTTTAGAAGCAAGGTTCCCAGGTTTAAAAGGCACTGGAGATGGAATTCAACATAGATGCTCCTGACAGCATACTGCTTTGGTATGTGCCTACAAATGTCTACTTTCTAACTTACTTAAATGCACGGAGAAATAATGGAAGTGAGTGGGTCTTGGTGGATGCTCTCTGTGCTCTGCCTTGGGCTTTGCAAAATAACTTGCTGCCCCCTCTCTTAGGAAAATGAATTACATTGTCAACAGGCTCAGCCTCCTTGGAAAGGAATTTTAACAATCATCACTACTTCAGCAGACCCCTGAGGGTCTCAGATGGTCTGTCTGCACCTGTGCTTTTCTCCCAGTGTGCCCTGGCCTCAAAACCCGGACACCTCAATGGGTGCTCTCCCTGGGAAACCCAATTTTACCCATCTTGCTGCATTTCCAGTTATATTGCACCTTCATCTGTCTGCACATTTCTATACAGACATGGAATTGTATTTAAAGTAGAAAATTGAAGAGGCAGGAGGGAAAAGCAGACATTATCTGAGCAATCTCCTTGGTTCCCCTGCCTCTGGGCCCTGCTGCCACAGCTCAGCCCTCTCTCCTCCCAGGCAAGCTTATCTGCTGCACCCTGAACTCTATCAATCTTCCTGCAAGGCTAATGCTCTCAGGACAGTGTTAACACTCAGCTCTCCTGGAGAGAAAACAGATTCTGTATGGTTCAGAGGCAGGCCTCTGGGGCCCCACACTGGCAACCAGACAGACCCTAGCAAGATGGGTTCCAGGTGGAAAGAGTGGTCGGGGAGAAATGGGCTCTGGGAACTCCGAACTCTAGTGTCAGAGCGAAGCAAAACAAATGAAATCCAAAGCCAAATACTGACATGCAGAAAGCAAATCCAGCCCAGGCGACCACCAGATAAATATCTGAGCCATTCTGGGACAGCCAGGTTTACATTTGGGGTTCCGATCCACCACACAGCAGTTAACTGATCAGTTCTTCTCACTGAGTAGTGATGGAGCCTGAACTCAGGACCTCGCACATGCTGGGCAAGCCCTTCACCAAGGCGCTACATTCTTAGTCCTGTTTGAAAAGAGTATATGGCGCTGGTGGCTGGTACTAGATCCACACTGGTTACCGCATGGAAAGGTCACAGTCACGACAGAACCCATTGGTACCTTTTAGAGCTTTATTAGGAGGAGGAGGAGAAGGAGAGAGAGACAGAGACAGAGACAGAGACAGAGAGAGGCAGAGAGAGGCAGAGAGAGGTGTAGAGAGGCGTAGAGAGGCGCAGAGAGGCTCAGAGAGGGAGTGTAGGGGTGCACATTTGGCTTAGTCTGGGCTGCAGTGGCCCGCTGATGACGTAATAAGGCACCAGGCAAGACCCCCCCCCCCCCAAGCTGCACATATACAGAATCTTTACACTGTTTTTTTAATCTGAGTAAATATTTGGTGTTGTTTCACAGGTCTACACAGAACTGGTAAATAATTTTTTAGAGGGATAAGTATTGTAGAATGTATGTTTTGTCATGAAGGTACCTAAGACATTTCTCTTGGGTCGCTGTTGCATTTCTGCCTTACGTCAGAGCTGCTCTCATACAGACAACGGGGAGGCCAAGCGGGCCTTCCTGAGATCTTGCCTCAAGATCTTTTCTGACTTCCTATTGTCTCTAGATAAAGTAAGTGCTCTGAAAAGAACACTGTACTCGGGAGGCAGAGCCAGGCAGATCTCTGTGAGTTCAAGACCAGCCTGTTCTACAGAGCGAGATCCAGGAGAGGCACGAAGCTACACAGAGAAACCCTGTCTTGGGAAAAAAAAAAAAAAAAAAAAAACCACTGAATGGTGTCTGTTTTCTCTGATAATCTTGGTGCTTGCCCTTCACATTATCCCTGTCCCCTGCCTTGTCCCTTTGTTCAAAAATAGAGACTGATTGATGAGATGTTAATGTTGACTGTCAACTTGTCAAGCCTCCAGCTACACCTGCAAGAAGTGACCTTGAGGAGGTTAATTGAGGTGGGAAGACTCACCCTTAAAGTGGGTGGTTGCATTCCCTGGGCTGGGGTCCCAGGCTGCACAAAAAGAAGAAATCCAGATGGGTATGGACGTTCACCTGCCTCTTCTTCCTGTGTTAGTGTCCTGGAGAAGTCCCACATAAAAACACCATCTACGTATGCAATCAGCAAGAATGTTTATTATTCCAGTATACTGGGGCCGTCCATCCCACACAAAGGCAAGATGGTAATGACATTGAGAGAGACACACATACGTGCTCCTTTTAAGCACAGCTGAAGGGGAGTTCCTAGGGCAGTTAAGTCACCTTAGATATCTGATTGGCTCAAGCAAGTGGCAATCATATTAGTATATTCTAATTGGCCAGAGCTAGTTAGGGGCTGGTCAGGGCTACAGTTTTCCATTTGGGGGGCAGGCCTGGAAAAGTCCCAGGCTTTGTCCTTGTTTGGTTATTACCTTGAGTTTGCTGACTATGGAGGCTGGATCAGTGATCCAGGCTTGCTAAGTCCTGTCTCTCTTGTCCCTGTTGTCAGGGGCACCAGTGATTAATTGTCCTTTATCTGTGGCTTCCTCAGAAACTATCCAGTTTCCTCTTGTAGTTTCTGAGGAAACTACAGACTGAGGAAAAACGGACTGAGGCCTAGTTTTTAACTGAGTTAGTAGGGCAGGCTATGAGTTATTAGGCAGTCATGATATTTGCATGGCCCTCTCGCAGGACTATGAACACATGGAAGAGGTACCTCAGGCACCCACCACTAAGTCTTCTCTGCATGGTGGACTGACTGCACTGAAACTGTATGCCACAATAAACCTTTGCATCCTTAAACTGCTTCCTTCTGAACCCCCAGCATCACAGTGTCAGTTTATTGGATTTGAACCAACTCCAGCTTGCAAAGCCCTTGGTAGAGCTTTGTGCCTCAAGCTATAAGAATGGTAAAAAAGCAAAGTCTCTGACAGATTGGGTGGGTTTTCTGCACAAATGTCCAGATCCATTTTTTGACACCTGTACTTCCCTCAATCCCTGCAGCCCCTCTATTGTTTTAAGCTTCCTTTACTCCACACTCACACACTAGCTTCAGCAGGCTTTCTCCCCTAACAATGTCATGGAGTGACCTTGAAGAGCCACTTCCCCTGAGACAGATATAGTGACAACTCAGAGACTTCTACCACAATTTCCACAGAATTGGAAAATGTTACATCTGAAAAGAGAAATGCTGTTCAGGTCCAGCTTCAACCACTGTGACCACTTGGCCAGAGCCGGCAAACCTGGGGTCCTTCAGGTTCATAGGTGGCTGGTCATATTGTACCAGCTGACCCCAACAGAGAGCAATAAATACCAATGTTCACCGTGCTTTCTTTTCATTTGGTTCTGGGCCCCATCCTGTAAAATGGTGCCGCCCACATTTACAGTGGGTTTGCCCACCTCAATTAACTCTATCTAGAAACTCCCCCATGGAGACCTGTCTTTAAAGGATTCTAGATCCTGTCAAGTTGTCAATCAACATTAACTGTCACAAGTAGCATTAGGCCTTCATGCGAACTCAAAAATCATTGCACCAATAAAAGCAATTGTCAGAAAAGGAGGAGAAGATTCGGGAGAGTGAGAAGCTCAAAAAAAAAAAAAAAAGAATGTCATTGATAATTCAGAAAGAGAGCTTTTAAATGACTTGGATTACAGATATGTGATCAAAGTTGAAACAGACTCAATTTTGGCGAACAGATTTACACTTAGTTTATTTACATATTATCTGTTACTTCCTACTCAATAAGATTGGAGGCAATTTACAACACAAATATAAGGAATATAATAAAGACAAAATAAAAACAAAGACAAATAGAGTGAGAAGTAAAAAGAAAAAAAAATCTAGATTTTGATAAGGAAAAAAATCCTGGCTATATAATCATGAAGGATAGTATGAATGTAGCAAATTATTTCAAATTTGTTTCAGAGATTTTGGTACAAATGAAGCAAAAGTGACATAATTCTAAACAAACACCAACAAAAAAGGTGAGAATGTCTGTTGCTTCAGATACACACACTTGTACCAAACACAGAATTCAGCTTGTGAGCTAAGCTTTTGTAAACGTTGACAGTACACAGTTCAAGGTCACATTCACAGATGAATCCCTCATAGCAGGTGCTGGTAGGAGTTTTTCAGAGCAAAGATGTAAGCTCCAAATCTCCATAGAAGAACTGACTAGATCCTCCCAGGATTTTGCCTGCTACCTGCAAACCAGAGGTCTGTACAGCAGTCACTTTGGGGCCAGATCCCAGCACGCAAAAGGGCTCAAGTGATTTCTCAAAATGTTTCCTTATGAAGTTTTGTGCAAAGACTATTAGCATTGAAAAATACTCCAAAGGTTGCTCAAAGTGTCTGTTAAACACACACACACACACACACACACACACACACACACACACACACACACACACTGAAACTTTAATGATATTCCTATGAAGTGACTGACTTGGGTTTCATTACTCCTAGAAATAACTATTAGGTTGAAAATATGCAAAATATGCTTCCCTGAATCCCAGAATTAACTTTATTTTTTATCTACACTTTGTTGTAAGGTGGTAGAAACCAAGGTCATGGGAAGTTCAGAAACTCGCAAACATTTCCATTTTGAACCTGTGTTTTCATATTCATATCTGCTTTAAAGTCATCTCTAGACTGTGAGAATGGAATAATACTACCAAAGTATAATATGCAATCATAAGTTATATTTATTCCTTTTGTATCTGTATACACATAAAATTGTAACCTAAAGATCAGAGTCCTAAATACAATCTAGGTTAAAGCCCTCAAAACTATTGCACAGTGTCACATGGTTACACGGAGTATTGACTTTTTGCAATATGATGAATATTCAAGGATGAAGATTCAAGATGAAAAACACCATATGAGGGTTTATACTGTATAATTTGATTCATATATTATATTTATTCTAGGTCAACTGCAGAATAAAATTTCTTAAAGAGCTATAAGTAGTCATATTTTTCCAGGTAAATGTCCCTGCAATATAAGTTCAATAATGAGTTGTGATATATTAAAAACTGAAGCTCAAATTTGTCCTATAACCTATGTTAGCTCTTGAATAGATGCTCTTTCTTAGAAAAAAATTGGCTAAATATTGGCTGTCTATAAATGAAGACTCTCTCTCTCTCTATGTATATATATCTATATATCTATATCTATATATATATATAATTTTAATAAAGAGAATGGTGAAATAATGGGCAGGTTCGATTTTGAGGGTTTTTTTCTCTTTTTATATATTTTTGTAGTCTTGTTTAATCACTAAAATAAAGGTGGACAATGAGTAGAAATGACCAATCACAACATGTTTCAGAATCTTGTTTACCTTTCTGGACAGGATAAAATATATCTGAAAGGTCATTGTTCCCATTGCCTAAACCACACAAATCACCATGAAAGTCACAATTTTGAATGAACAGAGAGACCTATGAAGCAATAAGGACTGTGACAACTTCAAAGACAGGAACACATTTCAAGTTAATCTGCTCAATCCCATCATTTCTTCCCACTGGGACCATGTGGCAAATCTCTGTGAGATGCAGGTTGTCCTGTCTAGGAACAGAGCCTCTGCAGAAGAAAGACAAATTGGAGGTCTCAGAAAAGCAGACACATTGGAGGTCACTTGGGCTTGAAGTTGCCCATTGAAATTTTAGAAATTTAAAAGACATGAGCTTGTGGAAGATTTACTGAGTTCTGTCCATATTAAAACAAAATATAGAGAATTAAGCAGAAAACTATGAAGAGATAGAGTGCAAGGGAAAAAGAGATTTATGAACACAAGAAAGCCTACCTCAAGACATTCACCAAATTTTGAAAATCTGTTGGAAACAAGGCTATGTGAAAAATCTGAAAGCCATAACTGACTACCTCACCAGTTTCAAGGTTAATGCTCTTCATTAAAAGCCAGAGACACAAATAGCAATTCATAGAAATTCAAAGTTAATGGGGTCTCAACCCAGACTAAGCTCAATTGCCGATTGTGCTGGGATGATCAAATATTTACCTGCTCTACCAAAGACAGGAAAGAAGATCCTTCTTGGTAGATGTGAATTTCAAGTGGAGAATCTATGATTCTTCATGTGCAAAGTATTCTCTCTAATAGCAGCAAAACCATAAATAATTCAAATATTGAAGTTAGAAGTTAAGCACTTCAAATAATTGTAATTCATATTTTCAAGATACAAAGGAAAGGATAGCAGAGAATAAAACATAAGCACATTAAAGAGGCAATATGAAGTGTTATATATATATATAAATATATATATATATATATATATATATATATATATATATATATGGCACCAAATGTTTTGAAAACTTAAAAAAAAGTACCATGTCTGAATTGAATAACTCAAGAAGGTGCAAACCGGGCTAAAGAGAGAACAAAAATTAATAGAAATGCTCTAAGAGGCATTTGGATTCTATTAAAAAGCCAAACACAAGTACAAATGGAATTTCAGAAGAAATAATAGAGAAGATGACAGAG
Organism: Peromyscus maniculatus bairdii; assembly: GCF_049852395.1. Taxonomy (NCBI): domain Eukaryota; kingdom Metazoa; phylum Chordata; class Mammalia; order Rodentia; family Cricetidae; genus Peromyscus; species Peromyscus maniculatus. The sequence goes on along the minus strand of NC_134864.1, from coordinate 41,255,527 downwards.
AAGCAATGTAGCAGGAATCTTAAAGAGTCTTATTAATAAAATCAAACCTGAGCCAGGTATTGGGGTGAACTGGAAGATCAGAAAACCAGAACAAGCCACAGCTAACCTCACCTGGTCAACTTCTCAGCTGGTCCTGTTTCCTCAGACTGGAGGCCTCTGAGTCCTCATCCCAATGGCTCTCAGCTGAACTGCTGCTCAAAAGCCTGAATGCTTAACCAGCCAAATGCTGCTAGTTTCTGGTCCTCATGCCTTATATACCTTTCTGCTTTCTACCACCACTCCCTGGGATTAAAGGCTTGCTTTCTGGGATTAAAGGCGTGATGAGTCACCATGCCTGTCTGTATCCTTGAACACATGGTTTCTGCCTCTGGAATGCTAGGATTAAAGGCGTGTGCTACTGCTGCCTATCCTTTATGTTTAATATTGTGGCTGCTCTGTCTCTGACCCCAGATAAGTTTATTAGCATGCACAATATTTGGGGGAATACAATACCACAAAGCAATATTGGGACAAATAATGACTAGAAATATTCAAAACCTGACAAAACTCACATGGATTTTAAAATCTCCATGTATTCAAAGAAAGACAAATATAACGTGTATCCAAGCATCTAAATTGGGAATCAAAAATCAAACTCAATGACATGTGGGTATGGGGAAGAGTTGTGTGCCTTCCAAAGAGAACAATAAGAATGACAACTGACTTTTCAATGTAAATTATGAAAGTCAAGAGACAATGGAATGAGGAGACAGGCTACATGGAGCACCAAAAGAATAAAATATCGGAATTCTGAACTCAGTGAAAAGATACTTTAAAACAAAAAATCAGAAATAAAGCAAGAGTAGAATGTGGCAATTCTAGAAACACATTATAGAAAATAACAAAGAATATTCCTTACACAAATAAAAATCATCTCAGATGATAACATGGAAATTCAGGAAAGGATAAATAACAATGGACAAGACAAATATGTGGGCAAATTTTCATTTTTAAAGACAATAATGTAACAATTTGTAGAGTCTAAAAATATGTAAAATTAAAATTAATCATAAAACTAATTTTATAAAGGAAAGATAAATCCATTTAAGATATTCTAGCTACATCTGAGGAATAGTAAAACAATAGATTTTTTTCTTTTATTGCCTGTGCCTATGGATCAAACTCAGGGCCTCACAAATACCAGACAAGTCCAGGGATAAAGAGGTTTTTTTTCTTTTGTTTTGTTTTTTCATTTTCTTTTGTGGTACTGGACACTGAACCTAAGCCCTCCTACATGTTAGGCAGATAATCTCTCAGTGAGTTATATCTCTAATCCTTTTATAAAAAAATAAAGAACATATTAATTAATTAGCTTATTTAGAAGCACAGGCTGGCTTCAAACTCACTATGTAGCCAAAGATGACCTTGAACTTCTGATTCTCTTGTGCTATGGTCTCAGTGCTAACATTGCTGGCATATTCCACCGTGCCCAGCGTAGGTGGTGCTGTAGATCAAACCCAGAGCTTTGTGCATGCTAGGAAAGTACCCTACCAACGGAGCCACATCCCCAGTCCATTAGTCTTTAATTGTAGTAAACTAATGCCATAGGCTGTAATCTCTAGTGTTCTCTCTTTTAAAATAAAAGAGCATATCCACAGGGAAAAAAACATAAAACAATAAAAGTTGTCCTATCGATCCAATGAAAGGTAAGAAAGCATGGAGAAAGAGAAAAGAAAAAAAGTGAGAAAATAGTAAAATTGCACATGAACAGACACAAACTCAATTACGTTAGTGATTACATGCAGCCTTGGCTGGATTCTTCTGGTATTGTCAAACTAGATGAAACAATGTGAATTTATAAGCTCTTTGTTTATGTTTAACTATGAGAATAGGTGCTCTTGGATCCAAACATTATAATAGTTGATGTAACGTTCCAGAATTACAACGTTAAGAGATAAAACAAATCAACTCAAGCCCGTGGAAATGCTCATGATCTGAACCAGCCTCAGCCAATGCTCAGAACATTCTGAGATGTCCGAGAACATCCAGTTGTGTTTCTTTAAGAAGTAGTCTAATGTGGAAGTCCAATGTTTTGTAAATAGAAGAATCAATCATGAATTCAAAGACTTCAGGAGAACCTTGTGATGTTTCCGGGAAATAAAATTTACATGTCTGCTCATTAAAACAAAGCATGTTGACAACAACCTGAAAAAAATAATTACACTGAAAATAATTTCTTGTCTCCCTCTAGATCTGTGAAGATTTGAGAGTTCCTTAAGGTAAGATTCCCTCTATCCTTTGTAGAACTTCTTCTGACACTTCGATTATTTTTAAATTAAAACTTTTTTTTTTTTGGTGCTATGCTAAGGGTTGACCTGAATCCTTGGTCATGGTAGGCAAATGTTCTACCACAGAGCAATATCTGAAGTGTACTTCCCCTCCCCACCTTTTTCTGATCAGACCTACCTCTGTCAAGGGACAGAAACTGCATGGCTTCAAATGGACAGGCATGGAGAAAAGGCAAGAGGGATGCTAAGAAGGGGGAAGAGAGTGGAACCTTCTTGCTGACTAAGACTATTCAAACTCTCATTTTTTTTAGGGATAAATTGCCCTTACTATATAGAAGTCACACAGTTTCTTCCAGCCAGTTTGGTACCTATCCAGGTCACAACCTTATCTCACATGGGAGCCATGTTGCAGGGAGAGGAAGGATGAAGCCAATGTGCCTTGCTAGCTGGCTGGTCAAAATCTGTTCTGTCAGGTGACAAAAATCCTTTCAAGACATTCTTCTAATTATGGCGTTAAACAAGAAACTGGAGCACTGAGGCTGGGGGTGGAGCCCAAAGACAAACCCAGTTGGCATTTCAGGGGAAATTGAACGTGGTTATGTCTCATTAAACAGCCTTTAGAGAACAAAATGTCTGGGGTAGAGAATGATGGGACGAAGCAGGCTTCTTCTGAAACTGCTCAGTATCTTGATGAAGACGAGGCCAAGGGATTACAAAGCACTGAAAAGGGTATTCATTCCTTTTCCGCGGGCAGCTCCCTAATGCTGAAGCTCCAGGAAAAATCACACAGGACCTGTTTTTCTGAGTTTGGCAGGTGTGTCTTCCTACATGGAAATGATTGTGTCAGGTAAGACTGGATTCTTTTGGCTAATTGGCTGTATTTGTTATCTGAGATCTGAATATTGCCTCACACGGAAATTCTTTTATTGTATGCTAATGTCCCCCAAACCAGTCATCCCTATAACACAAAAACCATATGGTGTCATCTTTATTTGGTTATGTAGGGAACATAACAAACTCTTGCAATACTTCACAGTGGTCACTCTTGAACAGTAGTTTTCAACGCAAAACCTTCTAGTCAGATAATTCGGGCTGAGTGTGTATTAGTTGTAGTTTAATCGAGTTACAAAGTATCTGTATTGTTTCTTTTGAATGATACTGCCTTGTGGGTCAGTTTCATTATTCCTGATTTACTGAGAGGGTAACTGGAAGCCTGTCGATTTAAGGCCACACTGATGAACAAAAGGATCGGAATCAGAAGTTCTGAACCCGAAGCGCTATCCTTCCCACTGTCCTGTTTTGTCTGTAGCCTTTGTCTTTGTCCTTACTGACGACTCCTAATACCAAGAGCACCCTGAAAGTGGTACTTCTACACATCCTTGTGATCTGTGTCAGATTACTTCCTTCCGGGAGGATACAGTAGCTACCTTCCTTTGTGGTGATGAAATCCCAGGAGTAAAAGCGATTTATAGACTAAAGAGATTAGCTTGGCTTACAGTTCCAGAGTGCACAGTGTTTGGGAAATCATGGCATCAGGCACCGGGAGCAGAAAGTTGTTTGATTACATTTTACCCACTCCCAGGAAACAGATGGAGCAGAAAGCAGCAGAGAGACGATACAAACCCTCAAAGATGGAGCCCAGGGACAATCCTTCTCCAGCAAGGCTCTGCCTCCTGAAGGTTCCATGACGTCCCCAAATAACAGTGCCAACTGGAGACCAGATGTTCAAACACATGAGTCTACGGGCTATGTTTCTTCTCACTCAAACCACCACAAATTAGATTCCTTTGAAAAAGAAAATCCCAATACCACATTGAGTTTATCCTTGATGCAATGAGTTTATTCTAAAAAAAAAAAAATAGAGATAATGGCAAAACAGGATGAAGATGGGCCTTGAAGTTAAGCAAGCACACCGTAAGGAATTCTGCTTTGACATCTTCTTGATTCTTGTCAAATTTCAATTACTAGAAATGTATTTGGTGGCAAGGACAGGAAGGGCACAAATATGTGTTGGCCTATAGGAAGATGGGTGCTGTGATTATGTGATCTTATATATGTATGTCGGTGAGTGTCAGTCTTTGAACATTTAATGAGATCGCTGCTTTATATCCCCATGCCTGAGGGCAGATAGATGGTTCTGATGTGTAAGGCAGAAAGGCAACTGGAAAAACAAACTGGAACTACTGAAGGAAAGATGGCTCGAGGCTCAGCTTTTCCTGTGAGGTGGCAAGTGAATTCAGCATTCATGAAACTTTCCAAGGCTGGTTGGACTCCAGAGGGCCCCAGGGTGTGCGCTGGGCTCATCTCCTCCATTTCTGCTCTCTGGCCAGGGCATGATTTGCCCTCTGACTCTGGTCTGGCCACATCGCTTCACCATGGAGAGGCCTGTGTCCCTGTCCTCGTGTGCTCTGCTCAGAAGTGCCCCTTCTGCACCGCCCCTAAGAGTACCCGCCAGTGCACTGCCAGGAAATGTCGGCGCCAGGCAACACAGTTCGAAGAGACAGAGACAGCAGATGCCACACACACACACACCCCAATTTTTTTTTAAAGCCCATGCCCTTAAGGATGGAGCACCAGAGAAGCATGTATGCAGGACAAAGACTAGCTGGGGGCCCTTCAGAAAGGTCATGCTCCTCTTCCCTCCTCCCAAGTTACCACCTTCACTCAACCAGAGACCAGCTTTTCCTGTTTCCCCAACTGTGCCTAGTCACTCAGCCTTGAGGCCCTCCCTCAGAGATCCTTTTGTTCAACCTCATCTTTCATAAAGACACACCAGGACAAAGCAGATTCAGGAGAAGTGGGGTTCACATGGGCACACGGGATTAGCCAGAGCCTGGGATCCAGGCTTGCGGGTCTCTAGTTCTCCATCCGCCAACCCCTCTGTGGCGCTACTGGGATTCAGCAGAATTAATCTGCTGTGAAGGGCTCAGCTCCCACCTAAACTCACCGTCGCACCCTTCCTAACTATCTTAGCTTTGCTTCACGCATTCGCCCAGACTCATGCATCTCACCCCTCTCTGCAAGTGCCCCCTCTCACTGAGCACTGCTGTGAAACCACAGGCCACAGTCTTCCTGCCAAGGGAAACTCCAGCCGTGGGACGGGACTTACATCCGCCCAACCACCAATGTGTCTGAGGGCTTCTTCGCCACCTCCTAATGAACTCCACTCCTTTGCTTTATGAGCATTTTGGGAAAGCCACCTGGTTCTCATTTTCATTTTTTTTATAATTTAATCTGTACACTTTCATTTCCTCTCCCTCTCACTCAAATCTCCCAACACAAAGTGATGTAAGTATGATCTGAAAGAGTCTTTCTCTTCTTGCTCACAAAGACTGAGAGTGCTTTGGTGGGTACCCTGCAATGATCCCAGGGTTCCCAAGCACGTCTGAGGGGAAAGGAATCGGTGCCTCTTTGCATTTTTTTTTTATGCCAAACCAAGCAAGAGAATACAGGTTGAATTCACTGTCTTAGTCTCAAACATGACTGGAACATTTCAAAAGTGCCAACCAAGATAGAAGACGGGGGCAAGTTTGGCTGAGTGACCATAGCAGAGTCTGGGAGGCATTCCCTTGACAGACATGCAGAAATTAGGTGCTGGCCCCAGTGTGGATGGATCAAACTACCAGGACCTAACTTCACAAGCCATGAGCATAAACAAGGGCTCACTCTAGTAGATGAAAGGCAGAGAGGCCCCAGCTTTCTCTTGTGGAGTCCCAGGCAGTACTATCTGGCTATTCCTTCTTTTGTTCTAATAGAAGTCAGTCAGAACCTCCTCTTGCTCCTCCTCCACCACTCCCCCACCCAAATCATTTTCGACTTAGAAAACCAAATGAATCTGCCACACAGTGCATCTATAGGCTACAAGAGGGAAGAGTAGAATCTGTTATTGAGGTAAAAACAAGACTCAATATTGTCTGGGTCAGTTTCATTAGTAGCTAAGGAAATGGGTTGGAGGGAGCAGGGTCAGGCAGGCTTGCGTGGAAACATTTTCACCTCATTCATTGATTCTGAGAATAATTATTAATGCCTTTGGTCTTTTGCTTTGGCTCTTCATTTATAAAGTGAGTGTGACCAGCGTCTTAAGCATATGCTACTTGTCCAGTATGTTCCTTGGTAGGTAGTTAAGAAAGCAGCCACTGGACCTAGGATGGGAACTAGAGAATTCAGTCAGAATTAGATCATTCACAATCTATAACCCAGGGACAGATGCATGAGGGGGTCCAGAGCACGGGTCAGTTGGGTCACCTAGCTGCTTGCCCAAGTCAGAGGCAAGCCTGGACATGTCAGAGCTTGTAAGGGGACCTGGGGATCCAGGACACAAGAGAGCAGAACGGGGAGCTCCTAGGAGTAGCTTGAGCAGGACTCTGGAAACTGATTTACTGAGGACTCTTCAGCTCAGGGCTGCCTGGTGGCCTCGGCAGCTGCTGGTCAATCCAGCCAGTAGTGGAGAAGACATGGTGGACAACGGTGGAAAAGCCAGCTGGCTGCCCATGTGACCTTTTGAGAAACATGACTTCTCCTGAGTCCTGTCTCTCACACTTCCTGCCAGGATCTCTTCGGGCTGATTCTGAACCGTGTAGGGAACAGATTCTTAGAAACTTGTTCTCCAGTCTCAGAATAATTGAATAATACCCTAAATCACTTCCTGCTCATTCTTTAAACAGCAAAGCTACTTGAGAAGCAACTCTTTTACTTGGAGTCCTCATGGTTTGAGGGGGATGCTCCCCACTACACCCTCAAGATAGGATTAGTACAAGGCTCAGAGAAACTGAAAGCTACATCCATTGATAGGTTCAAGTGTAGGCTTAAAACTCAATCAGGCCAAGGAGACTCTGTTCTAGAAATTTATCAGAACACCACAAAGAAGCAATACTCCTTTTTCATGGGGACAGGGCAAGGCATAAGCTTGGAACTACCTGTCTTCTAGCTTGCTACTAATAGAAAGCTTCTTCGAGAAGAAAGTTGAGCCAGGATAAACGGAGCCTAGGGAAGGAGAGGAAGAGCAAGTCTAATGACGTCATACAATCAGGTGCTCCTGGAAATCAAGGTACAATGCAGTGCAGAGCCAGAGTTAAGCTAACTGAGGATGCTATCACTTGCATTTAAAGAGGCCGAGACCGATATACTAGGGTTAGTGGATCAAAGAAGCAAGAGTTGGCCATCTGGTGTTCCTTCTGCTTTGCTTCCTGTTGCTGTGACGAAACACTTTGAGCAAAAGCAACAGAAGGGCAGAAAGAGTTTGTTTCAGCTCTCAGGGTTAACAGTCCATCCCTGAGGGAAACCAGTGCAGAGACCTGGAACAAGAACTCGAGGAAGGCTGCTTACTGGCTCGCTCTCCACGGCTCAAGGCCAGCCAGCTTTCTGATATGGCCTAGGCCCACCTGCCTAGGGACGCTGCTACCCACAGTGGGCCAGGCCTCCCCACACCAATCATTAGCCCAGACAGTTGCCCACAAGCCACTCTGAGGGAGGTGAGTCTTCAGTTGAGGCCCTCTCTTCCCAGGCCAGTGTAGGCTGTGTCAAGGTGAAAATAAAAACTAAACAGTGCAGTGTTCGATAAACGCTGGATGTCTTTGTTATCATTATTGTTGTATTACTGTCCTTTTCCAGTCTTCCATTTCTACCCATCTTCTGCGTTTGGGGGGAGATAAAGTCTATGAGGGGAAGTTCTTTGTGGAGACACTGAGCCCTGTAAAATGACCTTGGAAGGCTCCTTTCTGCCTTTCAGTGTCTGCAAGGTCAATCAACAGACAAAGTTGCTGAACAGAGCCAGCGTTTTGACAAAGAGCAGGAAAAGAGCTTTCCTGGGAATCCCATCTCATCTCTCCCTCCACAGAGCTGCAGCTTGTCACCCTTCTTATGTCGCTAACTTCCTGACCCCGAAGATGCCTTCTCCTGGCTGCCTGCCTTTGCCCTTGTCCTTTTCACTGTCTCCAAAGAGCTTGAAGTTCTTTGGACAGTGACATAACTAAAGCCACAGAGCCCTTTGGACACTCCAAGCAAAGGAGTAAAGAGACCCAGAGGAGAACCACTTCCTTCCATTTTTCTATGAGAGCAGGAATTAGCTACACTCGGGAAGAAATGACTTAGTAGCAACGAGGTCCCCAGCTTTCAAAATATGAGAAATGGAGATTCAGGGAGCAGAAATCACCCTGTTAATCAGCCAGGGGCGATGCGTCAAGTCTACAGGGTGAGCAGCACACAGCAACTGCTCTCTCTCTCTCTCTGCTGGGATTTGACTGGGAAGCAGGGTGAGGATTTGAAAGTAACCACTTTCTAGGCATCCTAAATACAGAGACTAGTTTAATAGTACCAGATAAATAGCAAAAAGCATAGGAGGAATACCTTCTCAGGATAATGTTAGAAACCCAAGCACAGTGTCTTAGAATTGTAGCTAACAGGGGATGACTTTTAGATCTAATCCAGGACAAGAACATCATTTTTTTCCCCAATGGAAATCAGTCTACATATATAGTGCCAACACGACGCAGCTCTAGGTACAGGGACGATGTAGGAGACAAAATCTTCCCTTCTTTAGCTTCCTCACTGAGATTTTATACTCTCCCTGCCCCACTTTCTCTTTCTCTCCCTCTC